>NC_083881.1:38127688-38445854 GCF_032452875.1 Bos javanicus
TGGCAGGGCACAGTCTACAGGGTCGAAAAGGGTTGGACACGATTGAAGCAACCCTGTGCACACAGATGCAAGACTTTTTTTTTTTGCCTGTGGCAGATCTGCCCCAGTGAGAGTTGAGCATGAAGGTGGCACAGCTGCTTGGCTTGCGGGGACCCTGGCGGCACCGAGTGTGCAGGGACATAGAGTGCCTCCACTGCAGGAGTTACGCCCTATCAGAGTCGTTTTTTCGAGCCTCTTGTAGCTGGCGATAAAAAGGCCTCTTTGGCCAGTCTTCCTCTGCAGCCCCGCCTGTTCCCGCACTTAAGGACTCCCTTGCCTGGGGTTCTTCTCTTTTGTTTGGTACGTCAGGCACATGGAGTGGCCCCCCTGGCTGAGGTTCTGCTCTGTATATCAGCATGTCAGGTACTTAAAGGGGCACCCGGGGTAGGGTCCTACCTTGTAGTTCAGTGTGTCAGGCATTTGATGGGCCAGCCTCTCTATTATTCAGCTGCAGATGCTGGCATGCAGGGAGAGGGAGGTTATGGTGATGGCTCCACCCTCTGTGTGTGACTCAGTAGTATCGCCTTGCTTCCGTGGCTGCCAGGCTTTCCTCCATAGGCATTTCCCACCACAATCTCCTCCCTCACATCCTCTCAATCTGTCTCTCCACAGTCAACAGTAGCCCTTGCCCTGGGATTGCTCCACAATCCCTAAACTCCACATCTCAGCCACTGTGCCTTCCAGGGGACCAGCGTTCCTATCTCGGGTATGTATGGCTGTGGCAAGGACTGTCCGATTCTCATTCCATTTAGGCTGCCACAGATCAGCTGTTTCACTCTCAGCCTTAAATGTTTCTCCTTTGACTCAGACAACTGCCCCACTGTGGGGATGAGATCCCTGCTTCATTTCCACCATCTGCTGAGGGCAGGTCCAGTACTACTAACACTCCTGTTTTCCCCCTAGTTCCTTCGTCCTACTGAGTTTTGCGTGGTTCTACATATTATGTTCCAGTGGTCAGGTACTCCTGTCCACTCAGCTGGTGTTCTGGTTGCACTTCTGTGTATTCCTGATGTATCCATGGAGAGAGACGTACTTCACATCCACCTACTCCTCCGCCGTCTTTTTCTTTCCTCAAATAATGTCTAGATCCTTAACACTCACAAAATTAATTTGAAATAGTAGTGCCTTAGCATGCATGGAAGCAAAGATTTAAATGTAAAACCAGAAATCACAAATCCCTAGATGAAAACACATGACAAAGGTTCTGCATATGGGTCTTAGTAATGATATATATATATTTTAATTTGCCACTTAAAGCAGAAGCAACAAAATGGAAAACGAACAGGTGTGATTACAAACTAAAAAGCTTCTTTCTAAATAGAAAAATAAAACGCAAAAAACATAAACAAAATGAAAAGACATCCTACATTATGGAAACACATTTGCAAATCATTTATCTGATAAGGAGTTAAGAGCCAAAATATTACGAACTCAGAGAACTAAATAGCAAAAAAGTCAAATTAAAAAAAATGGGCAAAAGACCTGAACAGACATTTTTACAAAGAAGATAAATTCAGATGGCCAGAAGGTACATGAAAAGGTATTCAACATCACTAATCAAAAAGGAATTGTAAATCAAAAGCTACAATGAAATATCATCTCTGGTCTATTAGAATGCTCAGCATTAAAAAGACAAGGGATAACAAGTGTAAGTGAGGAAAGAGAGAAAAGGGAAGACTTGTGTATTGTCAGCAAGAATGTAAATTGGTGCAGCCACTATGAAAAACAGTATGGATATTCTTCAAAAAATTTAAAATAGAAACTTTCGTATGTTCCAGCAATTCTACTTCTGAGAATATACCTGAAGGAAATTAAAACTTTGTTGAACAGATTATCTATATCCCTATGTTCATAGCAGTGTTATTTATAATAGCCAAGACACGGAAGCAACCTAAGGGCCTGATGATGGATGAATGGATGAAGAATTTGTGGTGTATGTGCATATATGTATATATATGTGATAGAATATTATTAAGCCACAAAAAGAAGAAGACCCTGCCATTTGCAGAAACATGGTTTGACCTTGAGGGCATTATGATAAGTAAAATAAGTCAGAGAGGGAAAGGCACACTGTTTGATCTCACAGGTGGAATCTAAAAAAAAATTTTTAATCCCAAACTGATCCGAAAAAATGATCTGATTTGTGGATAGTTGAAGTGGGAATTGGAAGGAGGGGAGAATTGAGCAAAGGTGGTCAAAAGCTACAAACTTCCAGTTCTAAAATAAGTACTAGGAGGGATATAGTAGCTCCCTGGTAGCTCAACTGGTAAAGAATTAGCCTGCAATGTGGGAGACCTGGGTTTGATCCCAGATTTGGGAAGATCCTCTTGAGAAGGGAAAGGCTACCCACTCCAGTATTTTGGCCTAGAGAATTCCAAGGACTGTATAGTCCATGGGATTGCAAAGAGTCAGACATGACTGAGTGACTTGCACTTCACTAGGGGTATAATGTGATGATTATACTTAATATCCTTCTAACATACCATATAGCAGTGCTAACTTAACAGTTCTCAGCATAAGGAAAGAAAAATCTTTATTATTATTATTATTATTTTTTGGTATCTAATGTATGAGATAATGATGTTAACTAAATTTTGTGGTAATTATGTAACAACATATAAAGTCTAATCATTATGCTGAACACCTTACACAGTGCTGAATGTCAATTATATCTCAATAAAACAGAAAAGTTTTAACTGTAGGTTTATTGCATTAGAAAAAGATTGTCTTTTCCCAAAATGAGTTTAATTATTCAGAGTTCAGTGGATAAGTTTTATGCTCTGTCGGACAGCCCTCTTGGTTGATATGTTTCTTGGTCAACAAACATCACTGAGAAGAGATTAGGCAAACAGCTGCAAGATGGATGATGTCTTTTTTCAACCCACTAATGACACTTCTCATCAAATAATGAGACAATTAGTAAAGGAAGAAGAGACCAAAAATGAATGTGGGTTTTATTGAAAGGAAGGAACTCCAGCTGTTTGAATCATTATGTATTATTAAAAAGAGTAGAAGTTCTTAAAATATGAAGGTAACAGATGTTTGCCAAGGCCTCCCAGTCTGAAGGGTAAATAGGATCCCAATAACCATAAGGAAATGGCAGAATGTGTGGAATCCATTTCTCTTTCAAATCCCTCTCTGCTGGTTTAATGAGTCCCTGGGGAGTGGCTCAACAGCTCAAGAGAGCTAGGAGGGACAAAATTACTCTTTTCTTCCTGTATTCAATAATCACCTTCTCAGCTGATTCTGACAGTGATCAGATAGATCTGATTTGCTACCTGATCTCTCCAACTCCCAATGTTGACTGCCATGATGGGCTATCAAAACTAGCTTCGTATCTTGCTGGTCACTTTTATTTCAGTTCAGTTCAGTCACTCAGTTGTGTCTGACTCTTTGCAACCCCAAGAACCGCAGCACACCAGGATTCCCTGTTCATCAACAATTCTGGAATTTACTCAAACTCAGTCCATTGAGTCGGTGATTCCATCCAACCATCTCATCCTCTGTCATCCCCTTCTCCTCCACTAATCAAGCCTGAGTGCACAATTGATTAGTTATGACTTCATGGGTATCAGTTGTAGTAAGAGCTATTTACTTGTTACTCCCAAACTAGAGTAGTGGTTTCTAACACTGGTTCACTTCCACTCCTCATTTGCCACACTTTTCACCACTGAGTTGTAACAATTTAGTTTACTAATTATTAAATAAAAATTAAGTATTAAATAAGTGTTTAAAAAAGTAGAGCTCTATAATAACAAAGCAAGAAAATAGGAGATGGAATTTTACATTAAACATAATATGGAAAGATATGAATTTCTAGTTTTTTAACAGCTTGTTCTTAGAATCACTTTTCCCTCCCAAAGATTAAAGCATCATGAGAGAATCTGGGCAACTTTGGTTTTAGTGTTCCCCATTTTGTGATCTTCCAGTAGATCATAGCTCATTCTCAGTTGCTCAGTTGTGTCTGACATTTTGAGACACCCTGGACTGTAGCCCACCACACTTATCTGTCCTTGGGACATTTTCTAGGCAAGAATACTTGGAGTGGGTTGTCAATTTCTCCTCCAAGGGATCTTCCCAACCCAGGGATTCAACCCACATCTCCTGTGGCTCCAGCATTGCAGGCAAATTCTTTACCGCTGAGCAAGCAGGGAAGCCAGATCTTTCAGTGATATTTTAATATCTTCCTCCCTATATTTCTCATCTTCTGGCTGCTAAAACATATCTTAGACAATAATTAAAGGGTTCATTCATTTTGGTAAATGAACTACTAACAGGTATCAAGGCTTCCCTAGTGGCTCAGATGGTAAAGTATCTGCTTGCAATGCAGGAGACCTAGGTTCAATCACTGGGTTGGGAAGATCCCCTGGAGAAGGGAACTGCCATCCACTCCAGGATCCCTGCCTGAAGAATTCCATGGACAGGGACAGAGGAGCCTGGCAGGCTACAGTGCATGGGGTCACCAAGTGTCAGACATGACTGAGTGACTTTCACTTCACTTACTAAGTGTAGTAGATAAGTATTCTAAGCATTATATCTTTCAAGAGTATATACATGTTACATGTATTTCATTCAGAAATTTAGCAAATATATTTAAAACTTCTTGTGTACCAGATATTTTTCTAAACTGTAGGGCTGCAGTGATGAGTAACAAAGTTTGGTCCTCACAGGTCTTATGTTTTACTGTGAAAAGACAGCAAACAGAAAATATCAGATAGTGGTAAGTACAGTTCAAAGAATTAAATTAGGGTATATGGTGATAAATGGCCAACTAAATTAGAATGAGTAATCAGTGAATAATTACTCAGATGAAGTGATTAGGAAAGGCCTTTCTGGAGAATGACTTTAAAAGTATCTGAGTGAAAATAAAGATTCTGCCACATAAAATTTTATTAAAACACAACTTTAACCTAAAGTAGAATTTAGAACAATAAAAGATAAAAGGGCATTTGGGGAGGAGGGAAACAGTCTGAATGACTGTCGTCATATCATTTAATGATCCTTCTACATGGACAACATTCCCCAATAGTAAATGCTTCTTAAGTGCCATTAGTGTCTGTTTGATGAATCTCTAAAATTTTATAATATTTTAACTTGTAAATCGGAGAAGGCAATGGTACTCAACTCCAGTACTCTTGCCTGGAAAATCCCATGGATGGAGGAGCCTGGTAGGCTGCAGTCCATGGGGTCGCTAGAGTCAGACACGACTGAGCGACTTCACTTTCACTTTTCACTTTCATGCATTGGAGAAGGAAATGGCAACTTACTCCAGCGTTCTTGCCTGGAGAATCCCAGGGACGGCGGAGCCTGGTGGGCTGCCATCTATGGGGTCACACAGAGTCTGACATGACTGAAGTGACTTAGCAGCAGCAACTTGTAAATAAAAAAGTTATATTCTCAACTAAAGGCACTATTTTTAACAGCCAGAGAGAAAAAATCACCTGATGGAACATTTATTCAGATACAAGATCTCTCAAGAGCAATATTAAAATCAGAAGACTGTGGGATAATATCTTCAAAGTGTTCAGAAAAATAAACTTCAGCTAAGAATTGTGAACTCAGGGAAATGGTTTCTACAACATTTTTTTAAAAAGAAAAGTGATTTTAAATAGAAAATATAGATGCACAAAGGAAAAAAGGAATAAACAAATATTTTATAAAATGATAAAAATGTCCATTTTTTTCTGATTAAAATAAAAAAGAATGGAAATATGGGCAAAATTATCCAATAGATTGGCATTAGTTTTATTATAGTCAAAATTATATAAGATTCTTGTATTATTCATGTGGTAGGTTGACATATTAAACTTTTGCATGGTAATATTTCAATATTCTAGAAACAGAATATATAACTTCCAAACAGTAGAAGGAAAAAAAAAAAAAACAGGAAAACAAGCAAAAATAACTATTCCAAAAAAGAGTAAAGAGAAAGCATAGAAAAGGTTGTGACAGTATACAAAGATGTTGATAAAACATTTCAAATATATTAATAATCACACTAAACAGAATTATTCAACTGGCTTAAATGTTAAAATCCAATGCAATCTACAGGTTCAACACAATCCCTATCAAATTACCAATGGTTTTTTTTTCTCACAGAACTAGAAGAATATTTTCACAATTCATACAGAAACACAAAAGACCCTGAATAGCCAAAGCAGTCTTGAGAAAGAAGAATAGAGCTGGAAGAATCAACCTTCCTGACTTCAGATTATACTACAAAGCTACAGTCATCAAGACAGTATGGTACTGGCACAAAAACAGAAATATAGACCAATGGAACAAGATAGAGAACCCAAAGATAAGCCCATGCACCTATGGGTACCTTATTTTTGGCAAAGGAGGCAAGAATATACAATGGGGCAAAGACAGCCTCTTCAATAAATGGTACTGGGAAAACTGGACAGCTGCATGCAAAAGAATGAAGTTAGATCACTACCTAAAGCCATACACAAAGATAAACTCAAAATCAATTAAAGACCTAAATGCAAGACCAGAAACTATTAAACTCTTAGAGGAGAACATAGGCAGAACTCTTAATGACATAAATCAAAGCAAGATCTTCTATGACCCACCTCCTATAGTAATGGAAATAAAAACAAAAATAAATAAGCAGGGCCTAATTAAACTTAAAAGCTTTTGCACAGCAAAGGAAACTACAAACAAGGTGAAAAGACAACCCTCAGAATGGGAGATAATAATAGCAAGGGAAACAACTGATAAAGAATTAAGTTCCAAAATAGGCAAGCAGCTTATACAACTCAATAACAGAAAAGCAAACAACCTAATCAAAAAGAGGGAAAGGGACCTGATGAGACATTTCTCCAAATCAGACATACAGATGGCTAACAAGCACATAAAAAGATTATCAATATCACTCATTATAAGAGAAATACAAGTCAAACTACAATGAGATACTGCCTCACACCAGTCAGAATGGCCCTCATCAAAAAGTCTGGAGAGGGTGCGGAGAAAAAGAACATTCTTGCATTGCTGGTGGGAATGTAAACTGACACAGCCACTATGGAAGACGGTAATGGAGACGCCTTAAAAAGTTAGGAGTAAAACCACCATATGACCCAGCAATCCCACTCCTAGGCTTATACCCTGAGGAAATGAAAATTGAAAAAGACATATGTACCCCATTGTTTACTGCAGCACTGTTTACAGTAGCTAGAACAAGGAAGCAACCTAGATGTCCATTGATGGATGGATGGATGAAGAAGCTGTGGTACATATATACAGTGGAATACCACTCAGTCATTAAAAGGAATGCATTTGAATCTGTTCTAAGGAGGTGGACAAAGCTAGAGCCCATTATACAGAGTGAAGTAAGTCAGAAAGAAATATAAATATCATATACAGACACATATATATGGAATCTGAAGAGATGTCACTGATGAATTTATTTTTAGTGCAGCAATGGAGAAACAGACATAGAGAACAGACCTATGGACGAGGTGGGAGGAGAGGAGGGAGAAGGGGAGATGTATGGAAAGAGTAACATAGAAATTTACAATACCATGTGTAAAACAGATAGCCAATAGGAATTTGCTCTATGACTCAGGGAACTCAAACAGGGGCTCTGTGACAGGCTGAAGGGTGGGGTGGGGAGGGAGATGGGAGGGAGGGGACATGGCTGTACTTATGGCTGATTTTTGTTGATGTATGACAGAAAACCACATAATTCTGTAAAGCAATTATCCTTAAACTAAAAAAAAAAATTTTTTTAAGTTAAAATCCAAGAATAAGGAGGAAAGTGTAACTTGGGAAAGTGAAAAATGAAGGGATGTTAAGAAGAAATGGTTTGACTATATTAATACCATAAAATAACTTAAAACCCCCAACATAAGTAGAAATAGAAGAGGTAATCACACAATGTTAAAAGTTCAACTTAAAAAGCTCAGTTCACCAGGAAGATACTGTAATTCTAAACTAATACGCACCTAATAAAATCACCTCAATATATTTGTAAGAAATTTATAGAGGGATAAATAAGCACACCACCATTATGAAGAGCTTATATACTCTTTTATACTGTCAAAGGTCACACAAATAAAATATAATTGTAAGAGTTGAGCCACAAAATCAATACATTTAAATCAATAGGTATGTATGGAATCATTTACTTATATTAAGAGAGTAAACATTCTTCTCAAACACATAAAAACATTCAGTTCAGTTCAGTCACTCAATGGTGTCCGACTCTTTGTGACCCCATGAATCGCAGCATGCCAGGCCTCCCTGTCCATCGCCAACTCCCGGAGTTCACTGAGACTCACATCCATCGAGTCAGCGATGTCATCCAGCCATCTCATCCTCTGTCGTCCCCTTCTCCTCCTGCCCCCAATCCCTCCCAGCATCACAGTCTTTTCCAATGAGTCAACTCTTCACATCAGGTGGCCAAAGTACTGGAGTTTCAGCTTTAGCATCATTCTTTCCAAAGAAATCCCAGGGCTGATCTCCTTCAGAATGGACTGGTTGGATCTCCTTGCAGTCCAAGGGACTCTCAAGAGTCTTCTCCAACACCACAGTTCAAAAGCATCAATTCTTCGGCACTCAGCCTTCTTCACACTCCAACTCTCACATCCATACATGACCACTGGAAAAACCATAGCCTTGACTAGATGGATCTTTGTTGGCAAAGTAATGTCTCTGCTTTTGAATATGCTGTCTAGGTTGGACATAATTTTCCTTCCAAGCAGTAAGCATCTTTTAATTTCATGGCTGAAGTCACCATCTGCAGTGATTTTGGAGCCCAAAAAAATAAAGTCTGACACTATTTCCTCTGTTTCCGCATCTATTTCCCATGAAGTGATGGGACTGGATGCCATGATCTTCGTTTTCTGAATGTTGAGCTTTAAGCCAACTTTTTCACTCTCTACTTTCACTTTCACCAAGAGGCTTTTTAGTTTCTCTTCACTTTCTGCCATAAGGGTGGTGTCATCTGCATATCTGAGATTATTGATATTTCTCCCGGCAGTCTTGATTCCATCTTGTTTCTTCCAGTCCATCATTTCTCATGATGTACTCTGCATATAAGTTAAATAAGCAGGGTGACAATATACAGCCTTGATGTACTCCTTTTCCTATTTGGAACCAAATGGAACAACCATGTTGTTCCATGTCCAGTTCTAATTGTTGCTTCCTGACCTGCATACAATTTCTCAAAAGGCAGGTCAGGTGGTCTGTTATTCCCATCTTTTTCAGAATTTCCCACAGTTTATTGTGATCCACACAGTCAAAAGCTTTGGCATAATCAATAAAGCAGAAATAGATGTTTTTCTGGAACTCTCTTGCTTTTTCCATGATCCAGCAGGTGTTGGCAATTTGATCTCTGGTTCCTCTGCCTTTTCTAAATCCAGCTTGAACATCTGGAAGTTCATGGTTCACATATTGCTGAAGCCTGGCTTGGAGAATTTTGAGCATTACTTTACTAGCATGTGAGATGAGTGCAATTGTGCAGTAGTTTGAGCATTCTTTGGCATTGCCTTTCTTTGGGATTGGAATGAAAACTGACCTTTTCCAGTCCTGTGGCCACTGCTGAGTTTTCCAAATTTGCTGGCATCTTGAGTGCAGCACTTTCACAGCATCATCTTTCAGGATTTGAAATAGCTCAAGTGGAATTCCATCACCTCCACTAGCTTTGTTTGGCCCACTTGACTTCACATTCCAGGATGTTTGGCTCTAGGTCAGTGATCACACCATCGTGATTATCTGGGACATGAAGATCTTTTTTGTACAGTTCTTCTGTGTATTCCTGCCACCTCTTCTTGATATCTTCTGCTTCTGTTAGGTCCATACCATTTCTGTCCTTTATTGAGCCCATCTTTGCAGGAAATTTTCCCTTGGTATCTCTGATTTTCTTGAAGAGATCTCTAGTTTTTTCCATTCTGTTGTTTTCCTCTATTTCTTTGCATTGATCGCTGAGGAAGGCTTTCTTATCTCTTCTTGCTATTCTTTGGAACTCTGCATTCAGATGCTTGTATCTTTCCTTTGCTCCTTTGCTTTTTGCTTCTCTTCTTTTCACAGCTATTTGTAAGGCCTCCCTAGACAGCCATTTTGCTTTTTTGCATTTTTTGTCCATGGGGATGGTCTTGATCCCTGTCTCCTGTACAATGTCACGAACCTCATTCCATAGTTCATCAGGCACTCTATCAGATCTAGGCCCTTAAATCTATTTCTCACTTCCACTGTATAATCATAAGGGATTTGATTTAGGTCATACCTGAATGGTCTAGTGGTTTTCCCTACTTTCTTCAATTTAAGTCTGAATTTGGTAATAAGGAGTTCATGATCTGAGCCACAGTCAGCTCCTGGTCTTGTTTTTGCTGACTGTATAGAGCTTCTCCATCTTTGGCTGCAAAGAATATAATCAATTTGATTTTGATGTTGACCATCTGGTGATGTCCACGTGTAGAGTCTTCTCTTGTGTTGTTGGAAGAGGGTGTCTGCTATGACCAGTGCATTCTCTTGGCAAAACTCTATTAGTCTTTGCCCTGCTTCATTCCGTATTCCAAGGCCACATTTGCCTGTTACTCCAGGTGTTTCTTGACTTCCTACTTTTGCATTCCAGTTCCCTATAATGAAAAGGACATCTTTTTTGGGTGTTAGTTCTAAAAGGTCTTGTAGGTCTTCATAGAACTGTTCAACTTCTGCTTCTTCAGTGTTACTGGTTGGGCATAGACTTGGATTACTGTGATATTGAATGGTTTGCCTTGGAAACGAACAGAGAGTAAGTTAGACATCAACATTAATAAGAAAAAGAACAAAGGAATAAAACCAAGAAAAGAATGATGAGTGTAGTAAAGAAAAAGATTGGAAAGAACAGAAATGATTTCTTTAAAAGATTAATTGAGCAAATCTCTGATGAGACTGGAGAATGTAGGAGTTAGGAATAATGTTATGAATTTTAAAAATGCATAACTGAAGATAGAGTAAAAACTGGAAAGATTAAGAGTCCAACAGGAAAATTAATAGAAAATGTTTATGGTACTAACAAAATAGATGAATTCTTAGAAAACATACAATACTGAAAGCAAATGAAGGGGAAATAGAAAGCATGAATTGTCCTAAAATTAGTAATTAAATCTATAATCAATAATCTTCCCCACAAAGAAAACCACCTTGAATGTTTTATATACCAGTTCTACTAAATTTTCAATGAAGCGATAATAATTGTCACATATTTTCCAGAGGTCAGAAAGAATGTTAGCAATTCCAAAGTCATTTAATGAAGTCAGTGTAACCTTGATATCAAAGTTAGAAAAGGACATTATGAGAGAGCACATTCCAATCTCATTTAAGAATATGTCCATCAGCAGATGAATGGGTAAGAAAGCTGTGGTACATATACACAATGGAGTATTACTCAGCCATTAAAAAGAATACATTTGAATCAGTTCTAATGAGGTGAATGAAACTGGAGCCTATTATAGAGAGTGATGTAAGCCAGAAAGAAAAAGACCAATACAGTATACTAATGCATATATATGGAATTTAGAAAGATGGTAACAATAACCCTGTATACGAGACAGCAAAAGAGACACTGATGTATAGAACAGTCTTTTGGACTTGGTGGGAGTGGGAGAGGGTGGGATGATTTGGGAGAATGGCATTGAAACATGTGTAATATCATATATGAAATGAATCACCAGAACAGGTTTGATGCACGATACTGGATGCTTAGGGCTTGTGTACTGGGACGACCCAGAGGGATGGTATGGGGACAGAGGAGGGAGGAGGCTTCAGGATGGTGAACACATGTATACCTGTGGCGGATTCATTTTGCTATATGGCAAAACCAATACAATATTGTAAAGTTAAAAAATAAAATTAAAAAAAGAATATAGATAAAAATCTGACAAGTGATGTAAGAAGAAGACAACTAATGATGATCAAAGTTACTAAGACAGATGAAAAAAATACATGTTTTAAAAATAATAATGAACCTATAAATTTCACTCACCATTTATGAGAATAAAGACTAAAACTATATAATTCATTCAATCACTGGAGTAAAGTATTCCATAACATTCAACATTCCATGATGATAAAATTCTTATCAAACTTGAAATAGAAGAGAAAATCTTTACCAAAACCCACCAGTAACCTATGTCAAATATAGTTCTTAATGGTTAAATGTTTTAAGTTTTCCCTCTGAAATCAGGAGCAAGACAGCAGTATTTAA
This sequence comes from Bos javanicus, assembly GCF_032452875.1. NCBI lineage: Eukaryota > Metazoa > Chordata > Mammalia > Artiodactyla > Bovidae > Bos > Bos javanicus. Next base: position 38,139,918 of record NC_083881.1, read on the forward strand.
TATAACCTCTTCTTTTTAGTAGTTTAATGTAGGTCCTATCTAGTGGAGTAAGATAAGAAATAGATGTCAAAGTATAGATCAATGTCCCTAATGAACACAGATACAAAAATCTTTGATACTAGCAAACTAAATTCAGTAATACATTAAAAGATCATATACTGTGATTGTGAGATTTAACCAGGGGAATAAATCATATGATTATCTCACTGGATGCAGGAAAACCTTTTGACAAAATTCAAAATTAATGATGAAAACTCCCAACAAAATGAAATAGAGGGAATGTTCTTCAACATAGTAAAGGCCATATATGACAAGCCCAAAGCTAACATCATTCTCAATGGTGAAAGTTAAAAGTTTTTCTTTAAGATCCAGAACAAGACCAGGATGCCCACTTTCACCACTTTTATTCAACGTACTATTGAAAAGTCCTAGCCAGAGCAATTAGGCAAGAATAAAAAAATATCCAAATTGGAAAGGAAAAATAAGAATTTCACTATTTGTAGATGACTCATACAGAAAACTCTAAATACTCCATTAAAAATTTAGAACTCATAAATGAATTCAGCAAATTTGAAGACTACAAAGACAATACACAAAATCCTGTCACAATTCTATACACTAACAGAAAACTATCAGAAAGCAAAATTAAGAAAATCCTAATTGCAGTTACAACAAAAAGAATATCTGTAAGTAAATTTAACCAAGGAGGTAAAAGGTCTACTGAAACCTATTGAGAGGGTAACAGGCAGGAAGGCCAGGGTTCTCCAAATGGAGGAAATAGCCTGCAAGTGTCAGACATTTTTATCTCTCTTAAGTGGCAGGAGGAAACAAACTAGCAATATTTTTTCCTTCTCTACACAAATTTAAAGGGAGGTTTCTCTTAAAATACTGTGTTGCCATAATGACACCTGGTTTCACCTGAAGTTAGCTATTCTTGAGCCTAGAGATAACCAATGCCTTTTTCTTATGGAAATGTTTGTCTTAAGCTATGCTAATGTACTATGCCTTTACCCCAAACTCTGTCTCCAAGTTGGTTCTGCCTCTTGGCCCAGAACCTACTTGACAAACCAGTATGGATATTGTTCCCCTAATCTATGTAAATGAAACTATTTGTATGGTGATCTGCCCTTCTTCAAGATTCAAGTTAATCATTTTATGGCCCAGGATAAACCATTTGGTGCCAAGACTATCCCAAAATGCATCTTATGGGTGAGGGGCCTGGTGCCATTCTGAATTTTAAGACATTCCTTTCTTTCATTAACAGACTGCTAGTGACTATATAACATCCAGCTGAAGACTAGCAGGCGGGTACTCTTTCTGCCCCCTTCTGATGCCTATGTCAGAAGCTTTCTCTATCTCCTTTATACTTTAATAAAACTTTATTACACAAAAGCTCTGAGTGATCAAGCCTCGTCTCTGGCCCCAGATTGAATTCTTCTCCTCCAGGGGCCAAGAATCCCGGTGTATTCGCTTGATTCAACAACAACCTTTCACTATGACATTAATTATGAAAGTTACAGAAGACACAAATAAATGGAAAGATATTTTATGCTCATAGACTGGAAGAATACTGTTTATATGTCCATGCTACCCAAAGCCATCTACAAATTCAATGAAATATTGTCAAAATTCCAATAGCATTTTTCACAGAAATAGAACAAACAACCCTTCAAAACTGTATGGGCCACAAAAGACTGCAAATCATCAAAACAATCTTAAGATAAAACAAAGCTAGATGCATCAGGCTAGTATTTCAAAATATATAACAAAGTTATAGTAACTAAAACAGTATGATATTGGTATAAAAATGGACATATAGATCAATGGAACAGAATGGTTCCAATCAGGAAAGGAGTACGTCAGGGCTGTATATTGTCACCCTGCTTATTTAACTTATGTGCAGAGTACATCATGAGAAACGCTGGGCTGGATGAAGCACAAGCTGCAATCAAGATTGCCAGGAGAAATATCAATAACCTCAGATATGCAGATGACACCACCCTTATGGCAGAAAGTAAAGAGGAACTAAAGAGCCTCTTGATGAAAGTGAAAGAGGAGTGTGGAAAATTTGGCTTAAAACTCTACATTCAGAAAACTAAGATTATGGCATTTGGTCCCATCAGTTCATGGCAAATAGATGGGGGAGAAGGGGAAACAATGGAAACAGTGGAAACAAAAAAAACAGAGATTTTATTTTCTTGGGCTCCAAGATCACTGCAGATGGTGACTACATCCATGAAATTAAAAAACACTTGCTCCTTGGAAGAAAAGTTATGACCATCCTAGACATCATATTAAAAAGCAGAGACATTACTTCGCCAACAAAGGTCCATCTAGTCAAAGTTATGGTTTTTCCAGTAGTCATGTATGGATGTGAGAGTTGGACTATAAAGAAAGCTGAGCACCGAAGAATTGATGCTTTCGAATTGTGGTGTTGGAGAAGACTCTTGCGAGTCCCTTGGACTGCAAGAAGATCCAACCAGTCCATCTTAAAGAAAATCAGTCCTGAATATTCACTGGAAGAACTGATGCTGAAGCTCCAATACTTTGGCCACCTGATGTGAAGAACTGACTCGTTTGAAAAGACCCTGATGCTGGGAAAGATTGAAGGTGGGAGGAGAAGGGGACAACAGAGGATAGATGGTTGAATGGCATCACCGACTCAATGGACACGAGTTTGAATAAATTGCAAAAGTTGGTGATGGACAGGGAGGCCTGGCATGCTGCAGTCCATGGGGTCGCAAAGGGTCGGACATGACTGAAGAACTGAACTGAACTGGAACCATATATAAAAATTAACTCAAAGTGAATTAAAGACTTGAGTGTAAGACCTGAAACTGCAAAACTCTTAGAATAAAAAGTAGCAAGCTCCTTAGCCTAAGTCTTGGGAATGATTTTTAATCTTATCCCAAAGCCAAGAGCAACAAGAGCAAAAACATACAAGTGGGACTACATCAAACTATAAAGCTCCTGCATGGCAAGAAAACCTTTATCAAAATGAAAAGGCTACTGACTAAATGGGAGAAAATATTTGCACATGACACAACTGATAAGGGGCTAGTATCCAATATGTATAAAGAACTCAGACAACTCAATAACAGAACCAAAAGTAAACAATCTGATTAAACATGGGCAGAAATTTTGAACAGACACTTTTCCAAAGAAGATATAGTGATAGCCAACACAAACATGAAAATATAATCATCATTAATCATCAGGAAAATGCAAATAAAATAAAAAAACAATGAGATATCACCTCACATTTGTAAGAACAGCTATTATCAAAAAGATAAGAAAGGACAAGCACGGACCAGGATATAGAGAAAAGGGAACCCTTGAGCATTATTGATGGGAATGTAAATTGGTAAAGCCCCTATGGAAAATAGTGGGGAGTTTCTTTAAAAAAATTAAAACTAGAACTACCCAGCAATTCCACTTCTGGGTATTTATCAAAAGAAAATAAAAGGGCTAACTCAAAAAGATACATGTACCCCCACGTTCATTGAAGTATTATTTACAATAGTCAAGATACAGAAGCAACCTAAGTATCCGTTGATGGATGAGTGGATAAAAATGTTGTGATAGATATGCATACACACAATGAAATATTATTTGGCTATAAAAAATGATACCTAAATCTATACAAAGTGAAATGAAAAGTGAATTTGCCACAGCATCAATGAACCTTGAGGGTGTTATACTAAGTGAAATAAGTCAAGCAGAGAAAGACAAATACTGTAGGATCTCATATGTGGAATCTATAAACAAATAACAAAATCAAGCTCATAGATACAGAACAGATTGGTAACTGCCAAAAGTGGGAGGTGGGAGAAATGGGTGAACTGCTTTTGTTTGTTTTTAGTTTAAATGAAAAAAAAAAAAAAAATACTAATCCCTAGGTCCTACTACCAGAGATTCTGATTTAATTTTTCTGAGATAGTGCCCTGGTATTAACATTTTTAAGACCTTCTGCATAAGACTTAAGTGAAGGCATGGCTGAGAATTATCACCATAGAGCTTTGAAGCTTTTCTAACTCACATTCTTTTAATTGCAAACATCTGGATGAGATCCAGGTCCCATGGGGAGGTCTCTGGCTAGACAATTACTTAGGCCATTCAGCTTCCAAGCAGATTTGTATGCTAAGAGTAGAATGCAAAATCGGTACACCCTTTGTCCTAAAGCTGATTCTTTTGATACTAAGTCTCCAGAATGGTCTCTCAAGATGTGGGAAGCCTGTCATGGTAAATCTGGATATACCATGAACTTTGCCATTTGGTAAACAAACAAAAATAAAGAAAAAAGCATAAAATATATAGATACTGGAAGATAGGTACAAAACTTTCATTTCCAGATCATGGTACTGTCAACTTGAAAAACCCCAATATATCTGTAGACAAGCTATTAGAATTCATAAAGAAGTTAAAAATGCTGGTATCATGCAGTAAGATCTATGTACAAAAGCAAGCTGCATTTGTAATAAATAGGAAATGTAATTTATAAAAGTGTATCATTCATCATAGAACTAAACATAGATCCAGGAATAAACCCAAAAATGGATACTTCAGGCTTTTGTGGAGACAGTTATACATTTTTATGACAGACATTAAAGAGATCTAAATCAAAGGAAGAGTGAAACCATGTCAATGAATAGAAAGACCAATGTCACCAAAGTGTAGATTTTTTGAAAATTTATCTTTAGTTACAATGCAATTCAATAAAAATATTTATTTTAAAAAATTTAAAACACTTCATATATTTATCGGAAAATATATGGAAGAGCAGAGTCAAAAGTCAGCCAAGCCATTTCTGATGAAAAGCAAAATTAATGATAATTTTCTCACCAGAAAATGAGGCATTTTAAAAGTAATAATTAAGAATTTGGTTTTAATACAGCAATAGGAACACTGAGCAATGGAACAGTGTATAGAGATAAGAGATAGACCCATAAATTTATGGTAATTTGCTATCTGATAGAAATGTCTTTACAGATCACTGAAGAAAGTTATGCATACTCAATATATGGTGCTGAAGCATTTGGTTATCTATGCAGAGGAACTGACTGTGCTGTTTACACAAAATCATTTCCAAATGGATTAAAAATTTAAAATAGGAAAGGCAAATTTCTAATGTTTAGAGGATAACATAAAGTTGACTATCATGAGTTCAGGATATGGAAGGATTTTTATAAGAGATGCAAAAATCTCTAAAAATGGAGAAAAGATTGAGAAATTTAACTGCTTTAAAATTAATAACTTCTTTTTATCAAACTACATCATGAAAAGAGTGAAAGCAAATCAAAACCTAAAGAACATATTTTTAAGAAATGTAACAGTGAATTTGCCTCAAGACTAGAGAAAGGCTACATATTACTAAAAATTAAAAAAATTCCCAATAGTGAAATGATCAAAAGATATCAACAGACCTTTCAACAAATGAAAAACATAAAACACAGGAAAACAAAAAACTTGTGAAAATATGCCCAATCTGATTAAAAATCAGGAAAGTGCAAATAAAATGCACATGATATAGAATACCCACACATTGCTAAAAGTTTAGTAAGTCAAATGATGTCAGGTGTTTGAATTCTTACATACTGCTGGAGACTGTATTGGTGCAACCACATGGAATATGCTTTTTTGCATGTTATGCAACTTTCTATTTGTATAAACCTGAGAAACTCTTATTTATGTTCACCAAGAGAAGTGTACAGGAGTATGACTGGACAGAACATAACTAAACACAACTATTCACAGATGGGAGAATAAAGGAGACCCAGCTTCAATCCCTGGAGAAGGCAATGGCACCCCACTCCAGTACTCTTGCCTGGAAAATCCCATGGACGGAGGAGCCTGGTAGGCTGCAGTCCACGGGGTTGCACAGAGTCAGACATGACTGAAGCAACTTAGCAGCAGCAGCAGCAACTTCAATCCCTGGTTCAGGAAGATTCCCTGGAGAAGGAAATGGCAACCCACTCCAGTATTCTTGCCTTCCATAGACAGAGGAGCCTGGATCCATAGGATCACAAAGAGTCGGACACCACTGAGCGACTAACACTTTCACTTTCCTTCACATGATACAGTTGTATACAGTAGATAAAAATCAAAGAACCACAACCACATATAGAACATTAAAACAGTCGTCATTTAGTTGTGTCCAACTCTTTGTGACCCAGTGGATGGTAGCTTTCCAGGCTCCTCCATCCATGGGATTCTCCATGCAAGAATACTGAAGTAGGTTGCCATTTTCTTCTCCAGGGGATCTTCTCTACCCAGGGATCGAACCCACATCTCTTGCATCTCCTGCACTGGCAGATTCTTTACCACTGTGCCACCGATAACCATTTATTAATAGAAATGAAAAGGAGTTTTAGAAGATTGTGTACAGTATGATATCACTTCTGTGAAGTTCAAAGGTAAGCACTATTAAGTATTGGTTCATATATGCATGTGCAATAAAAGTGTAAAAAGGCATGAAAAACACAAAATTCAGAATAGCAGAGGGGTTGGGAAGGAATCCCATTAGCTTCACAATAGGTACATATATATCCTTATTTATAAAATAATCTAAAATATTTATTATTCAAAATAACAGTTTTAAGAAACAATTGAGAATGAAGATTTAGTAATGTAGGTAATAATTTTGAAGATGACTGATATTTTCACCCCTCTTGGTCTTCCTGAATTTCATTGATACCATGAAATTTCATTAATACCATGGAAATTGAATTCACTAACATGATCTCTAACTGAATGCTATCTATAACTGAACACAAACTTTAAGTTACATAATACAAACAATTGTGAGGTTCTTGAAATACCTACTTACTTGTGAGGAGTAATAGGAGAACTGGACTGAATAATCAGCTTAGTGGGTTCAGTCTATCTTTGTGTCAGGACCCTGCAAATATTTGGACAGCTTGCCTAATTTCCTCGGGTTTATTTTACCCACCTATTAAATTAGCATGTGGATCTCTAATGTTCCTTTAGGCTGAAAAAGAATGCTGTTGCTATTCTCTGTATCTTGATGTGTCTTTCATCTTCTGTCTGTATTTCTCCTTTCTGTAGGCCACAGCAACCAGGGAACTAACACCTAAGGACTGTGCTATAATCAATGTGATACTTTTATCTTTGGTTAAATTACTGTGGGACTCCAACTGTAGATTGTACAGTCCTTTCCTATCATAACTTGTGGCTGTTCCAGCTTTCCTCCTATGCAGTACTTAGGGGTTTCTTGTCTTATTTCAGTGATTCTGTTGTGACCACTGTCTCCTGACAACTCACTCCTACCTCAAGATATCCTGGCCTTCACAGGGCCTTTGAAGTTAGCACCTGCCGTGCCCTTATGTGCAAGCCTTCATTTCTCTTTCTCTTGAGTTTTCAGGAGTAAGAAAATCAGTTTTCAGGACTAAGAGAATCAGTTATTCCGCATCCTTTCAAAATTTTATTCTACAGGTCCTTGTGTAAATGGGACTACTTGTGGCTTATCCAGTGGTACCAGTGTCCCTGAGCAATGCAACCAGCAAGATTACATCATGAACACATTAGGTAGCCACTGCCACAAGGATGCTGTGTAAAAGCCCACAGATTCTGTAGCTTAGCCCTGTACGTCTTCACATTCTTCTTGGATCAGAGATTACTTTGGGCCTTTTCTTTTCATGGCAGATCACAAGAGTATAAAGGAGTCAAACCAAACCAAACACATTTATGGCCTTTACATTTATGGTCACTTACATTCCACTGGCTAAAGCAATTCATACAGTAAAACCCAACATCAATGGTGTATGTGTGCATGTGTGCGTGTGGATGGCGTATTCTCTTCCTGTTCTAACATACCACAAAGATCACGTGGGTGAGTGAAGAAATGAGAACAATTATCCAGTTCACCAAAAACACTCATTATATGATACAAAATCAAATAGAAGATTAAAATGAAGCTCTAAGAGTAAATATGAAAGATTTTTATCTTTTACTGCTTAGTTACAACTTTCAAGCTCATTTTACATTAGTTATAAACCATCACAAAGATTATAGATACCAGTTGGTTCTCTCAATTTGCATACACATCAGAAGGAACATTACGTTCAAATGAGGTTAAATTATCATATAATGTAGATGTGACAATACACAATATATTCTCCTGTCATTTTGATGATAGTAGAAGGTAATCTAAAATGCAGCATGATGAATTTGAGGTCCATCTAATGAGTGACGGTCAGTGGTCATGTTGGGGGAAAAGCTCTGACTGTGAAACCAGATGCAACTGGTTTGGAACTCTGGCCCCTAATAATTGGCAAGTTTGAGCTGGAAAATTGCTTAGATCCTCTAAGACTCATATTCTAGTCTGTAAAATGGTGACAGTATCATCCTTGAGATATAGTTGAACAAATGTGCAAATGCTTAACACGATATCTGAAAGTTGCCACTCAAGAAGTCACAGTTATCATTCTGCAAACATTTCTGATGTGCTCTAAAGAGTATTTTATACCTCTTTGGATTTCTTTTAAAACAGGATTTCTTTCCTATAAAATGGCTAAAGTGTAATTTCACTTGAAATAGGATGATATCCTCCTAAGAACTCTTCAAAGTCTATAAATCAACGATTCCAAAAAGGACCTTATGTATTCATTTCAGAAAACCATTTGCCACACTGCTGCATACTTTCAGATGTGCAAATAAAGGGATCCCAGCTGGTTGCTTTATTTTCAAACAACTACAAAGGGAACAGTAGAATTTTGGCTTCTTGGAATTTTCCTTTGAAAATTTTCACAATCATGTGTGGTTGGAATCTGGCATTTATCTTTTGCTTCCACTCTGGAAATTTACACAATTCTCTAGCATTTGGTTTGGGTCATATAACTGTTCAAATCTTGGTTATAGTCTTCTACTTGTATAATTTCCCTCCAGTGTGAAAAACCCACATACCATAATGTGTCTACACAGCAAGACTTCAAACATAGTAATTGCTCATGGATTAGAAGAATTCACAAAGCCAGATCACTCACAAACAGTAAGGAAACAAAAAATTAATATAAATGATTTTTTACACGAATGACCATGTGAGCTTACGAATATTATCAAATGAATTTTTTAACCATTGACTTTATAAGAATAAAATATATATAAATCAATATACAGAAAAACATACCAATTTCCAAATGGCCAGATGAGTTTTGCCAATTTTTAAATTATTTGAATTTTTTGGTTTAAAGACATTCAAACTAGCTTTTAAGCTAGTTAGGTGATGTGGATTGACATCAGACACCTATTTCCTTGCCCTGTCAGTCCTTTATGAAGAAAAGTGAAAAAAAAAAGTGATTGTAGAAAGAAATTTCTAAAACTAAATTCTTAGAAGCTTTTACTTTTCTAGTTTAAACAACAACAAAAAGAAACAAAAAACTGGTTGCTTAAACTTTTCCCTGATTCTTTTGTCTATATTTTGATTATAACATTCTCGAAGCTGAACTTCATATTTGTATCTCCTTGTAGGGCACTTTGTGAATTTTGTATTCTACAGGCTACTAATTCCAACCCTGATTCCTGCTATCTTACTCCTTGATATTGACTCCTTCTCTTCCTAGTAAAATAGTACCTGCCTCTGACTGACTTATAATTTTGTGAATTGAAATACTATTTCAGGAAATCCAAAATCATGTTTTTTTCTGACTTGACAGAGAGCATTATTTACAGGACTTTCCAGCTTCCACACATGGTCAAAACATCTATCTTCCCATCCTTTCATCCATCTATCCATTTTTTCTTCCTTCCATCTGCTGAGCACCAGTTATGTTCAGACATTCTGCTAAGCCCCAGAAGACAGAAAAAAAGAGATCAGAAAGCCAGCCTGTCGCACTTGGATCCAGGCTTTGCTACTTACGGTTTGCATCACCTTGGTCAAGTTCCTTGAACTATGTCCTTCAATTTTCTCATCTGTAAAATGAGAACAATAATAGTACCCTATGTCATAGACCTGTTTTGTGAATTAAATAATGTATACATATATGTTGCTTAGAGGGTCCATAGATTATTCTGTAAACCATACCAGTTCTGTGCCCTTAGACCTATCTACTCACCACTCCTGTCCTGGTCCTTGGCCTTCACTAGATGGCCTGCTGCTGCTGCTAAATCGCTTCAGTCGTGTCCGACTGTGCAACCCCACAGATGGCAGCCCACCAGGCTTCCCCGTCCCTGGGATTCTCCAGGCAAGAACACTGGAGTGGGTTGCCATTTCCTTCTCCAATACTAGATGGCCTACCCAGTATAAAAAACAAGAGGGAGAGTTCATATTGAAAAGTAGTCACAAACATCACAAAACCAATTAAAAGATTCATAATTATCTGGTTCTTATTTATACGATCTCTTTGATGGACTTCAAAGGTCAGAGTCATATTACGTTTCTGACTTACAAGAGGTCACTTATTATAGTATACCTTGTATCAGAGCTAGAAATGTAATAGACTTTAGTCTTAAAACTGTCTCACTTGATAATGAGGACTCTTCATAAAGGCTGATTATAGCTTCTGGCGCTTAGAGGACATTTTGGGTTAAAAGCTGCATACTGGGTCTTCACTTGACTGTCATATATTTAAAACTCTTCGCCTTATGTTTAAGCAATCTTACAACATAATGATAATATTTTAACAGTAACAGCCTAGTAGTATTCAGCTGCGTGTGCTTTAGCAGAACTAACATGCTTTAAGTTACGAATCCAGATCTATCCTCATGATCCAAATGTATCACCATATTTGTATACACTATAGAACAAACCATTATTTAATTAATTAAATTAAGTTATTCTTATAGACTAGGCACTTAGGATAGTGATATAGAAGATACAAATGTAGAAGACAGTTCATGTCTTCAAGGAACATGAAGAAGAACTTCCTGTTCTTCTTCAGAGACAAACCTTTACTAAATATGATAAGACTAGTAGAGGTATATTGTTGTTGTTTACTGGCTAAATTGTGTCTGACTCTTTGAGACCCTATGCACTGTAGCTTGCTAGGCTTCTCTCTCCACGGGAGTCTCTAGGCAAGAATACTGGAGTGGGTTGCCATTTCTTTCTCCAGGGGATCTTCCCAATCCAGGGATGGAACCCGCATTTTCTGCATTGGTGGGCGCATTCTTTACCTCTGAGCCACTAGGGAAGCCCCAGCAGAGGTATATACAGAGCATTAAAGAACTGAGCAGAGCCCAAGAGAATATGCACTCTTTGCAGTGTTTTATGGTCATTGAATTTTCCTCTTTGTTTTAGTAGATGCTGTGTAATACGGACAACATGCCTTGCACAGCTAAAGGATACTAGTTTGGATCTTGCTTTTCAAAATGAGGAAGCTAATAAAGATTGGTTCCTCATATTATCAAACATTTAAAAAAATATTGTCAATGGGCTATTATCTCTGCTTTGAACTTGAAAGACTTTTCTAAATTAACTGATTTTTTCACTTGCTTATTTCATTCTTTTGATGCCGTGTAGACACAACCACAGATATTTGCATAGTCTGAAAAAAGTCTTAGATGATGTATGCTTGGGTTGTCTCACAGGAAGAGGGTTTTCAATAGTAGGGAGAAAAAAAGGCCACTAGAATAGGAAGAGTCATCTCTTATTTGCAATTTTCTGAGAAATCAGAGTTCTTAAGTCATAAAAAACAACCAAGTAATTAGATTAAAAAAATATGATTTTCATTATACCATGAATTGTGTGATTCTCCTCTCCCTTCTTGCCAGTTTAGTGTGGTCTGATTGTGAAACTCTATTAATCAGCAGTAATAAACCCTTTTATTTCAGAAAATCATTTTAGTTACCCAATAAATGTTTCATATAAGATTAACTGATAGTATTTTTTTAAGAATTTTTTATATGAACAATTTGAAAGTCTTTATCAAATTTGTTACCTACCTTTATTGAAATTGTTATCTTCAATTCAAATAAATTGAATGTATTGCCTCTGTTTTATGTTTTGGATTTTTGGCCATGAGGTATGTGGGATCTTAGCTCCCCTACCAGAGATTGAACCTGTACCCCCCACCCCCCTGCATTGGAAGGTGACGTCTTAACCACTGGACAACCAGGGAAGTCCCTAAGTGATAATATTAAAGTCTTCCTTTTCTCTGCCTCAAGTTGTTAGCTTGCTGAGTCTGAAAATCTTATCATAATTTAAGTCTTTTAAGATTTATACTATAATCTTTGGACATTGATTTGTTTTGTGTAGAAAACCAACACTCTTTAATTGAACACTTCTGTATTAAAAGCCTATAATATATTCAGGATAGGAAATTTAAAGGAGTCACAGTTCTTACCTGTAAGTAGTTTTCCAAGTAGAAAAGAGAATTAAATGTGAACAATATCTAAAACATAGAAAATTGACAAAAAGCTATGATTTACTCATCCCTTAGACAAACACGTGTGACTCGTCTGCCATGTTCTGAGCATTATGTGAGATTCCTGGGATACAGCCATGAAGAAAGCAAGCACATTACGTGGCCTCACAGTTTGGTGGGGCTGACAGATATTTACCAAGAAATTATGAGCCTTTGCTATGGGCCAAACACTTTAAAACCAGAGACAGAGGATCCTGCCTCAGGTGCTGACAGTTTAATGAAGAAGATGGGTCATAAATTAAGCAATGACTAAGCTTCATGGTAAGAGCGCTAATAGAAATGTAGACAGGACATTACAGAAGAAGGAAGCAGAGGCCAAGAGAAAGCACAGCCATCATCCTATTTACTAATCAGAAATTTGAGTTTTATTATGCGCCATATAAATATAGGCAATATTCTGTAGCACAGGTAATGCTGTGCTTGGTGAGCAACTTACTATTTGTTGAATGTGACACAGGAAATGAGAATATATAAAAATAAATTATTCATTCTCCTTGGTATCATCAGGAGTAGCTTCATGAGGAGAGGCGCCATTTGAGCAATGTTCTTCAAGAAGGATTTCTAACATTTCAGGAGAGGATTCCTGACAGAGGAACCAGTGTGAGCTCGTTTACTGAGGCAGGAAAGTATAGGTCTTCAGCACACGGCAAGTCCTATGAGGCTAGATTTTGAGATGAAAGAGTGTGAAGCCAAGAAAAGCGTTTTTTCAGGTCTTGAAAGGCCTTGCAAACCTTTAATAAAAAAATCCAGGCCTTATCTTAAAAGCAAACTTCAATATCGGAGAAAATAAAGGGAAGATACCCAGTTCTTGGGTTTCCCTGGTGACTCAGCAGTAAACTATCCACCTGCCAATGCTGGAAACATGGGTTCAGTTCCTGGGTTGAGAAGATCCCCTGGAGAAAGAGATGGCAACCCACTCCAATATTCTCGCCTGGGAAATCCCATGGACAGAAGAGCCTAGCGGGCTACAGGTCACGGGTCGCAAAGAGTTGGACACGACTTAGCAACTCAACCACCACCACCACCTCGTTCTTAGGCCAGGGTGTCAGAGAGATACCCAGAAGTGAGTGGTAAAAGCTAAGCACAGGGAAACTGGTATGAAGTTTATTTCTAGCAGTTTCAGAAATGTGTGTAAAGCTATGTATGATTTTTTTTTTTTTTAATGTATGATGTTTACTTGTGAATCCCTAAATTTTTGTAAGGAGGAAATAAATAATAGGCTTTGGCCTAAAGGAATTACTCACAGTAATTTAAGAAGTATAAAGAAATGCTGAGCTAGAGGACACACAATGTGTACAGAAAGAAGTAATTCATTCTGAACAGAGTGATTTAGAAAGGATTTGGGCACAAGCAGGCCTACTCCACAGCTTACAGTCCAGGAAGCGTTTTTCCCTCTGGTCTTGGTTCTTTGCAGCATTTCTTAAATGAAATTCCCTGGAAACACGTTTTGAGATGGAAAGTTGCATGCAGAAGACTTATAGGGTAGCTCTTTAGAAATAAAAAGGAGAGAAAGAACGAGAACTAACCTGTGATGCATCTGCACCGAGGACTTAGTTGAGTCTACAGAGAGCCTTTGGAGCTGGGCAGCTCTTTTATTAATGGGCTTAATTGAAGTAATTGGGACTGACCTTTGTATCTTGGCATCAGTCAATTATTAGCAGCTGAGAATCTCCTGGAAGTGGTGTATCCTTGGGGAGCCAGTTGCCTGCAGCTTGAGGGTGATTTCCAGTGATGGATACAGTCTGGAGCTGTAAGCAACTATTCACACCAGAGGAAACCAAGATGGTAGGTGGAAACCCAGCTCCTCGCTGAAGTGCTTCCCTTAGTTTTTCAGCTGTAGGCTGTAGATAGTGATAGAAAGCTTTTAAGACGGTAAGGCGGCATACATTGATTTTAAGAAAGTTATTTCTGTAGCAATGTAATGGGCAATTTGGCAAGGTGATAGAGGCTCCCAAGTGAAAGTACTAGTTTTGAGGCTATTGTAGCTGTTAAGACCTAGTTCAAAATAGTTAAGGCCCAACTCAAACCTGTGAGAAGTTTTCCCAAACTCCCCAAGCAGAATAGTCCTTTTCTCTACATTCTTCCATAGCTCTTTTTGTTGTGCTCTCTGTGCAGGGTGGAAAGTAATTTCGAGACATGAGGCAGAATGAAAAGAAAATATAAGTTTATTAGAGTGGGAGGCACTGTTAGAATGGGGGAGGGTTGGCTCAAGGGAGAGCTGAAACCTTTTGCAGGGTGGTAGCCAATTGTTATAACCTCAAGACAGAAAATTTCTACTAGAATGGTCGCATTATACGACTGGTTAGGATGCTATAGAGTGGGTAGTAGGGTTAGCATCTTGCCTAATATTGGGTCAGGGAACTGGCTGATTTAGATCTGGAGGTTCATGGCAACAGTTGCTGTGGGGCTCGGTCAGTTGCAGAGATTTTTGTCCTGTGACTCTGGTACAAGGCTCCACACTTTGGTTATAATTTTACTTTAGTCCCGATTACAATCTGACTTTATATCATTAGTAGTTGATTCTGTGTATCTCCCTATGACTCTGAATTCTTTTGAGGCAATAGTCATCTACTCTTATCTGTACCTCCCACAGTGCCATCCTTGAGCCCTGAGTAGAATTTGATACAAGCGTTTTGAATTATACAGTCTAGGGAAAGGATGATGGGTTTCTAAAATGGAATCAGTAGTAATGGAAAGAAGAGAATGGTGTCAATGAAGGAGAACCTGCAGAGGTAGAAATGTGTGGAAGAGCTTTCGCGACTACAGCATAACTTCCACGTCATGGATTATTAGTACTTTACATACTGAACATTAGGTACATTACTGAAACACAACTACTAGAGCCCATTTATATTTATATGTTTATTTGGCACATTTCCTAGGCCTTTTGTTAAAACACTTTCCCTTCGAAACTGAGCAGGACCCTGTGGGGCTCCTGGGCATATAAGCCTTTCTGTGTTCCCATTTCTTGTTTGTAGTAAGTAAGCTTCAGCCTCCATGACCTTCTCAGAGTTCCAAGGGGCAGGTTCAAATCGTCGCTAATCAGAGAAGGGAGTGGATGCAGAGAAAAGGGAGGAGGGGTCAAGAAACACTTGTGTAGCCTTGGGAAAGGGTCTCTTCTGCAGAACTAAAACCCCCCAACAAATGGACGATGTTAACTACTTGATCAAACCAGTCCATCTTAAAGGAAATCAGTCCTGAATATTCACTGGAAGGACTGATGCTGAAGCTGAAGCTCCAATACTTTGGCCACCTGATGCGGAGAACCGACTCATTGGAAAAGGCCCTGATGCTGGGAAAGATTGAAGGCAGGAGGAGAAGGGGACAACAGAGCATGTGCAGGCCCAGCACACACACTGATCCTTATCAGCAACCCTACCCTTGCACCATTGCTATAATATGGGATTCTCCATGCAAGGATACTGGGTTGGGTTGCCATTTCCTCCTCCAGGGGATCTTCCCAACCCAGGGATTGAACCTGAGTCTCCTGTGCCTCCTGCATTACAGGCAGATTCTTTACCTGCTGAGCCATCAGGGAAGCCTATTACTATATAAAACTCCTCACCAAATCCTCCCCAGGTTGGGATACACAGTTTTGAGAGTATGAGCCTGCTGTGTCCCCCTTTGACTGGCAAAGCAACAAAGCTATTTTCAACTTCACCCAAAACTCTATTTCTGAGATTTGATTCAGCACCAGTGCACAGAGGTTGAGTTTTTGGCATCACGTCTTTACATAAGTTTTCTCAGAGTTTGTTTTTTCCAATTACACATCAAAGAGGAAAGATAAGTTGAATGTTGTTTCTACCCTTTAAACTCATGCTGTTTTGTAACATGCCTACCTTAGACTTTAAAGTTCAGGTAATATTTCTGCCTTAGTGAAACTTTGAATTTGTAAGATGTCATTCTGACCATATTGTAAATGAATGTCCTCAACATTTTTTTAAATTGAAGTATAGTTAATTTACAATGTTGTTCTAGCTTCTGTTATACAGCAAAGTGATTTAGTTATACATATATTTATATATATTCTTTTTTAGATTCTGTTCCCATCTAGGTTATTACAAAATATTGATATAGTTCCTAGTGCTATACAGTTTGTTCTTGTTTATTTATTTTATATATAGCAGTGTGTATATGTTATTCCCAAATTCCTAATTTATTTCTGCCTTTACCTTTCCCCTTTGGTAACCATAAATTTGGTTTCAAAGTCTGTGAGTCTCTTTCTGTTATGTAAATAAATTCATTTCTGTAATTTTTAAAAAGATTTCACAAATAATATCATAAGATATTTGTCTTTCTCTGACTTACTTCACTTAGTATGATAATCTCTAGGCCCATACATGTTGCTGCAAATGGCATTATTTCACTCCTTTTTATGGCTGAGTAGTATTGCATTGTGCATGCGTGCGTGTGTGTGTATGCCATATGCATCTTCTTTATCCATTCAATTGTGGATAGGCATTTATGTTGCTTACTTGTCTTTGCTATTCTAAATAGTGCTGGTCTGAACATTGCCCTGCGTGTATCTTTTTGAACAATGGTTTCCTCTAGATATATGCCCAGGAGTGGGATTTCTAAGTCATGTGGTAACTCTATTTTTAGTTTTAACAAACCTCCATACTGTTCTCCATGGTAGCTGCACCGATTTATATTCCCACCAATGGGGTGGGGGTTCCTTTTCTCCATACCTTCTCCAGCATTTATTATTTGTAGAGTTTTGATGAATGGCCATTCTTACTGATATGAGGTTATTCTGCATTGTGATTTTGGTTTGCAAGTAGCTAATAATTAGTGATGCTGAGTATCTTGTCATGTTCTTATTGACCATTATATGTATTCGTTGTATTATTATATGTATTTATTATATATAATTATATATATGTAGGGAGGCCTGGCGTGCTGCGATTCATGGGGTCGCAAAGAGTTGGACACGACTGAGTGACTGATCTGATCTGAAAGAATAATTATATATAATTCTTTGGAGGAATATCTATTTAGGTTTCTGTCCATTTTTTGTTTTTTTGTTTTGAGTTGTTTATATATTTTTAAAATTCAAGTCTTTATCTGTCACGTTGTTTGCAAATATTTTCTCTCAGTCCATAGGTTGTCTTTTTATTTTCCTTATAATTTCCTTTGCTATGCAAAAGCTTATGTTTGACTATGTCCATTGTTTATTTTTGCTTTTATTTCTATTGCCTTAACTTAAGAAAACATTGCTTGAATACCTCTAACTATTGTGTTAACTCTGCCAAGGTCTTATGACCCCAGAAAACTGTCAAGACTGCCAGAAAGTCAAGAGTGAAATATTTTCCTGTCTAGGGTACGACTTGGTCAAAAGAAAGTATGGCATATAAAAATGAAAATATATCTTGGAATATTAGAAAGACTTTGATTCAAGTAGGGAAAGTTTTCCAAACCTGAGAGGGTGTACATTTTATCTGTGGAAAAAAGACTTTAAAATATAGTGGCAAAATCATATGATATATCATCAGGAAATGCAGATTGATAAGCTGACCATGAGTAACTCTATGTCCTGTTTTATTTTTATCTCAATAAAATTGAAAGAATACAATTTCTTGTTGTAATTGACTCAAAGAGATGACTTAAAGATACAATTAAATGGGAATAATTTCTACATTGTAAAATACTCTTAGTTATTCTTAGTTCGTGTAATGCTTATCCTCCAAATATTTCTGCTTTGAAACAACCCATGATTAGAGCAATAGACTTCAATATTAGAATACATTGTGTTTTGTAGTTGCTTAGCTATAATTCATTAAGTGTTTGCTCTCAACCACTGTGTTGAGAAAAATTTCATTTAATTCTAACAAGCCTAGGGAGAAGATAAAATCATTTTGCCCATTTTACAGATAAGGGAACTTAAATATATTTAGAAAAACAAAATAACTCTCAAAGATCTATTGAGTGGCAGATAATACCTATATGTCTTTAGAGCATATACTACTAACACTTAGCATTATCCTATATTATTACATGTGTATAGACTGACAAGGATGGAGTTAACTCATGAACATGTGTTGTGCATGCTTAATATACATACAGACATGCATAAGTAAATATGTACAAGAGGAAAACTTGATCATCAGAAAAGTATGTAGCTACAGACATTGAAGGTGTATGTAACTGAAGTTAATAAGCATCTAGACTAACATTCTTTCTTTCAAAGTATTGTATTTGGAAGTAATCTACTATGTGCAAAACATAGTAGATTTGATCTACTATGGAGGATCAAAACACCATGTTTGATCCTCCAGAGCAGTGATTATATAATGAGAACCACACATGTAATTTTAAATTTCCTAATAGCTACATTGGAAGAGTAAAAGAAACAGTTGAAATTAATTTTGGTAACAATATGGGTATATCAAGTGATTTTAATCCCTATTTCCCTTGCAGGCATGAGGAAAACAGAATTCATAGAAAAATTAAATCACTGGCCTATTTTTAAAAATCAAGGCTAGATTTTTAGTGTTAAAGTTTCACTTCAATAGCAAAACAAACAAAACACACATACGCAACTCCCCACAAAATAACAATAAAAAACAAAATAAAACACAAAACCCACCAAACAGTATGATTTAAAAGTGGGCAGAGAACCTGAGTAGACATTGTTTCCAAAGAAAACATACAGATGGTCAAAATGACATTGAAAGGTACTCAGCATCACTAATCATTAGGGAAATGCAAATCAAATCTATAATGAGTTATCACCTCACACCTAGCCTATTACAATGGCTATTACCCAAAAGACAGGAAATACCAAGGGTAAGTGAGGATGTGGAGAAAAGGGAACTTTTGTGCACTGTTGAAAAGAAACAGTATGGAGGTTTCTCAAAAATTAAAAGTGAAGCTACCATATGATCCAGCAATTCTACTTTGGGTATTTAACCTAAAAAAATAAAAAATAGTATCTCAGAGATACATACATAGCTCCATGTTCATTATAGCATTATTTATAATAGCCAAAATACATAAACAACCTAAATGTCCATTGATTGATGAATGAGTGAAGAAAACATGGTGCAAACTCTCTGTATACAGAGTAATTTTAGTCACCTGTAAAAAAGAAGGAAATCTAGTCATTTGGGACAACACAGATAGAACTTGAGGTTATTATGCTAAATGAAGTATGTTGGGCAGAGGAAGAGAAATATCATATGGTCTCACTTATATGTGAAATCTAAAAACCAAAACCAAACCAAAACAATACAAAATTGAGCTTATAGATACAGAGAACAGATTGGTGGTTGCCAGGGGTGGTGAAGGTTGGGCAAAACAAGTCAAGGGCATCAAAAGATACAAACCTTCCATTATAAAATAAATAAGTCATGGGGATGTAATGTACAGCATGGTGATCATAGTTAGCAATATTATTTTGCATGTTTGAAAGCCTAAGGGAATAGATCTTAAAAGTTCTCATTGCAAGAAAAATTCTTTTAGCTGTATATGATGGTGGATGTTAGCTAGACTTATTGTGGTGATTCTTTTGCAATATATACAAATATTGACTCATTATGCTATACACCTGAAACTAATATTATATGTCAATTATATCTTTAAAAAGTTTCCACTTTTGATATTGTTGAGTTGCTTTGGGCAGTCTGCACTTATGATTCATCAGCTTTGTGTTAGAATATTGTAATATTTGAGACAGTGAGTTGTATTTTATGTACAATCCTTGAAAAAATAAATAATGAATTTCTCTTCAATTTTTTCCAGAAACAACATCTCTTTTCACCCCATAATCATATCTTCACTAAAGACATGTTCTATCCAACTATATTCCAAAGGAGAATAGTTATCAATTATTCAAATTCAGCAAATATGTATTGATTGTCTCCTATATGCCAACTACTTGCCTGGAAAATTCCATGGATGGAGGAGTCTGGTGGGCTACAGTCCATGGGGCCACAAAGAGTCGGACACAACTGAGTGACTTCACTTTCACTGTCTTTCACTATACGCCAACCATAGATACAGTTATGAAATAATTCTTTCACAGATATAGCTCATGAAGTAGGCTAGAGGAAAGACAGACAAATACATAAGTATGTATAACAAAATGTGATGAAAGATTTGTTTCTATAATGTTACAAATAGATACAAGGTATGGGCACTTTTTTTTTTTCTTTACTTATTTCAAACCAACTAAACCTGAGGATAAGACACAGTTACTTAATGGACTGAGAAAATAGTAGCCATTGCTTGAAAGTAATGAAGTTTGAGGCTTTGTCAAATGGAAGTTGTAAATATTTAGCATCTTCTATAAACTCTAGTTTTGGCATGTTCTCGGTTTTTAGCATGTTTAAAATTTAAAGTGACACAAGCAGTGTGTATGTATGAAATACTATTTTATTATCAAATTTTAAACTTGGTTAATTACCCAATAGAAATAGTAAAGGAGGTTGTAGGAAAAGAATTGTATTAGAATAACTATTTACACATTATGAGTATTAACTTTTATAAAAATGTAGTAAATATTAGTTATTCAGGGATATCCACTATTCAAAATAACATTTCTATTTGAAGGGACTTCATTGTGTGGGGCTTACGAGTCCAAAAGAAGTATTTCTCCTCTATCCTCCTGACCAGACAAGATTTGGACTTATAAGCTAGGCTTAGTCAAGGTAGAGCCTAGTAACTTCATGGATGGTGTCCATTGTTTGTGGTACCAGTTGTGGCATCCTAACCAGACTTTCTGAATTTCAACCTTGGTTTTGTCTTGACTGCTAAGTCTCTCTTGCTTCCTGCATTTTCTGAGCCTGATTCTCCAGCAATCTTTTGGTTCTCCAAACTACTATTAGTCTAAAAATTAATCTGATTTTGGAATCAATTAGCCAAAGTCAGTTTCAGGTATTTACAACCAAGAATATGCCTATTTATATACTATTTATATTCTTTACCAGTGTCTATAGAAATTGGTACCAGAAAGGGGGTTATTGGCCTCAAAGCCTCAGGGCAATCTGAGTCTTATCTCTGATTCAGTTTGGGTTGAAGGTGATAAAAAATTCAGTTAATGCCCACTTGGTGTCTGGTAACTTATGGCATTCAATGGCAAAGCAATTACTTACCATTAATTGTTTTATCATTTATAAAAATATTTATTTTATCATTTTATCTGTGGTTATCATTAATAAAATGTCTATCAAAAGCAAATCTTTGTGATTGTCATATTGATGGCATAATAAAATAGAATTGCTGCTGCTAAGTCGCTTCAGTCATGTCCGACTCTCTGCGACCCCATAGGCGGCAGCCCACCAGGCTCCCCCGTCCCTGGGACTCTCCAGGCAAGAACAATGGAGTGGGTTGCCATTTCCTGCTCCAATGCAGGAAAGTGAAAAGTGAAAGTGAAGTCGCTCAGTCGTGTGCGACTCTTAGCGACCCCATGGACTGCAGCCTACCAGGCTCCTCTGTCCATGGGATTTTCCAGGCAAGAGTACTGGAGTGGGGTGCCATTGCCTTCTCCGAAAACAGAATTAAAGTCATGTACATTCAAGGATTCAGGGAAGGTTAATGGATATGAGTAAAGACAGAGAGGAATAGGTTAAGGTTCAAAGTTGTTGGCTCAAGATATGAATGAAAACTTGGGAAATTTGCCACCACACTAAAATAGTTTTTTAACCTGCAGTGTTGTAATCAAATGTAAAATTTGAAAATGCAGATTATCAAATTCATTGTTTGAGTTTACGGCAATGCCAGGTTTCCCATGTGATAGTGAATTTTTATTAAGAAGAAATGAAAGAATACGAATAGAATATATTGGATGATACGGAAAGAAGCGAAGGACGTGATGGACCCCAGACCCTAACTCCCACTGGTTTTCCATGCTGGCTATAGCTGTCTCATCATCCACATCTGATAAGCTTGTTTCAGCCCTGATTTGAAGATGAAGTCATTTTTTAGGGAGAAAAATCTTGCAAAGGAAGCCATTTCTTCTGAAGTCTTCTCTGGACCTTAATGTTTGCAAACTTATTACCAGAATTGGGGAATGTGATATAAATGGAGGTCAAATTCAACGTTAAGCTAAAAGGAGAAGATTTTAACCTCAAAGGAATTGTTAGATCAGGAAATTCCTTTTAACAACATTTGTGAGGGATGTATGGGAAGATTCTGAGGTACCAGGAAAGGAATAACATTAAATCAGTTTGAATTTAGCAATCAGTTCAATCAGAATGCATTCTTGGCTGAATGGCTAAAACCTGGATCAAGAGGTGGGTTATGTTAAATAAAGTTGAGAGGCCAAAAATTCCTTGGCATAATGTATAGGAAAAGATCCAAAGGTTCTGAGTGATAGAATTACTGGAATAAGGTTATCCTTTCTAATACACTCACCCATCACAATCATGTTTGCTAAGAGGGTTCAATAGACCTATGGCTGATTCATGTTGAGGTCTGACAGAAAACAACAAAATTCTTTAAAGCAATTATCCTTCAATAAAAAATAAATAAAAAAAAAAGATATTCTCTTTACCAAGTCTTGATAAATATGCTGGTGAAGGGGTTCTAAGTTTTCTGAAAAGTCCTGCAGTGTTTCAGATGTTGGAGGAAATTCTGCAATTGAAGTGAGCTTCCTGATATCAGTGAAGTGGAAAGATTCTAGGGTACAGAAGACAGCTAAGGTGTCTTAGCAATCGGAGGAAAAGTGGATGTAGCTACCATAATAGGGAATGAAAAGGGCCTTGCTCTCAGATATTACTGGTGGTAACTTGGGCAACTCAACTTTAGGATGCCTAGAATGCTGCTAATCCTGAGAATGCAATTCCCAGATCAAAGTCAATTGCCAGACCAAGAGCTCCAAGAATAAACATACACTCGTAGAAGGATGTTTTACTATCACCACAAGTACATGTTATGGATTTTCATTCTAGTCTTTCTCAAAAAAAAAAAAAAAATGTCTGTAACTCTTTACCACATAATTATGTACTCATGGTTAGGAAGTACCCAAATGTTTTCTGAACCTATTGGATACAGGCCCTGAGCAAAAAGTAACTCCTGGGCAGTCAGAGGACACTATAGAGCACTGGTAAGAGCAGGCCATAGATGATAAGTGGATCTAGTGATAAATAGCATAATAACCTTGTCATGGTAGGACCAATAATACCTCAGCTACATCCTGTAGCTGTTTTCCAAGTTGCCTGTTTCATGTCACTGGAAAACAGGAAAATTGGGCAGGGTATATTCTGGAGTGACTGATCTTGTTCAAGGGTGAGTAGAATTTATGCTATACCTGTGGTTCCGAAAGAAGTACAGATGGAGGCCAATAAGTATTCTCTTGGGGTTCCTTCTCGTACTATTGCATCTCCAGTAAAAGTTTGTTGACGACTAATACAACCTGATAGAGTATATTCAGGTTGACCATACTTCCATTCCCTTAGAAAAATATATATGTGCTTCCAATGGATAAGAAACTTTATTAAGTTCTGCCTGCTTAAGACAATAGGAAATCCTATACTTGAAGCAATTCAGCAGTTTAACAGACTTTGGATTGGATCCTTTCAGGAAGGTCTAGGATGTAAGAGGGTATTTGAATTATACAGATTGGTAAGATTTTGAGGGAAAGGTAAGAAGAGGAAAAAGGGAACATATGGATAAATGGGCAACTAAAAGTGTAGACATGGGTGTGTTTTAGCCTCTGTCTTCAGGAATCCCTCAATGTGTGGGAGTCAGTGGAAAGCAGGGCCCCTTTATCCACTAACAAAACCTTATGGAGACAAATATTTTCTCTGTTTTGTTGTTGTTGTTCAGTTGCTCAGTTGTGTCCAACTTTGTGACCTCATGCACTGCAGCACATCAGGTTTCCCTGTCCTTCACTATCTCCCTTAGTTGGCTTGCACTCCAAGCATCTCATCCTCTGTCACCCCCTTCTCCTCCTGCCCTCAATCTTTCCAAGCATCAGGGTCTTTTCCAATGAGTCAGCTCTTTGCATCAAGTGGCCAAAATATCGGAGCTTCAGCTTCAGCATCAGTCCTTCCAATGAATAGTCAGGATTGATTTCCTTTAAGTTGAATGATTTGATCTCCTTGCTGTCCAAAGAACTCTCAAGAGTCTTCTCCAGAACCACAGTTCAAAGCATCAATTCCCTCAGTGCTCAGCCTTTTTTATGGTCCAACTCTCACATCCATGCATGACTATGGGAAAAACCACAGCTTTGACTATATGGACCCTTTCCAGAAAGTGATGTCTCTGCTATTTAATACGCTGTCTACATTTGTCACAGCTTTTCTTCCAAGGAGCAAGAGTCTTAATTTCATGGCTGCAGTCACTGTAAACAATGATTTTGGAGCTCAAGAAAATGAAGTCTGTCAATGTTTCCATTTTTTCCCCTATATATTTGCCATGAAGTGATGGGACTGGATGCCATGATTTTCTGTTTACTTCTTGGTAATGAGAGCACTGACATGTGTTCAGGGACAATGCATCTCGGGGAAGTGACCCAAGGACATACAGTAGTTTCCTGTCTCTTAGTGTACTGAAGTCCTGTGAGAGTCCTAGGATAGATAAAGCCTTTCTAAGAAAACACCCTATTCCAACAACACAAGAGAAGACTCTACACATGGATATCACCAGATGGTCAATACCGAAATCAGATTGATTATACTCTTTGCAGCCAAAGATGGAGAAGCTCTATACAGTCAGCAAAAACAAGGCCAGGAGCTGACTGTGGCTCAGATCATGAATTCCTTATTGCCAAATTCAGACTTAAATTGAAGAAAGTAGGGAAGACCACTAGACCATTCAGGTATGACCTAAATCAAATCCCTTATGATTATATAGTAGAAGTGAGAAATAGATTCAAGGGATTAGATCTGATACATAGAGTGCCTGATGAACTATGGACAGAGGTTTGTGACATTGTGCAGGAGACAGGGATCAAGACCATCCCCATGGAAAAGAAATGCATAAAGGTAAAATGGTTGTCTAAGGAGGCCTTACAAATAGCTACAAAAAGAAGAGAAGCAAAAGGCAAGGGAGAAAAGGAAAGATATACCTATTTGAATGCAGAGTTCCAAAGAATAGCCAAGGAGAGATAAAAAAGCCTTCCTCTGTGATCAACACAAAGAAATAGAGAAAAACAAGAGAATGGAAAAGACTAGAGATCTCTTCCAGAAAATTGGAGATACCAAGGGAACATTTCATGCAAAGAAGGGCACCATAAAGGACAGAAATGGTATGGACCTAACAGAAGAAGACATTATTAAGAAGAGATGGCAAGAATACACAGAATTATACAAAAAAGATCTTCATAACCCAGATTACCATGATGATGTGATCACTCACCTAGAGCCAGACATCCTGGAATCTGAAGTCAAGTGGGCCTTAGAAAGCATCACTAAGAACAAAGCTAGTGGAGGTGATGGAATTCCAGTTGAACTATTTCATATCCTAGAAGGTGATGCTGTGAACGTGCTGCACTCAATATGCCAGCAAATTTGGAAAACTCAGCAGTGGCCTCAGGCCTGGAAAAGGTCAGTTTGCATTCCAATCCCAAAGAAAGGCAATGACAAAGAATGTTTAAACTACCACACAACTGTACTCATCTCACATGCTAGCAAAGTAATGCTCAAAAGTCTCCAAGCCAGGCTTCAACAGTACATGAAATCTGAAATTCCAGATGTTCAAGCTGGATTTAGAAAAGGCACAGGAACCAGAGATCAAATTGCCAACATTTGCTGGATCATTGCAAAAGCAAGAGAGTTCCAGAAAAACATCTACTTCTGCTTTATTGACTACACCAAAGCCTTTGACTGTGTGGATCACAACAAACTGTGGAAAATTCTTCCAGACATGGGAATACCATACCACCTTACCTGCCTCCTGAGAAATCTGTATGCAGGTCAAAAAGCAACAGTTAGAACTGGACATGAAACAACAGAATGGTTCCAAATAGGGAAAGGAGTATGTCAAGGTTGTATATTTTCACTGTGTTATGCAGGATATATCATGCAAAATGCTTGGCTGGAAGACGCACAAGCTGGAATCAATTGCTGGGAGAAATATCAATAACCTCAGTTATGCAGATGACACCACCCTTATGGCAGAAAATGAAGAAGAACTAAAGATCCACATTGATGAAAGTGAAAGAGGAGTGTGAAAAAGTTGGCTTAAAGCTCAACTTTCAGAAAACTAAGATCCTAGCATCTGGTCCCATCACTTCATGGCAAATAGATGGGGAAACAATGGAAACAGCATTTATTTTCTTGGCCTCCAAAATCAGTGCAGATGGTGACTGCAGCCATGAAATTAAAAGATGCTTGCTCCTTGGAAGAAAATCTATGACCAACTGAAACAGCATATTAAAAAGCAGAGACATTACTTTGCTGACAAAAGTCCATCTGGTCAAAGCTCTGGTTTTTCCAGTAGTCATGTATGGATGTGAGAGTTGGACTATAAAGAAAGTTGAGCACTGAAGAATTGATGCTTTTGCATTGTGATGTTGGAGAAGACTCTTGAGAGTCTCTTGGACTGCAAGGAGATCCAACCAGTCCATCCTAAGGGAAAACAGTCCTGAATGATGGAAGGACTGATGCTGAGGCTGAAAATCCAATACTTTGGCTACATGATGCGAAGAACTGATTCATTGGAAAAGGCCCTGGTTCTGGGAAACACTGAAAGCAAGAGAAGAGAGCAACAGAGGATGAGATGGTTGGATGGCATCACTGACTCAATGGACATGAGTTTGAACAAGCGTCAGCAGTTGGTGATGGCCAGGGAAGCCAGGCGTGCTGCAGTCCATGGGGTTGCAAATAGTCGGACACGACTGAGTGACTGAACTGATGAACTGAAGTACTAGAAATTAGAACGTGGTCTCCTGAGAATTGTTGGGAAAGTGGAATTTATCTAGTCTTATAGACAATTTTATTTTATTTTTCTTATAGACTTTCAGTGGCCCTGTTCTCAGCTCTGAGCCTCACTCTACTTGTCCTTCTGTCAACTCTGGTACTTACATACTGTTTTGTTTTTTTTTTCCACAGAGTAAATCAACTTGATTTTTTGGGGTATCCTAAAATGCAGATAATTGTGCTTTCAGTTATAGCTCCTGCATTCGGCTACCTCACTAATCACACTTCTATATTTCTTATCTTCTAAAGTTTATCTGAAATGTTTCCTCCTCCACTGAGGTCTCCTATAGGCCTTATCATTTTTGATTTGATACACTTTGTATTTCTTTAATGCTATATGGGAAGATGGGCAAGAGGAATAGAAGATAAATACATCTTGTCAACATTTCAGGTTCAGCATTGTGATCCTCACAAGCCGTTCTCTTTTTATTAAATTATGATAAGCAAGCATGATGATTTAATTGTTAATGTGTCTAGAATTTGACTGTGAATAATATCACTGTACTCTAAAGCACAGGACCACATCATAAATAAAACATCTGCACTGCTGATGATGGTATAGAGGCTCCATTCTGCAGTGCCCTCATCCACTTTTTTTTTAAAAAATGGAAGTTGTCAAGGTTAATGAGACTATATTTTTGTCAGAGTTTGATTGGCTATTATTAATGTCTGACCCAATTTCAATTTCTAATTCTAACAACATTACAAGAAAATCTAGAATGTAGGCATGCCAAAAGCTTCATAGGAAAAATTTAACTGGGTTTTTATGTTTGCTATAACTCAGTTAAAATACTTTTGCAGACATTTTTTTCCTAGTAAAACTAAAAGAACTTAATGTTCTTCCATATGATTTGAGTTGAAAGTGTATGGGCTAGCCCTATCTCTCCACCCTATCTAAAAAGCAAAGAGCCTCAAGAATTGGACTGGATCTGAAAATCAGATATTTTCCTTCCAAGATTAGGACTTAAGTTTGTTTCCAAATATCACAACCCTGGTTGAATTTATGGTCTTTTGATGCCCTAGACTGTTTCCTTTTGAGGACTCTGCCTGAGTCAGATCTTTCTATAGTTGGTCTATGAGATTTGAAAGAGAGGAGACTTCAGTAAAGCACAGAGAGTGTGTCTGTAGTTAAGGGATACGACCTCAAGCAAAAAATATGGGAAAAAAGACCACGTCAGTTTCTACTTCCAAGAAAAGCTAGTTGCTGTTTTGATAACAGTAATGTCCCTTTAGTTCAAAGTTACCAGCTATCAAAACAAGTTAGTTCACAGTCGACTAACTCCTTTCCATTACAGAGAAGCAGATTCTAATGTAATCAAGTCCAAATAAAAATATATTTACAGAGAAAACTAGGCCCACAAGGAGTAAGCAGAAACTAGCAACAAGCTAAGCTTTTAAAATGCTCAGGCAAAAATTTCATCATATGCACTTTGTATCCATAGGACTAAGAAGAAATCATGAGAAAAATTGCATTAGAAGGAAATGATGTCTTAAAAGATGACTCACTGAAAAGATAGGGTCATAGAAAGCGATCATCTATCAAAACAAAATAGAGAATCACTCTCTCCATCACATGTGTTAACTTTCAGCAAAGCAGCTCTGCTCTGTACTCAGTAAGAAGTTTGAGCAGGAAGTATTATTGTCTGGCGTCAGAGTCAGAGTAGGATCCAGCTTGAACCTCCAAGTCATTTCACAGGGAAATATGAAACTGCAGAACCATGTGGGTGGCCAATGGACTTGACCTGACTCTCATTTATTAAATAAACACTGACTTTGAGTAGCTGTACTTCTGAGAGCTTTAGCAGTGGCATTGCCAAGGTGTAGCACTTGGGGAGAAGGGTTTGACCCCATCATAAATTTCCATGCACAATCTCCTCCAAGTCACCTCTAATAAATTCACAATCTAAGCAACCTAAGTAAAATTCAGTGTACTTGCTCTTCAAAGTAGCTTCAAGACAAACCAATTAGCGTCCACTTCCAAAAACATTTTCACCACTCAGTCCTTTCTATAGAGAATTTCTGGAGCTGCACAACATGGAATTTTAGTCCAATTCTAGAGATTACATGCAATGTTGGTTCTTGCTGAAACCAGAGCGCCAGGGGCCTCCTTGTTCTTCAGTCATCTTGTATCATGGTTACACTTGCTGGCAGCTGGAGCAGGTAAAGAAAACCATATTGTTTGTGTAGTTTAAAAGATGACTTCTTAAAGATGTGCAGACAGCAAAATCCATGCTTAAGCAATTGTAAAAACAAGAAAAACCTGAAAAGAATTAGTAATCTATTTATACACGTAAAAAATGGAAAATGATTCCTTACTGTATGGACTGGAAAATTCTCTTAAATTTTTTTCTTCCCAAAATTGTTGGCAGGGAGGGCATATTCTGGTTCTAGGCAGAAAGGAAATCTCAGGGGGAGTGTGAGAGCTTCAAGTGGACACATATCTGGGAGGCAAGCCTATTTTAATTCAGGTGCACTTTTCCAAAATGTATTGAATAGAAAATAATATAAAGAATATCATGCAGCCGCTTTTTCAACACATCACATTGTTGCATTTTCAATATGGTATTGTCAGTATAACCAGTGGAAATGCAATAGTATTTATAGAATAACTATGCTCAAAGCCTATAAATTTTCAGTCAGTATTTGAGTTAGAGAAATTGTGGATCATAATTTGCTTGGATTTAAATATTTATCTATAACAAATCTAGACAGCATATTAAAAAGTGGAGACATTACTTTGTCAACAAAAGTCTGTCTAGTCAAAGCTATGGTTTTTCCAGTAGTCATGTATAGATGTGAGAGTTGGACCATAAAGAAGGCTGAGTGCTGAAGAATTGATGCTTTCTAATTGTGGAGCTGGAGAAGATTCTCGAGAGTCTCTTGGACTGAAAGGAGGTCAAACCAGTCAATCCTAAAGGAAATCAAATCTGACTATTCATTGGAAGGACCAATGCTGAAGCTAAAGCTCCAATAATTTGGCCATTTGATGTGAAGAGTTGACTCCTTGGAGAGGACCCTGATGTTGGGAAAGATTGAGGGAAGAAGGAGAAGGGGATACCAGAGGATGAGATTGTTGGATAGCATCACTGACTCAATGGATATGAGTTTGGGCAAATCCTGAGAGATAATGAAGGACAGGGAAGCCTGGCCTCAGTCCATAGGGTTGCAAAAAGTTGTATGCAACTTAGTTACTGAACAACAAAAATATCTATCATTACTTTTAGGTGCTTATTATTAACCTAAATATGTAAAAGATACCCTGATAGACACCAAGTAAAGCTTGTTCAGGTAAACTGTGATATTTGAGGTTGGAAAGAATCTTAAAATCCATTGAGTCTAAGTGACACTTCTTCCCTAGTGAGACTTGAAATCTTACTCAAAATATACTCATGCTGACATGGAGGTAGCCACTGTTATAAAACAACAGAAGGAAAAATTAAATATGTATAAGCAATTTGAATAGTATTTTTGGTGTGGTAGAATCTTAAAGGTATCAAGAAAACTACATGCTCAGATAGAGTAAATAACTAAAACTGTTGTCTTATATAGCCACTCAAAAATATTCTTTGTCTAGCCTTGATCTTGCAACAAGGTTCATAGCTTTGTGTGATGTCTTCATAGCATGAAACTCTTTGGATTCTTTAGATTTTTTTTTAACTGCAACTTCATTTATTGTGCCACATTTCATAGGCTGTCACTTAACTGGACAAAACTTCTGGCCAGATATAGCTGGAGTGTTTTTCTGTATGAGGCATTGTCTGCTTATTAAGTCTTGTCTGTAACCTCAATATAAACTGTTGAGTGGTTCTTGTTGCTTACAGAAGATAGAAGTTGGCCTATAAGAACAAGGGAGAAACAATGGACAGAAGAATCAAGTGATTATTTGACACTTGATTTAATGTTAAAGAAATCAGCTGAAGTCAAGGATAGATTTCTTAAGCTAAATAGTCTTGAAAAGAGTTAGATGAGTGTAGAAGGTAATCATGATGTTCCCGATGATTAATGTCATCAGGATGCCAGCAGTGAAGAGAACTTCCCTTGGAAGAAGATGAGATGAAAGAACTTTGCTTAGGTTCCAAATAGGAATGGAAATCCCCCAAAAAGCAAAAAAAAAAAAAAAAAAAACAAAAAAAACCTAGGGAGACCTAGGAAAATTCTTCAATAGAGAGATCTTGGCTCTCTTAATCCATGGACCACTTTGCTCCAGGAGATATATCCAACCATAAATTTTACGAAGAGACCCTGTGATCTGGCACCCAGAGTTGGCATTCAACTCAACCCACTCACAGGATCTTAACCTTCTCTGCCAGGGGAGTCATCATCTGAATGGGAAAAACCTTTGCAAAATTTTCCCTTCGTCTAAAAAGAATGACTAATTTTAGATGCATCACAAGGAAGTGTTTTGTTCCAGACACAGTTCCTAGAAATAGTGGGGCATTCCAGTCCAACAGATGAAAACCTTCCTCATAAGAACCAAACCCGCGTGCTCTGCACCGCTCGTCTATGAGTCCAAATCGCCTGCTTTCAAGAAGACGAGAAGGAGATGGGGCTTCTAAAAGAACAGATTAATTTCCCAGTCTCTCTGTGGATTATCTAGATTATTGAATATTTACAGCAAGATTTCAATCCCAAGAGGTCTCTTCCTCGTCACTCTTGGACCCATCCCTTTTTGCTTCTCTCACTTGTTAAATGAAAGCACATTTTATTATCAAGCTAAACAAAGCTTAGATGAATATTTAAATCTATTATACGACAACTTAATTTTTTCAAAATGAGAATTTTGGGTTAATTATGTACTGATGTGTATGTAACATATTAGAAAGTTTTAAAATTTTTAAATAAAATTAATGCTTAAAAATTTAAGTATTCAATTTTAAGATGCATGGTATATTGGGAAGTTTACTGAACTGAAGATGCAATACTGAGTTTAGTTCTGACTTTTTCACTAATTAGTTTAGATTAGTAGCTTCATCTCTCTAACTGTACAATGAAAGAATTGATCCAATTGACTTATAAATTCTTTACAGATCTAAAATTCTTTAATTTAAATATGATGTGTTCCTTCTCCTCATATCAGAAATGACCAGCAATATAAGGTGATGCTTGCTAAGTGTTGAATTACTGTGTTAAATAAGGATGGAAATATCAGTTCGGGCCAGCATGGAAGGATAGCTTTGTGGAGGGTTTGTGATCTGAGCTAGGGCTTGAAAGTGGTCAGAATTTTGGAAAGTGAATTGCAGAGCACTCAAGTCATGGAGGCATAAGTGAATATGTGGAGGAAGAAAAGCTCAGGATGTGTGGAGAAGTCAGAAAGCAGACCAAATGATATCATGGAGAGTTCCTCTCAGAGAGGCTAACATAAAGTTTAGGGACCCACTTTTGCAGAGTCTATAAAGTCTGGATATACAAAATTTACCCTAAAAATGGCAGCATGTAAACTTTAATTTTGTTGCTGTTGGTTCTGTGGGTGATGCTACATGTGCAAAAATAGTTTTTGGAAAAGAAGAAAGTGTTACTCCTTTCCTATTGTCATTTTTGATTTGCTTCCAAGAGCATGGGCAACGAAGAATCAATTCTATTTTAAAGTGTTCATTTGCTTTAGTTTTTATTCCATATCACATTGCAGCATTGGGATAAGATGTAGAATCACATCTTTGTACGTTATCTCAATATTCCTCATCTTATTATTTAATCAGCTGCTGCTGCTGCTAAGTCACTTCAGTTGCGTCCAACTCTGTGCAACCCCGTAGACTGAAGCCCACCAGGCTCCTCTGTCCACAGGATTCTCCAGGCAAGAATATTGGAGTGGGTTGCCATTTCCTTCTCCAATGCATGCATGCATGCTAAGTCGCTTCAGTCGTGTCTGACTCTATGTGACCCTATGGACAGCAGCCCACTAGGCTCCTCTGTCCACAGGATTCTCCAGGCAAGAATACTGGAGTGGTTTGCCATTTCCTTCTCCTTATTATTTAATCTAGTATATCTGATTAATTGGGCTTCCCTTGTGGCTCAGCTGGTAAAGAATCTGCCTGCAATGTAGGAGACCTGGATTCGATCCCTGGGTTGGGAAGATCTCCTGGAGAAGGGAAAGGCTACCTACTCCAGTATTCTGGCCTGGAGAATTCCATGGATTATACAGTCCATGAGGTTGCAGTCATCTGATTAATTGGGCTTCCCTGGTGGCTCAGTGGTAAATAATCCACCTGCAATTCGAGAAACTGCCTGAGGTCCAGGTTTGATCCCTGGGTCTGGAAGATCCCCAGAGAAAGCAATGACAACCCACTCCAGTGTTCTTGCCTGGAGAATCCCATGGACAGAGGAGCTTGGTGGGCTACAGTCCATGGGGTCACAAAGAGTCAGACATGACTGAATAACTAAACAACAACAAAAGCAATCATCTGATTCATTAGGGGTTAATCAGGGAATTTGTTCATGTGTCCCACCTTATTGCTATGGGCTGAATGTTTCTGTCCCTTCAAAATTCATATGTTAAAACCCTAACCTCCAATGTGATGACATTAGGAGATGGGGGTTTGGAGAGGTGATTAGATCATGAGGGTGTAGCCCTCATGAATGTGACTAGTGTTCTTGAAAAAGAGACCCCAGAGAACTCTCCCCGTCTCCCAAGGACAAAGTGAGAAGATGGCCATCTATGAACCAGAAAGCCGGCTATTCACAGATGCTGAGGATGTTGGCACCTTAATCTTGGATTTTCTAGCCTCCAGACCTGTGAGAAATAAATTTCTGATTTTCATGAAGTGCCTATTTTATGATGGTCTGTTACAGCAGCCTGACTTGACTAGGATAATTATTTAGAAGATGTTTATTTGTTCCCCAAACATTTCACATGTGCTGTGCTTAAGGACCTGGGCTGAGCTCTGGGCATAAGACAAAACCTTTCATTTCTGGACAGATCTATCCATTTACTTTTGGGGCAGAATAATTTTTTGGAATTTATATTTTTATATAAGCAGTGCATATTTTCTTGGCAATGGTAAATTAAAAATGCTGCAATACACATTCCACATGTTTTTTACGGTTATCAGAAATCTTTATTTTCCTCAAGGAATGGTTTGGAGCCAACAGTATTCCATGTCACTCGCGTTGTCAAATTCTCCCTGTTTGTAATGAGAAATTCCAGGTATGCCAATTGCGGTAGTGTTTCATTAACGTAAACTATTTTCTAATACAATGCCTGGCACATGTATAGTGATGTTAATCTTTGCACTAAGGAATAAATAGAATTGCAGCTGGTATATAGGATATATACTAGTAAGGACTTGATAAATGTTGAATTGAATAATGCCTCAAGTCAGTATAAGACCTTTCCTCAAAGTGGATTTTGAGGAATAATGGTGGGAAGTTCAGTCCCAGTGACGGTTCCGTGGGGAAATAACTCCTTTTCAACATTTGTATAGAGCTGTTCCTAGTTTCCAATAACAACAAGGCCCTCCTCCCAAATGTGGTATTAGGTCAATGAGCGCTCATAGGATTTGCTTTATTCAAGACCATGTTAATTTCCCTTCACATTTGTACATGCTAACCAAATGGAGTAATGGCTAGATGTTAGAGGAAATTAAAAGGATGAAATTAATCTCCTTTGCTCTGAAAATTCAGACTGCCTTTGGTTAAATTAAAGTGGAAATTATAACCATAACTATAAACCCATTTGGGTGTGTAGCAAACATGTGATGGAAATTGGCTGAACTCATGTGAATGCCTTTTGAAATGGCACTGAATGCACTGCATAATGCTTACAGCTGGAATTTTGCAGATCAGAGGGTTTCACAAAAGCTCACTGTGTCTCATGTTGGTGGTCCCTCAGGTGACGCTAGTGGTAAAGAACCTGCCTGCCAATGCAGGAGACATAAGATACGTGGGTTTGATCCCTGGATTAGGAAGATCCCCTGGAGGAGGGCATGCAACCCACTCCAGTATTCTTGCTGGAGAATCCCATGGACAGAGGAACCTGGTGGGCTAGAGTCCATGGGGTCGCACAGAGTCGGACACGACTGAGTGACTTAGCACTCACGGACTACTGTGGGAAGATGATTTAAGGGGCAGACATCTTGAAACCAGACTACATGAATTCAAAGCCCACCCCTGTCACTTGTTATTTATTTATTTTTTTTTTTTTCTGAGCAAGTTGCTTGAACTTGCTGGGCCTCACTCTCTTTACCTCTAAAGGAGAGATGGTGGTGGTACCCTTTGCAAAGGGTTATTGTGAAGTTAAATTAGTTATTGCAGGCAAAGTGTGCAGAAGAGTTTGCTAGGGTAAATGTTCAGGAAATACTGTTTTCTTATGACTATCACAGAGCATAGACGTTGGACAGTGACAGGCCAACACTAAGCAAATAAGATGAACGTGATTTCCAAATGCTTGTTATTCTGGCTAAAGAAATTGAAAAATAGGAAGGAACTCAGGGTAATCTATATTTCTCAACTATTTGCAGAAAATAATAATGGTTGGAACCTGTAGTGCTAAAGTGGTTTCACAGATATTATTACCATATTTAGTTATAATATCTGTCTTATAAGCAGGAAAGAGAAGTACTGATATATATTTCTCTTAATCAAAAGAAGGAATTAAAGATAAGAATTAAGTGATATGACCAAGATCAAATGGTCTATAAGCAGCAGATGAGGGACAAGAACCTACTTGTCCTGAAATCTAGTCCGGAGCTTTCATACTCACTATTTGGCTACTGCTCTGACACTGGCTTCAGATTCAAAACTTAAATTTTTCTGCCTTTATTCTTTTATAAATCTATTTATTCTGGTCATTCAAATGTACTTCAATAACTGCTGGATGAACAGCGTTGTTAGTTGATACATTTTGTAGCCCATGTTTTTTGATCCATGCTTAATAAATAGTTAGGATGTGTTAAGCACTAGAAATAAACTCTGAGTTTAGGAGTTGCCCATTATTAATACTAAAGAGCTCACATGAATGGATACTTATTATATGCCAAGCACTATTTTAAGAACTTTGTGTATGCTAATAAATAACAGCACTACTAAAATGGTATCAATTTGAATACAAACGTTTAAAAATGTTTCTTAAAATGGCTCACTCTCCCATCTTCAGGGCCACTACCATCTCTCTTTTCAACAATTTGTCATGTCCCCGCTTGCCGAGGGGGCATGGGCCCCCTGACTCTTACCACAGTAGGAGACTTACCTTACACAGTAGCCAGAATTCATTTCTTAAATGATGGGATGAATGTAACTTCCTGCTTAGAACTCACAATGGTTTCTCAGTTTATTTAGAAGCCTCATTTTCTTAATGGCTATAACACCCTGCATGTTATGGCTTCTTCCCACATCCCTTATCTTCATGTCTTCTATTTTCTTTCTTTTCCTTCTCTCCCTTCTTCCTTCATCTTTCTCTCACTTTTTCTTTATTCCATAATCTCTCTTTCTTTTTCTCTTCTCTTCCTTCATCTCCTACTGCTACCTTTTCTAAAGTCACTGTACACAATGCATAGAACACTTATGCTGTGGAATCTAACATGTGATTCTTATTACATCGGAAAATGGGGCACCTCCCTGGTGGTCCAGTGGTTAAGACTTCATCTTCCAATGCAGGGTGTGCAGCGTTGATCCCTGGTCAGAGAGCTAAGATTCTATAAGCCTTGTAGCCAAAAAAAACAAAACATAAAACAGAACAATGTTATAACAAATTCAATAAAGACTTAAAAAAAGAAAAATGGTTTTACCCTAAGACAGTTTTGGAAAAGATAAAGTCAAAGATGACTTCCGTTTATTTGGTTGGTTTTTACTTTGTAGAGCCTTATAAATACTAAGTTGTAAAGTTTGCATATTTTCTAATCCAACCTTGTTAAATAAAATGTTTTTCAAGGTAATTCTTATATGAACTCACTCTTAGGACATATTTTGAGAAATGCCTCATCCTAAATAAAAGCCATATTAAATTTATCAAACTTAAATTGGGTTCAAAAGGTCAAAAATTTAAGATCTCCTAAATTTTATACTCAGGGAGAAAAGATAGAAAGAACACAGTTAATAATAAGAAATTATATTTTCTAAATGTTAACTAAAATTTATGAATTCCTAGGAGATATAGTGAAATCTCCTTTACCTTTTCATACAATAACTGAGGATTCTATCATGTTCTTAAGTTGAATTCTAAGGATTAAAATTGAGTCACTATTTTGGGTTAATTAACTTCAATAACAATTTATTGAGGATCAACTAGGATGAGTCTGTAATTGGAAAGTTTCCTTGGCAGAGAGCACCATCAGGGTGGAGGGATTGTAAAATTTTCTTTTTTTTTTCCAATGAGAAAGGGTGTTTACTGTATCAGTATGAACTTGGGTGGTCCTTAACACAATCTCATGAATCAGAAATTATATTTGCCAAATGCTAGCTTGTTGTAAAATTAACAATTATGTGTGTGTGTGTTCATGTATGTGTGCATCTTTGTATGATAGTATCCTTGCATGGGTTTTATTTGCTTACAAAAGGGAGGAAAATAATTGTTTAAAACATAGCACAGATTGTTAATACAAGTTATATGGGTCTTCTCAATAAATCCAGCTCTATAGTAAATGATTAAAAAAGACAGGTAATGGCTAAAGGGCTACTATGGTTTAAAGCTAGTGTCATTTTCCATTGTCTTTGTTTTACTCCTTTAAAGTTTCTGCAATTGCATGCGCTTGGATTTTAGGATGTGAAGATTGGGCCGGTTATTCTAGAATAATTTGTTACCAATAAAAGTCTCCTCTTTGGAGGCCTCCTTTTTATTTTCTATTATTTCTATTATTATAAAACTCATTTTCCAGAGAGATGAAAAAATTGCAAAACCCCACAAAAACAACTTGCAAAAAACATAGTACATTGTTCTGAATAGATAATCTTTCCATCTGCCAGTGAAACTAGTGTGAAGAGTTGTAATTAACTCACTTAAATTCTCTGGTCCCAGTCTTTGAAATGATGTCCTCCAGTTCTTCCACTAATGGGTTTGTATTAGAAATGTATACAAAATTGGTTTGTCAACTTTAAAGAGTTTTTGAATGCTGAATTAGGTAGGGTCCCCCCATAAATAGACACTGAGAAAAGAAATCTAACACACACAGTTTTTGTAAATGATTCCAGGATTCTCTGGTAGGAGAATGTGGAAATGAGACCAATACAGGATGTGTTAGTAAGCAAATTACTGCTATGCGCAGCTGAGGCTCATGTTCACCAGGAATCTCTGGAAGACAGTGAACAGCATACCTCATAGACACTGAAGAAGTTAGTAGTCTCCTCTCCCACCTGCTGTGGGCTCTGGCTACACCTGAGGGTTCCAGTGATCCAACACCCTTGGCCTACCCTGCAATGATAGCCATATACACCAAAAAAGTCCCTCACACAGAGGGAAATGGGTGCTTGCAATTAAAAGTTCTGAGGGTGTACTGGAAGTGTGGAAACTGGCTGGATATGATAAAGGTTATCCCCAGTGGCTGCTACAATTGTTTATCTTCATGAGACAGAAGCTTGAAAGCAAGGTTTAAATCCAGCATGGAAGTGTAGACAGGTGGGCCCTTTATAGACTAGTGTACCAGTACAAAGGATTAATCTGTTCCCTGATAGCTCAGTTGGTAAAGAATCCTCCTGCAATACAGGAAACCACAGTTCGATTCCCGGGTTGGGAAAATCTTCTGGAGAAGAGATAGGCTATCCTCTCCCATATTCTTGGGCTTCCCTGGTGGCTCAGCTGGTAAAGAATCTGCCTACAATATGGGAGACCTGGGTTCAGTACCTGGGTTGGGAAGATCCCCTGGAGAAGGGAAAAGCTACCCACTCTAGGATTCTGGCCTGGAGAATTCCACGGACTGTATAGTCCATGGGGTCACAAAGAGTCAGGCACGACTGAGTGACTTTCACTTTCACTTAGGTTAATTTGGCTCATTATTTTATGACGGGTGAATAATCATCTCTCCTGGTCCCTGACATTATTCCCCAGGAAGTTCTCTATTGCTTATTCTTATTCCCTGGCCATGTCTAAACCATGACTCCATGGTTATGGAGAGGATGCTATTCTCAAGACTGCACATCTCTCATATCCCACATCCTGCTTGGATAGATTAGAGCTCTGGGTGGCTTTCAGCACTGCAATTTCCATCAAAACCAAATCAACTTCAGACTTTGCTTCTGACCCCTATCAAGTACCAGCAAGAACAGCCAATTACAGTTTCTAGATACCAGTTTTAAGCCTGAAATCACTGATCTTTTATTTATTTGCCTCTGTGCTTAGCCTAGCCTTCCTCTTCTTCCACTTAATAGTGGTTACTTTGAAGTCATCAAAAACAAACAAACAAACAAACAAAAAACAAGTTTGCATTTGAAGGTAATATTTTTAGTCTCATTTTGATCTCTAAGTTGGTTCTTATCATGTGATGGCGAACCCTTAGCAGGAGGTTCTTGAGAAAAACTTCACATCCCAGCCTTAAGTCCTTATAAGGCTGCTTCTTTCATGTCCCTTCTTATATCTTCTTACATTTGCGTGTAGAAGTAGTTAGACTTTGTTAAGCCTGTGAGATTTCAAATTACTGAACTCTCAGTCAACTTTGATTGCTTATTTAAGGCCACAGTAGAATGAGTCACTCTGCAGTTCTGTGTTGTCTGCAATATCTGCCTACAGACTGGCCAGACTTTGCCAACTTTGTCTCTCTCATAAGACTGCTGAAAGTGGCAAATTGGAGCCAATACACAACGTAATTTGAAGATTTCCCAATTATTTTCCTTAAAATTATTAAAAAGTTAACATACAGTAAGTTCTTCACTTTTCACTTTCATGCATTAGAGAAGGAAATGGCAACCCACTCCAGTATTCTTGCCTGGAGAATCCCAGGGACAGAGGAGTCTGGGGCGCTGCCGTCTATGGGGTTGCACAGAGTCGGATATGACTGAAGCGACTTAGCAGCAGCAGCAGCATCATGTTATTGCAAGTGATGTATTTGCCAAACGTTTTGCCATGGAGAGTTGTATTCCAGCTGACATTGTGTCATTTCTGTCCCCAAACTGACTGCTAATCCAGTGCTGAGTATCCACCTTAGTCGAAGTATCTTACTTTGGGCACAAAATTCACATTAGTTATTATATAGGTTTAGCTGTTATAGTGTTAGTCACTCTGTCATGTCTGACCTTTTGCAACCCCGTGGACTGTAGTCTGCCAGGCTCCTCTGTCCATGTAATTTCCCAGGCAAGAATCCTGGAGTGGGTTGTCATTCTTCTCTTCTTCAGGGGATATTCCAGACCCAGGGATCAAACTTGGGTCTCCTGCATTGCAGGTAGATTCCTTACCATCTGAGCCACCAGGGAAGCCCTTGGCTCTTATAGAAAAGAGCAAAAATAATGGTAGCTGAATTAAAATAAAATGTTATGGAGCAGTTCAGAGATCATATGGCAGCTGGTTTGCCTAAGGGAGCTGCTCTGGTCAGCCTAGGCAGGATAACTTACCCTAAAACATGTCCTCCAGTCAGTGGGAAGGGAAGTAGTCCCAGAAGATGTACACTTTATTT
The DNA here is from genome assembly GCF_032452875.1 of Bos javanicus. Classification (NCBI taxonomy): domain Eukaryota; kingdom Metazoa; phylum Chordata; class Mammalia; order Artiodactyla; family Bovidae; genus Bos; species Bos javanicus. The sequence continues at coordinate 38,180,685 of NC_083881.1, forward strand.
CTACTTGTTTTGCTTTAGCCTGACTTTGTCATATGCCTACACCTAGCTGCAAAGAGGGCTCCACTGGTGGCTCATCAGTTAAGAATCTACTTGCCAATGCAAGAGACATAGTTTCAATCATTGGATCAGGAAGATGCCCTGAAGAAGGAAATGGCAACCCACTCCAGTATTCTTGCCTGGAGAATCCCATGGAGGGAGGAGCCTGGTAGGCTACAGTCCATGTAGGTGCGGAGTTGGACACAACTTAGCGACTAAACAACAGAAGCAAGCTGCAAAGAATGCTGCAAAGAGTAATCTTTATTCTGTGTTTCACTTACCTATTGGCGTGTAACAAATAACTTCAAAACAACGTGCTAAAATGAGAGTGTTTATTTCCTTGTGTTTTTATGAATCAGCTGGGCATTTTTTGGGTTCCATATGGTACTGACTTGGTTAACAGTGCAGCTGCTTTCAGCAGGTAGTTGGGCTGGGCTGGAAGGTCCAAAAGTCCTCTCAGATTATCTAGGCACTGGTGCTGTTAATCAGTGCCATGAACCCTCTCTTTCCACAAGGCGTTCATGTTTTAAGGCCTTCTCATGAGGCCTCTCAAGTACTCTTGACTGGAGAATCCCATGGATGGAGGAGCCTGGTGGGCTGCGGTCCATGAGGTTGCTAGGAGTCGGACACTTCACTTTCACTGAGCGACTTCACTTTCACTTTTCACTTTTATGCACTGGAGAAGGAAATGGCAACCCACTCCAGTATTCTTGCCAGGAGAATCCCAGGGACGGGGGAGCCTGGTGGGCTTCTGTCTATGGGGTCGCACAGAGTTGGACATGACTGAAGTGACTTAGCAGCAGCAGCAGCAGCATGAGGCCTCTTTCTCCTAAAGAAGAGCTTTATTGCAGCATAATAACTGGATTCTAAGAGAATGAAAGGGGTAGCTGCCAGAACCCTTAAGGACTAGGCCTAGAACTGCATAGCATCCTTTCTGCCATACATTTTGATCAGAGCATTTCACAAGTTCAACCCAGATCCAAGGGGAGGGGAGATAGGCTTCAGCTTTAATGGGAGGGGTAACATGCATATACATGGAGGGAAGGAATTGCTGGGGACTATCTTTGGAGATTTTGGAGGAGGGTATGACAACCCACTTCAGTATTCTTGCCTGAATAATACCATGGAGAGAGGACTCATATCTGCCTCAATAAAATGAGACCTAAATTTGGCTCACTAGGAATCTTATTTCTAAACAATAATTAAAAGAATGGGGTGATTTTCTTATTTTTGTTGGAAGGCTGATTTATTGATACTAGCATTTTCTCATTCAGCATCCAATTGATTTTAAGACTCTGTGTCACTTAAACTTTTATGGGTATTTTACTGTTCAGCAATTAAATTTTGATGAGTTTGTGTTCTTTACAGTCTGTTCTCATTCATTGTTTTAATTATGCCTTACTGTGTTCTAATATGTTCACTTTAAATAAAAATTATGGGTTTGTTCTTGTTTCACTTTAAAAGTTATTTCTCAACTCCAAGTATTGTCTAATAAACTGTTAAGTAAGACAAGACTTGCCATTTTCCATATTTGTGAAACAGATTTGATTTAGCAAGAGAATTAAGTTAAAAACAGAAACATATATTTTAATGGGTGCAGAATGGGACACTTGCTTAATATCTCCCTTTTACTTGCAACATTTTCCCTGAGATAATAGGGAATACTAGCACAAGGAACTTTAATTTAAAGTGCTATCTGTGACACTCTCAGTGGCTCGTTTATGGTGTTCACTTATCTCCCTTTGCCAGAGAGACTCCATGTGCAGAAATCTGAATTAAATGTGAGAACTTAAGCACTTATTGCATTTAATTTTCAGAGAGAATAACAACACCATAAAAAGGTAATGTCGTGACACCGTCTGTACTGATGTGGTGGCGACATAGATGAATTCTCTGAACATCTCAGTTTTGTTATTTTGGTAAATCCTTAAAATATATCACAGACTTTAATTTGTAAGGCTAGACAAACTTAAAATTCCCCCCAATTTTATATTTCTTGTTCTAGTGAGCCAATTTCTCAATGTCTAGTTTTTTTAGTTCTTGCTTTTAAAGTTCCTTCTCTTATATTGATTCTCTATTTGGATTAAGTGAACTGTCAAGACTTTGACTTAAAAATGAAAATACATTCAAGATTCTAATATCATATCCGTCCCCTCATGTTACAATGATATTGTGGATTTTTTTCCTCTTCCAACTTGAGTTGGCGTTAGTATTGCCCTGCCCACTCCTCTCAGCTTTCTTATTTCTGTTGGAAAGCATGAAAACCGTAACTTCAGATTAGAAACTGTATTTTTCATGGAGGTAGGTGTAATTCTCTGTGGTAAGAATATCCGGATCATTTTCAAAGTTCCCTTCTGTGTAGATGACATTTATTTTAAATGTCATTTTAAATCCCCTGGTGCAAGAATGGAAAAAGAACAGAAGAATGTGAAAGAGAAACATTTCTCCTAGCCTCACAGATAGGAAAAGGTATACACACACACACACACACACACACACACACCAGCTTCACTGATGGCTCAGATAGTAAAGAATCTGCCTGCAATGTGGGAGACCTGAGTTCGATCCCTGGGTTGGGGAAATCCCTTGGAGAAGGGCAGGGTTACCCACTCCAGTATTGTTGCCTGGAGAATTCCATGGACAGAGGAGCCTGGTGGGCTATGGTCCGTAGGGTTGCAAGAGTTGGACACAACTGAGTGACTAACATTTCATTTATCATACATACATACATATATATATATATATATATATGTAAAACAAATATACCAAAAAAAGCACAGCCGTGTAGGAATCAACCAACAGGGTTTTCCTATCTGTAATGATGAGGATGTGCAACCTCACCATCCTGTCATACTCATTACTGGCCCATGTGGTTTTGACTCTCTATTCACAGCTGGCTCCTGGTAACAGAGAGGAATAATGGAGTACAAAATCATCAACTTAGGCTCTAGGAGTCCTGAGCTACTTACTACTTTCCTTCTTGGTAACCTGCAACCTTGGATGACTGTCACATAACTGTTTTGCCATGAGTTCACCATTAATAAAGTGAGAGATTGATGCCATACACTTTCCTCATTGTGCTAATCTGGAATGAATGATGGTGACAGAGAATGTACTTGACAGAGTTGACCATCTTTTAGTAACCCTATCAATTTAGGTGCTTTGTCTAAACAGCAAACATTGGAATTCTGGTCTCTGGGTGCTAGACTCTCCCCTGCCCCTCTTAACTTCCTGAAGCCTCTTATTTACTAGATCCACCCAGGGTTCCCACATTTGAACTTACTAATATGCTAAGCACATTAGACATTGTTTTAAAATTTGGAAGGGTATACAAGGTCCTTTTTATGTTGTCTTTGATAGCCCACACTGGCCAAAGTGCATTTTAGATGACATGCCTGTTTTTGTATTATTCTCATTTACCTGGAATGCTCATTCAAGCCAAGGGGTGGGGTAAGTAGTACTCCTCTTAGCACGGGAATTAATTGGGCTGTTGCAAGCGGAGAAAAATACTTACTGATTCTCTCTGTAGGTTTAATCTTGATAATCACAATCAACACAATCCAAAAGTATGAAAGTGAAAGTCGCTCAGTCATGTCCAAATCTTTGCCACCTCATGGACTGTAGCCCACCAGGCTCTTCTATCCATGGAATTCTCCAGGCAAGAATACTGGATGGAGAAGGAAATGGCAACCCACTCCAGTAATCTTGCCTGGGAAATCCCATGGACAGAGGAACCTGGTGGGCAAAGAGTCAGACACTGAGGGAGGGGCAGGCGCTTGCTAGAGGCCCCAGAGCTTTTGATGGCAGAGCCAGCACTGTGGCTGAGGACTCCCGGCTCCCAGGCCTCTCTCACCAGACAGGAACGTGGAAAACTAGTCTAAAATACACCTGAGGGCTTTCCTGGCGGCTCAGTGGTAAAGAATCACCCCCCTGCCAAAGCAGGGGACGCGAGTTTCACCCCTTGTCTGGGAAGACCACACGTGGCAGAGCAGCTGAGCCCATGCATCACAGCCACTGGGCCGGGGCTCTTGAGCCCGGGAGCCGCAGAACTGAGGTCTGTGGGCACCAGAGCCCATGCTCCGCAACAAGAGGAGCCACAGCTAGAGAAAAGCCCACGCAGCATGAAGACTGTGCACAACCATAAATAAAATCATTAAAAAACAAAAACAAACAAACAAAAAAAGAATACTGGAGTGGGTAGCCCCTTTCTTCAGTGGTTCTTCCTGACCCAGGGATCAAATGCAGATCTCCTGCATTGCAGGCAGATTCTTTACCATCTAAGCCACCAAAACCATGACTCTAATTTGCTTTAAAAATTAAGCTCTAAAACCACATTTGCAAAGTTAGTTCAGCACATCTTTGGATAGAGCCCACACTTTCCTTCTGAGCATCTAGAGCTTGTTCAATATTGTTAAAACTAAAATAGATTCAACGATGTGATTGCCCATTATTTTAACTTCATAACTTTGAGATCAAAAACACTGTTTCTAAATCACTGGTTGTGCAAGTACCAGGCAATTGGTTGGAGTCCTCACCCCTCACCCCGGCCCCTCAAAGTCCATTTTCCCGGATTCTTAAAATCTCATCTCTCAATTCTAAGGCAGGTCTCCTCAGACAGGTGTCATTTCAAGATTTCCATCTAGAAATCTTTATTTAATAGTTGGGGATGGGGAGTCACAAAAATACATGCGATGAAAATACCCTAGGGCATAACCAGTAACTTGGTGGAGGAAACACATAGGACTGGATTTATTTACAATAGCATTCCTATACCACGATGATTTAGACTTTGAACTTCAGAGTGTTGCTGTCTTCATTTGTGGACCAGGAAAAGAGGCATTAGATGGTCTGGCTTGTGTGAGCTGTACTTGTGTATGGTGGTTTCATATAAATATAGAGTCTTGTTGAGGAGCAGGGGCAAAATCTGCCCTATGTTTATAGCACTAAGTGACAGTGTTCTTGGGCTGCCCAGTATATTTTAGGGGTATTTGGCACAGCTCATGTTTTTATTAGTTTTTGGAAGAATCTGGCTTTCACTTTGTTATCCTTCCAATGCCAAGTTTGAATTGAAAATGAACATTACATCAGCTTGTTACTTCGTCCTTGGGAAAAAGTCCAGTCTGTATGGACAAATTCAACCAAGATGCCAAGGGAAGAGACAGATGATGTCTATTAAAAAGTGTCGTTTCAAGTGTTACACCTTTTGTTGGGAATAAAACATTGCGCCCACCCCTATCTTAGACACACACACACACACACACACACACACACTCCTTTAAGTTTTAAGGTAAAACTATTGAGTATACAACAAGAATAGTGATTTGCATAAGCATATTCTTGTGCTGAACGTTTGGCAAGAATTTAATTATCCTGTGACAATCAGCCGATTAGTCATCATTATACTGATTGAGAAAGTCTCATGGGGAAAGCACTGAAGCCATGTCTAAACAGTGGATTTGTATGGATCCTTTATTACAGTTATTTTCAGGATTGTACATTAATTAATTTTATGACTCAACAGTTCTAAAGATCAAAAATACCGTACAAAGTCACATACTTTGTAACCTAGTTACTAAAGACACCAGGTTCAGATATTTGTTTTGCCACATGTGGGCAATTTTGGAATTTTGGTTTGGGAACAACTGTCACAACAAAAGGCAAATTAATGTGTTGGAGTTCTGAATATTAAAAATATTTTACTTAATAACAGTATGTGTCTACTGACTTGTTTAACTGCTGAAATCAAGAAGCCTTTTAACTATTTCATTCACAATAGCAAAGATATGGAAACATCCTAAGTGTCTATCAAAGGATGAGTGGATAAAGATGTTATAGAAGATCATGGCATCCGGTCCCACCACTTCATGGGAAATAGATGGGGAAACAGTGGAAACGGTGTCAGACTTTACTTTTCTAGCCTCCAAAATCACTACAGATGGTGACTTCAGCCATGAAATTAAAAGACGCTTACTCCTTGGAAGGAAAGTTATGACCAACCTAGATAGCATATTCAAAAGCAGAGACATTACTTTGCCAACAAAGTTTCGTCTAGTCAAGGCTATGGTTTTTCCAGTGGTCATGTATGGATGTGAGAGTTGGACTGTGAAGAAGGCTGAGCACCGAAGAATTGATGCTTTTGAACTGTGGTGTTGGAGAAGGCTCTTGAGAGTCCCTTGGACTGCAAGGAGATCCAACCAGTCCATTCTGAAGGAGATCAGCCCTGGGATTTCTTTGGAAAGAATGATGCTAAAGCTGAAACTCCAGTACTTTGGCCACCTCATGCGAAGAGCTGACTCATTGGAAAAGACTCTGATGCTGGGAGGGATTGGGGGCAAGAGGAGAAGGGGACGACAGAGGATGAGATGGCTGGATGGCATCACTGACTCGATGGACATGAGTCTGAGTGAACTCCAGGAGTTGTTGATGGACAGGGAGGCCTGGCATGCTGAGATTCATGGGGTTGCAAAGAGTCGGACACAACTGAGCAACTGATCTGATCTGATATAATATTATTAATATAATATATAATATTATGCAGCCATGAAGAGGAAAATTCTGCCACCTGCAATAATATGGATGGATCTTGAGGGCATTATGCTAAGTGAAATAAGCCAGAGAGAGAAAGACAAATACAGAATAGTATTACTTATATGTGTAATCTAAACAAAAGTCAGACTTACAGAAATAGAGAAGGAAAGTGGTTGCCAGGAACTGGGGGTTGGGGGAAATAGGAAGAGATTGGTAAAAGGATACAAACTTTCACCTATACAATGAATAAAATCTGAGCATCTAATGAAAAGCGTGATGATTATTAATAATACTGTATTATACAATTCAGATTTGCTAAAAAAGTAGAATGTTAATGTTCTCACCAAAAATAGATATGTAAGTAAAAATATGTGAGATCATAGCTGTGTTCATTAACTAGATGGTAAGAATCTTTTCATAATATATACATGTATGGAGTCACCACCTTTAAATGCCTTAAAATTTTATTTGTCAATAATACTTCAGTAAAGCTGAAAAAAATAAAACACCAAAAAAAAAAAAAAAGAAAGAAAAGAAAAGACTCCTTTAAACTGAGAGCAAATACTAAAAACAAAACAATAAATTAAAGAGCACTGGGGTGTGTTTGGATTATTTTAATGTTATGATTCTCGGGTGTGGTGATGCTTACTGGCTTCTCTCCATGGTTTTATCAAGGACCTTGTTCTATATTTCTATGATGTTCAGCCTACGGCATTTCACCTCTGCTGTTACCAGGAGTTCATTGTATTGTAGAAGGAACTTTCTCACAAGCTACTCACCTATACAGTGCCAACTAATCGATTTGGATCCTTCTTTTATATTTGTTATACTTGCATACTCTCAGTTGTTCTATTAGGCAGGGGCTTAGGCAATAGAAACTTGGTTTTGAGGGGGCTTTCCTTGGAATGAGTTTTGTAATAGAATCAGTAGGAGGAAAAGAGTGCATTTGACATTTGCTAGGGTGGTTATTTATTTACAGTGTCATAACAAGCCAAATATTTGCTCAAGGTTTGAAAGAGGTTGATGGTGTTGTCAGCTACCTTCTGCCCCTAGGTAGCACCTACCTTTACAAGACTCTCTAAGGTTATTGAGGCTAGGTTGAGACAAACCAACCTGGTGTGCTTTCCTTGGCTGACCTGTGTGGATATAGCTTCAAGCACCTAAGATTGTCCAAAAGGGTTAGTTGTGGATTTTTTTTTCTTTGTTTTTTTTTGGAAAGGAACTCCAGACCAGATGGCTAGTCACGCACTTTATTCCCTCATTCAATAACTATTTATTAAGCATCTATACGGGCCAGGTTTGTGCTAGACAAGAGATTCACAATGGTATCACGCAGATCTCCCTTGTCTTTAGAAAGTTCGTGGTCTAGTGGGGAATACAAAGCAATACACACAATTACAACACAGTTTGCTGAAGAGTGAGTGCAGGAGGCCAGAGAATATTTAACTGGGGCAGTTAACAGATTTGGAGAAACTGGGGAGGTTACCCAGAAGAAATGAGAGTTAACTTGAGACAAAGAGCAGTAACTAACAAGTGAAAGAGCTTTCCAGGTGGTCCAGTGGGTAAAGAATCCACCTGCAAGGCAGGAGATGCGGAAGATGTGGGTTCAATCTCTTGGCTGGGAAGATCCCATGGAGGAGGGCATGGCAACCCACTTTTGTACTCTTGCTTAGAGAATCCCATGGACAGAGGTGCCCGGCAGGCTACAGTCCATAGGGTTGCAAACAGACAGACACAGCTAAAGCAACTGAGCATGCATGCATGCAAGAAGTGAAAGAGGCGAGACAAAAAGAGAAACAGAATATTCAAGTCAGAGAGTTTAGTTTTGCAAAAACCTAGATATAATAGTCAAGAATAAAACTCTGCTATGCTGTCCTCGTTAAGTTCCAACAACAGATATATATTTTCTTCCCAGTTTTTCTTATTGTTTTAGTCAGAATTAACCCTTATTGCATACTTATTCCTACTATATAGTGTTGCCTATGGTAGTTATAAATAGTCATTTAAATGGATTTTATTAGGAGCAGATATAGTTCTAATCTGTAGAGTCTGTAAAACATTCAAGGGATTATTTGGCTTAAAACCCTCTAAGTATTAAAGAGAAAAATATTATCATTACTTTAATAATACTTTCCCAAGTTGCAAACGAATAACTGGCTCCAACAATCACATCTCTATAATTGTTCACACATTTCAGACAGGCATTTAACAACCCCACAAAGAAACTTCAACAGCTAAGCTCCTTTGACTTGATTGCTAGACAGACTCTAAGTTTTTGTTTTCATGCCCCAAATCAAATCACGAGAGCAAAAGTTAGACAGAAAGGCTGAACTTGAGCAAAAGTTCAAGGATTTTATTTAAAAAATGCTATTACTGAACGTTATCATATTTAAGATTTACAACTATCAGTTGTAAAGTGTACTGTTACTTTATGTAACATTAAAAACAAAATAAATAAAAAATTATCATTTAAATGATGATGTGCTATCAGACACCCTCAAATTTCAGCGATATTAAAATGTGAAATAAAGTGTCAACAATGGTAAATATTTCTATGGAGAGTTTGATCTATATAATTTTTTAAAAATCAAGAAGAAGAAGAGAAAATTAGGTCAGACCTTTGTGTTTCAGATTCTATGTGTTGGAAGGAACAGGATAGAAAATAGAAAATTACATCCCAGTTTTTTGAGCATTTGGAACATTAAAGGGCCATTACCTAAAGGAAGTTTGCTAAACACTAAGTCTGTGAATAACAATATGGTTAAGGAAATGTGATACATGCATCTTCAGTTTCCTCTTAGCTCTGCCAAGTAGTGTCACACAATCTCATTAAATTAAATTCTCCTTGAGCTTCAGCACTCCAACAGATTTCTGTGCTCCACAGTCATAAATGAATAAGGTTAACAGTTATGGAAAAGTGGTTGTAAGAAAGTAAAGAATTGGTGAGAAATTTTAGGAAAATGGTGTAAGAGTAACCAAAAGAAGTGCAAATAAGATTTATTTTCTATTACTAACTGGCCTCTTGTTTTATTTTCTATTTTACTTTATTTTCTACTTTATTTTATTTTCTATTATTCACCTCTTGCGGCTTCCTGGATGGTTCAGCAGGTAAAGAATTTGCTTGCAATATAGGAGACTCTGGAGACATGGGCTCAATCTCTGAGTCAGAGATCCCTTGGAGGAGGAAATGGCAACCCATTCCAGATTTTCTTGCCTGGAAAATCCCATGGACAGAGGAGTCTGGTGGGCTACGGTCCAAAGGGTTGCAAAGAGTTGGACATGACTGAGCAAGCACGAATGAAAAAAAATAAACTAGCCTTTTAAGCAAAAGACAAGTTAAGTAGTAATAGTGCAAGGCCTAATGGCCATCCTGCCTTCTAAAGTTACTACTAAAAGCCGCTCTAATATCACTGCAAAAATCAAGATGGTAGAGGACTCCTGGAAGAAGAAAATGTTGTAGTTCCAAGTGATATAAAACAAGGCTATGATTTATTCCTCTGCCACTGTTATCTTTTTCTTTTCCTTATTAATCTGATACTATTAAATACTTTTAGAAGATTCAGACACATGCTGTCCTGACATTGCACCAAGAGATGTATTCCTCCTTGTTAGAATATAAAAAATGTAATACTATGAATTAGGGTGCTCTTAGGAGACAAATGAGATGAAAGGTAAATAGTTCTAATAGGGGGTGCTTTCCTGATGGCTCAGTGATAAAGAATCCTCCTGCCAATGCAGGAGACATTTCAATCCCTGGTCTGGGAAAATCCCACAAGTCATGAAGCAACTAAGTCCATGTGCCACAATTATCGAACCTGTGCTCTAGAGCCCAGGAGCTACAACTGCTGAAGCCCACATGCTCTGGAACCTGTGTTATGCAACAAGAGAAGCCACCACAGTGAGAATCCTGTGCACCTTGATGAAGGGTAGCCACCACTCACCACAACTAGAGAAAAGCCTGAGCAGCAATGAGGACCCAGCATAGCAAAAAAAAAAAAATAAATAAATAAACAAAATTATTTAGAAAAATAGTTCTAATAGGAAAGAACTCCTAACTGTTCACAAGAGAAAAACACAACCCTTTTCTGGAATGTGAAGTCAAGTGGGCCTTAGAAAGCATCACTATGAACAAAGCTAGTGGAGGTGATGGAATTCCAGTTGAGCTATTCCAAATCCTGAAAGATGATGCTGTGAAAGTGCTGCACCCAATATGCCAGCAAATTTGGAAAACTCAGCAGTGGCCACAGGACTGGAAAAGGTCAGTTTTCATTCCAATCCCAAAGAAAGGCAATGCCAAAGAATGCTCAAACTACCGCACAACTGCACTCATCTCACAGGCTAGTAAAGTAATACTCAAAATTCTCCAAGCCAGGCTTCAGCAATATGTGAACCGTGAACTTCCTGATGTTCAAGCTGGTTTTAGAAAAGGCAGAGGAACCAGAGATCAAATTGCCAACATCCTGTGGATCATGGAAAAAGCAAGAGAGTTCCAGAAAAATGTCTATTTCTGCTTTATTGACTATGCCAAAGCCTTTGACTGTGTGGATCACAATAAACTGTGGAAAATTCTGAAAGAGATGGGAATACCAGACCACCTGACCTGCCTCTTGAGAAATCTGTATGCAGGTCAGGAAGCAACAGTTAGAACTGGACATGGAACAACAGACTGGTTCCAAATAGGGAAAGGAGTACGTCAAGGCTGTATATTGTTACCCTGTTTATTTAACTTATATGCAGAGTACATCATGAGAAACGCTGGACTGGAAGAAGCACAAGCTGGAATCAAGCTTGCCGGGAGAAATATCAATAACCTCAGATATGCAGATGACACCACCCTTATGGCAGAAAGTGAAGAGGAATTAAAAAGCCTCTTGATGAAGGTGAAAGTGGAGAGTGAAAAAGTTGGCTTAAAGCTCAACATTCAGAAAACGAAGATCATGGCATCCAGTCCCATCACTTCATGGGAAATAGATGGGGAAGCAGTGGAAACGGTGTCAGACTTTACTTTTCTGGGCTCCAAAATCACTACAGATGGTGACTGCAGCCATGAAATTAATAGACGCTTACTCCTTGGAAGGAAAGTTATGACCAACCTAGATAGCATATTCAAAAGTAGAGACATTACTTTGCCAACAAAGGTCCATCTAGTCAAGGCTATGGTTTTTCCTGTGGTCATGTATGGATGTGAGAGTTGGACTGTGAAGAAGGCCGGGTGCCGAAGAATTGATGCTTTTGAACTGTGGTGTTGGAGAAATCTCTTGAGAGTCCCTTGGACTGCAAGGAGATCCAACCAGTCCATTCTGAAGGAGATCAGCCCTGGGATTTCTTTGGAAGGAATGATCCTGTAGCTGAAACTCCAGTACTTTGGCCACCTCATGCGAAGAGTTGACTCATTGGAAAAGGCTCAGATGCTGGAAGGGATCGGGGGCAAGAGGAGAAGGGAATGACAGAGGATGAGATGGCTGGATGGCGTCACTGACTCAATGGACGTGAGTCTGAGTGAACTCCGGGAGTTGGTGATGGACAGGGAGGCCTGGTGTGCTGTGATTCATGGGGTCGCAAAGAGTTGGACATGACTGAGCGACTGATCAGATTTGATCTGATACAAAAATGCACACAGAGAATGAGCAGGCAGTTCACAGATGAAGAAATATGAATTTCTAGTGGGCACATGAAAATATGTTTATTTTGACTGGTGATCATTAAAGTATACTGTATACTTTGACTAGACCCCATATTACCTCTAATATCAGCAAAAAGTTAAAATGATTGGTAATATTCAATATTAGTCAAGGTGTGGTTACAAGTATATAGATGTTGGTATAGAATTTTGGAGGGTACCTTCATATTTAATATTGGAATTTAAAACTTCACTTTGATCAGCAAATATACTTTTAGAAATCTATCTGCAGATACATTCATACAAGTTCACATGGATATATGTCTAAGGATAATCACTGAAGCAAAGTTATTAAAGCTAAAAATGAGAGGTTGTGATAAATTTAAGTAATTATCTTATTTACATAAAATTTCTGTTGAAGTATAACATAAAAAAGAGCTCATATCATAGATATTCAGCTTGGCAAATATCACAAAATGATGAACATATCTGTTCAATTATTTTGTAGATTAAGAAATAGGAAAGTATCAGGAATTCAAAAGACTCCCATGTACTCAATCCCTGTCAATACTCTAGTCTTCCCTTCCAAAGTAGCCACTAATGCTGGCTTCTAACATTAAGGATCTGTTTTGTTTGTTGAACACATAAATGAAATCATATAGTATGTGCTTTTTTTCTGCTTGCTGCTGCTGCTGCTAGGTCGCTTTAGTTGTATCTGCCTCTTTGCAACCCCATGGACTGTAGCTCACCAGGCTTCTCTGTCCATAGGATTCTCCGGGCAAGAATACTGGAGTGGATTGCCATGCTTTCCTCCAGGGGATCTTCCCAACTCAGGGTTGAACTGGCATCTCTTAGTCTCCATTGACAGGCAGGTTCTTTACCACTAGCGCCACCATTTCATTCAGCCTTCTGTTTGTGAGATCCATCCAGGGCATTGTGTGTAGCAGTAACTTGCTGTGTAGTATTCCACTGAACTAATGTATCACAGTTTATTCATAGCTGTTATTGCTGATAAACACTTAGGTTATATGGTGGTCATGGGAATCCAGCTCACATACTTCTGAGTATAGGGACCAACATTGACCCAGAGTCCCAGTCCAAAGTTCATCAGTGTATCTGTACCAAGGCTATGCTTCTTTGGGTTCCTCCCAGCCAGTGAGTGATTAAGTGTGGTAAAGATGTGGAGGCAGATTTATTCCTGGGAGACAGGAATTGTTCTGTTGTCTAGCTTTGGCTTGAATATTTTCCAATGGTCTTGATGTCATTTACTAGATGACAACAGCAGTCTAGTGCACTTCCACTCAAACTTGTCCCCTTCTCTGCTTCACTCAGGGTCATGATTACATAGTAATCTGATTCTTCCAGAGAGACGCACCAGCATCACTAAGAATATTGGTGTTGGCCTCCTCTACAGGCAAGGGATGACAGAAAGTTAGCCAATCCACACAGCCAGGCTTTTTAGCATCCTTAAAGATGATATGTCCTCCAAATATTTGAGGCAATCCAAGCGGCAGTTGTGAACCACCAGAATTCAGAACACTGCAGTCACTTTTGTGACCAGCAAGGTTGAAGGGACAATCAATGGGCCTTAACTTATGGGAAACTATGGAGATTATAAATAGATCAAAGAGACTTTAGGGGAAAAGGGTGCTATTTAGCATTTATGATTAAAAAGAAAAAAGACAATAAGAAATAATAGTCGAGCAGAAGGCTTAGAGTTATCACCCCAGTCAAAAGTCAGTATGCCTTATTAAGTTTTGAGATCTGAGCTAATGTTCAGATCTAGAACATTTTCGCTGAAGGAAGAAAGAACTTGCAACCCTGTGGCAAGTATATACTATAAGAGTTCCCTCAGTCCTTCCAAAGGGACCCAGAACCCATTAACTCAAGTGATTGTACACCTGGAAAGGTGGAAAAAACAGCTATTTCCAGCCTATCAGACTCAACATCTGAGTTGACATTGATCATGGCCCTTCTATTAGAGTGCTGGTCCAAGCGGGAAATGGACAGCAACTGAATGCTACTGCATTCAGGAATGGATCTGAAAGACAATGGGGTTATCTCATGAATGGAGCTGTGAGCAGTGCATCTGAATTTACACCTTGTGGAAAAGGAGAAGTGGCCCAAGGCGAAAATAAATACAGATGCCTAGGCCATGGTCAATGGTCTGACTGTATTCTCAAGGGCCTGAGAAGGAAAAGGCAGAGGGGATTAGAGATAAAGAGGTGTGGGTTACAAGCATAGGAATGGACAAATGGGAGTAGGCACAGAGTGTGAAAATTTTTATATCACCTATCAACCCCAACTGGAAAGTATGCACCATGAAGAGACCATGAAGAACTGAGTAGATTAGATGATGTGGCCAATTGACATCACCCAGGCTTTGCCATTCAGTTCAGTTCAGTCGCTCAGTCGTGTCCAACTCTTTGCGACCCCATGAATCTCAGCACGCCAGGCCTCCCTGTCCATCACCAACTCCCGGAGTTCACTCAGACTCACGTCCATCCAGTCGGTGATGCCATCCAGCCATCTCATCCTCTGTTGTCCCCTTCTCCTCCTGCCCACAATCCCTCCCAGCATCAGAGTCTTTTCCAATGAGTCAGTTCTTTGCATGAGGTGTCCAAAGTACTGGAGTTTCAGCTTTAGCATCATTCCTGCCAAAGAACACCCAGGACTGATCTCCTTTAGAATGGACTAGTTGGATCTCCTTGCAGTCCAAGGGACTCTCAAGAGTCTTCTCCAACACCACAGTTCAAAAGCATCAATTCTTCAGCGCTCAGCTTTCTTCACAGTCCAACTCTCACATCCATACATGACCACTGGAAAAACCATAGCCTTGACTAGATGGATCTTTGTTGGCAAAGTAATGTCTCTGCTTTTGAATATGCTATCTAGGTTGGTCGTAACTTTCCTTCCAAAGAGTAAGCGTCTTTTAATTTCATGGCTGCAATCACCATCTGCAGTGATTTTGGAGCCCAGAAAAATAAAGTCTGACACTGTTTCCCCCTCTATTTCCCATGAAGTGATGGGACCAGATGCCATGATCTTCGTTTTCTGAATATTGAGGTTTAAGCCAACTTTTTCACTCTCCTCTTTGCCATTCAGATCAGATCAGATCAGATAAGTCACTCAGTTTGTGTCCGACTCTTTGCGACCCCATGAATCACAGCAAACCAGGCCTCCCTGTCCATCACCAACTCCTAGAGTTCACTGAGACTCATGTCCATCGAGTCAGTGATGCCATCCAACCATCTCATCCTCTGTCGTCCCCTTCTCCTCCTGCCCCCAATCCCTTCCAGCATCAGAGTCTTTTCCAATGAGCCAACTCTTCACATGAGGTGGCCAAAGTACTGGAGTTTCAGCTTTAGCATCATTCCTTCCAAAGAAATCCCAGGGCTGATCTCCTTCAGAATGGACTGGTTGGATCTCCTTGCAGTCCAAGGGACTCTCAAGAGATTTCTCCAACACCACAGTTTAAAAGCATCAATTCTTCAGCGCTCAGCCTTCTTCACAGTCCAACTCTCACATCCATACATGACAACAGGAAAAACCATAGCCTTGACTAGACAGACCTTTGTTGGCAAAGTAATGTCTCTGCTTTTGAATATGCTATCTAGGTTGGTCGTAACTTTCCTTCCAAGGAGCAAGCGTCTATTAATTTCATGGCTACAATCACCATCTGCAGTGATTTTGGAGCCCAGAAAAATAAAGTCTGACACTGTTTCCACTGTTTCCCCATCTATTTCCCATGAAGTGATGGGACAAGATGCCATAATCTTCGTTTTCTGAATGTTGAGCTTTAAGCCAACTTTTTCACTCTCCACTTTCACTTTCATCAAGAGGCTTTTTAGTTCCTCTTCACTTTCTGCCATAAGAGTGGTGTCATCTGCATATCTGAGGTTATTGATATTTCTCCCGGCAATCTTGATTCCAGCTTGTGCTTCTTCCAGTCCAGCGTTTCTCATGACATACTCTGCATATAAGTTAAATAAGCAGGGTGACAATATACAGCCTTGATGAACTCCTTTTTCTATTTGGAACCAGTCTGTTGTTCCATGTCCAGTTCTAACTGTTGCTTCCTGACCTGAATACAAATTTCTCAAGAGGCAGATCAGGTGGTCTGGTATTCCCATCTCTTTCAGAATTTTCCACAGTTTATTGTTATCCACATAGTCAAAGGCTTTGGCATAGACAATAAAGCAGAAATAGATGTTTTTTTGGAAGTCTCTTGCTTTTTCCATGATCCAGCGGATGTTGGAAATTTGATCTCTGGTTCCTCTGCCTTTTCTAAAACCAGCTTGAACATCTGGAAGTTCACAGTTCACGTATTGCTGAAGCCTGGCTTGGAGAATTTTGAGCATTACTTTACTAGCCTGTGAGATGAGTGCAGTTGTGTGGTAGTTTGAGCATTCTTTGGCATTGCCTTTCTTTGGGATTGGAATGAAAACTGACCTTTTCCAGTCTTGTGGCCACTGCTGAGTTTTCCAAATTTGCTGGCATATTGAGTGCAGTACTTTCACAGCATCATCTTTCAGGATTTGGAATAGCTCAACTGGAATTCTATCACCTCCACTAGCTTTGTTCGTAGTGATGCTTTCTAAGGCCCAGGTCCGAGGTCAGGGGCAGAAGTCGGGAGGACCCCATGCCCAAAGGGCAGCGGCCAAGAGGAGTTACCCCATGTCCCGGGTCAGGGGCAGCGGCTGAGAGTACCAGACTGTGACAGCACAGGAACAGCGGAGGAGCTACCCTGCGTCCGAGGTCAGGGGCGGCGGCCGGAAGGAGATACCCCACGCCCCTAAGCCTGAGGCCAGGGGTGGCGGGCAGGAGGAGCTACCCCACGCCCCCACGCCCGAGGCCAAGGGCAGCGGCCGGAAGGAGCAACCCCATGCCCAAGGCCAGGGACGGTGGCCGGGAGGACCAACCCAACGTCCAAGGAGCCGTGGCTGCTCGGGCGCAGGAGGGCCTAGAGGCCTAATTTTGGCCATTAGCAATCCTTAAATTGTAATGATAGATACATGAATGGAGTGACCATGGTGATAGAAACAAAGACTACCTGTGAGCCAAATCATAGGGACTCCCCCTTACCAAGCTCAATACAGTTGCCTTTGGAAGCCAGTAGCACTAACTGATGGGAGAAGGCAATGGCACCCCACTCCAGTACTCTTGCCTGAAAAGTCCCATGGATGGAGGAGCCTAGTGGGCTGCAGTCCATGGGGTTGTGAAGAGTCGGACAGGACTGAGCGACTTCATTTTCACTTTTCACTTTCATGCATTGGAGAAGGAAATG
Organism: Bos javanicus; assembly: GCF_032452875.1. Taxonomy (NCBI): domain Eukaryota; kingdom Metazoa; phylum Chordata; class Mammalia; order Artiodactyla; family Bovidae; genus Bos; species Bos javanicus. The sequence goes on from NC_083881.1 coordinate 38,198,156, forward strand.
GCAACCCACTCCAGTGTTCTTGCCTGGAGAATCCCAGGGATGGGGGAGCCTGGTGAGCTGCCATCTATGGGGTTGCACAGAGTCGGACACGACTGAAGCAACTTAGCAGCAGCATCAGCATCAGCACGGACTAACATTAAGCCCCAGACATGGCACTATTAATCCAGGAGACCAACCAGATACTTAATGAAAGTTGGGCCCCTTTCATAATGGAAGGGCTGTCAAGTCATCATCACAGGCATAGGTACTTGCTCGGTATGAATTCACCTTTCCTACCTGTAGAGCCTCAGCTAGGATTACTATATGGGAACTTATGGAATACCTTATAGAGAGGCATGAGATTCTATGGCTTCCTAGGTGGCACAGTGGTAAAGAATCTGCCTACCAATGTGGGAGACATAAGAGTTATGAGTTTGGTCCCTGGGTCAGGAAGATCCCCTGGAGGAGGAAATGGCAATCCACTCCAGTATTCTTGCCTGAAAAATCCCACGGACAGAGAAGCCAGTTCATAAGGTTGCAAAGAGCTGGACACAACTGAAGTGACTGAACACACACACACGTATTACTTGGTATGTTATGTTACCAGTGTAGCCAATTTTGAGTTCATTTTAGCTGAAAAGTAGTTATAATTTTTAAAAAGAATGATGTCAAGAAGATGAATATTTCTTTAGTGTTGGTAATGGTACATATTATGTTGAACATATGTAAAAAAGTACATTTTACATTCTTATTTAATGTCTCAAACCTCTTCAAGGGTCTCAGGATAGACTGATTTATGAGACAGACACATTCCTGTCCTCACAGAACTTACTTTTTATTGTAGGGATACAGATTATAAAGTTATGCTAAAAAAAGTCCAGGTAAAAGGAAGTTTTATGAATAAAACTAAAGCTGAAGAAAGAGAATACATGGTAGAAGACTGGAGGAGTGATGTCATTTTGGACAGGCTATTAAGAAACTCTCTGCGAGTAGATGCAATTTGTAGTGACCTGAATAAAGTGGGGGAAAGTGTTATGTTACTAGCAAGGCAAGAGGGAAAATGCAGAGGGGATATAATTACAAAGCTCTACTGAAGGAAATGAACTTATTCCACTCAAGGAATAGCAAGAAACTACTGGGGAGAGAGATGCATGGGCAAAAGTGGCAGAAGATGGAGTTGAAGGGTGGTAAGAGGCTCTGTAGGTTCTGGTTTGGGGCTTGCTGCTGCTGCTGCTGCTGCTGCTAAGTCGCTTCAGTTGTGTCCGACTCTGTGTGACCTCATAGACGGCAGCCCACCAGGCTCCCCCATCCCTGGGATTCTCCAGGCAAGAACACTGGAGTGGGTTGCCATTTCCTTCTCCTTGGGTTTATCCTAAATAAGCTGAAAAGTCCCTAGGGGACTTTGCACATGAGAAGGATGCAACATGATTTACATTTTATAGAAAGCACTCTGATCGCTGTTTTGGAGAATAGACCACAGCAAGGGATCAATTAAGTGACTCCTGCTTGATTCCAGGCTGAGAGATAACAGTCAGTGGTTTGTATCATAGTGTTAGAGGTTCAGATGAGGGGGAAAGTTCCCTCTATGATTAGATGCAGCTCTTATAAACACTAGAAAATAAGTAATCTCTGGGATCATCTTTAAGATCCTTAGGTGTGCTAAGGTATCAACTAGCTGGAAACTATCAAGAACCTAATTCAACTTAAAAGCCTTTGATAATTTTTAGCAGGTCGATATTTTAGCAGACCAAAGGCATCATCAGGATGATCCTAGAGGTCACTTGTTTTCTGGTATTTATGAAAGCACAATTAATCCGAGAGGGAACATTTCCCCTAGTGTAAACTTAACACAATAGTGTGAGCCACTGCCCATTAAACCTAAGAGATTTTACACATCAAAGGAAACTATAAACAAAATGAAAGCAATCATACAGAATGGGAGGAAATATTTGCAAATGAAGCAACCAACAAGGATTGATCTCCAGAATATACAAACAACTCATGTAGTTCTACGTCAAATAAAGAAAAACAACCCAATCAAGAAATGGGGAGAAGATCTAAACAGGCATTTCTTTATATATTCATTATATATATATATAACTGATTCATTTTGCTGTGTGACAGAAACTAGCACAACATTGTAAATCAATTATACTCCAATAAAATTATAACAATTTTGAAAAAATTATTCAAAAAATAAATTTGAAAAAATTTTTATTTGCCCTAGTAAGGGCAAATTTTGAAAAGTATAAATATGTATGTATATGTGTGTGTGTGTGTGTGTATGTATAAGATTATTTTAGAGTATTTCCATAATTCTCAAATGGATCTGTAACTTTACTAAAAAGTATACTATGAGAAGGCTGTGATATCCACTAGAGAGTACCGGTTTCTGGGAAATCCAGTGCGGATTGGCTCTTTCTGATATCCAAGATCAGATTTGGCTTAGGATACACTGCAAAGAGGATATCAAAACAAAGTCATTATTTCCACTTTCTCCTCCTTCCTCTCAACTGTGGGTCATGAAAGCTTATGAAGCAGAGTATGATTTTAGAACATCTCAAGTTGCAAAGGAGATAAAGGAGACGTCCTGGCGCGGTGACATCCACAGCTACAGCAGCAGGTCTGAGGCCACTGCAGAGCAGCCGCTGTTGTCCTGTGCCAGAAACACACAGCTGTACAGGAGCCCCTGCTGACCCAGGAGAGACCTGCAAGGATGCCAGATGATTGATTTACTGTGGTTTTAGAGGAGATCCAAGAGAGAGCAAAAGTTTAGAGCCTAGTTGAAAACCACATCCATCCTCTCAACTCATTTTAGTTTCTTTTTTCCAGTGTAGGTGTGTATGTGTTCAGTTCTCAAATAAATTATTTTGGAGCAAAATAATGCTGTATAAAATATACTTGTCAGTGTTCTGGACAGCAAAGAGTACCACGGGATCTGTATTTTTGTTCAGATCATATCTTTGTTCCTTACTGTGTAAACTAAGGTCCTTTAATTGACATCTCCCTGCCCCAATTTACCCATATATGAAGTAGCTATAAGACTGTAATCAAAACACTACAGATAAAGATGGTTGTGAGGATGAAATACAACTTTAAGTTTAAAATAAATACATAGTCCAGTTGTTGGCCACGGACATGGAACACACATAGTCAATGTTTGTGTTCTTCCTTGTGTCCTGGGGTCCTTTCATCTGACTGTCAGGGACCATTCTCACTGCTGGGTATAGACAAGGATAAGAGAGAACCCTGCTCCTTAAGAAGTTGTTGGTCTCTTACTTGAAGGATTCGTTATTTCACAGGTTTTAAAACCAGAAAGGGATCTCAGAAACTATTCAGTCCCCAACCATTATTTCCTAATAAGGGAAAAGCAGTCCACTGAGTGTAGATGAATTAGCCAACATCCCACAGACACTACAAGGAAACATGCCTCCCTGGCTCCCATGCATCCACTGGTACCACGCTGTTTCACAGCCTACTGCTCAGCTGTTGTTCAAAAGCAGTGTGACAATGTCTGAAACTTAACAGTGAAGTTTCACAAAAAGAATATATTTTTTTTGCTTCATGAAATTCATGATAAAGTGTGGCCCATTTGTTGCGCTGACCTTAAACATAACTTCCTTGACTTATTAAAACTAAAAGTTCCGGGTGACCCTTTCAAATTCTGGGAACTTAGAAATATTTGGCCAAGACTCAAATGACTGAGATTCTTTCCAAATTTTGCTTGTGAAATAAAAGAGAATATTGCTAGTTTAGTACATCCCCTGCGTTTAGAATGAAGTTTATAGCATCTCTCATAGTACAAGGTGGACATTTGACACAGTGGACAATAGGCTTGCCCCTTAGACACCAAAGTTTACTTCACTTCCTGTTTTAAACAAGTAGTGAATAACAAGCACATTCTAGCATAAAAATTTAATGGTATCTTTGCTGTTATTTTAAATAATTGAGAATATCTTTTAATTTTATAGCCTGAGACAGTATGAATAATTAATAAATAGCAAGGGGGTTGGGGAACCTCAAGTATGTAATCTAGATTCACAAACCCACTAGCTGATTAAGGTCTTTTGATTTATGAAACATTACCAGTTTTAGAAACACAGTCCCTAAGTTCCTTGATTCCCAAAATAATCTTTTGGTCTTTTTCTTTTTCCATGGCACTCTTACATTTATTTAAAACAGACCCAATAGTACAGATTCCTCTATTCATGGAAGAAATATTTGTTCTTTCTATCTATGGATCTCTAAATGCTGTGTACATATGTCTAAAAAGCACTATTATAATATGATAACCTAATAAGTTGAAAGCATCATATGAAATTCCATTTATAACATTATTAAGATTTCGTATGTGTGTGTTGGTGGGGGGAAGTGTAGGGTAGGAAAAAAGAAAAACTTGCCAAGACTTGCAGCAATTTGCTAAGAAAACAAGAAATATATGCAGGTCTATTACATGGGTAAGCTTCAGTTCCTAGAAAAGTGTGTGCTTTTTCTCAGGGAAGGTGCTGAGAGTCATGGGATTTGCACTTTGTAATCAAGAGAAGAACAGGGAATCATTATTGTTAAGAAGACAATTGCCCAAGTGTCCCATAGCTGGTCTTTGTTCTGAGTCTGAATGTGTCCACAAGACATCAGAATATCTGGATACATGGCAAAAATTCCAGAAGATTTCTGGATTTTTGGATTTGGAACTACCTTGATCTCAGCTTGCTGGCTCCTCTCTCCATCCAGGGTCCTTCATTTTCTGTACCTGGAGGTTCAAATCTCACCATTGCAGAGGCTGTGTAGGGCCCTCAGGCACTATTTCTGAGCCAGAGTAGGAGCTTTGTGTGTATAAAGTCATCAGTGCCTCTTAGCTGTTACTTATACCTCCTCATATCTCTTGGATCCCACACTTTCTGGTTTAATGACCTTATCACTTACAGCCCAAACTCTGACCCTTAATTTTCCTGGCCTGCTGTTCAGGAACCTACGCTCTAGCCACTCAGATTTTGACCTCTCCTTCTTAAACTTGGTCAATATTCTTTTGTTAACTATCTTGAACAACAAAATCTTCAGGTTTGGTTGTTGTGGTTGTTTTCAAATTCATGGTTTTTCTACTTGTTCTCCTGGCCCTTCCTGTTTAGTTCTGTCCTATTTTTCCCAATCCAAGTGAATCAGGCTTACTTATGGAATGCCAGTCTGGTGAGTGTTCAAAAATATTCTGTTGGGTATGGTGAATAAGGGGCTTCCCAGGTGGCACCAGTGGTAAAGAACCCACCTGCCAATGCAGGAGATGAAAAAACACTGGTTCAACCCCTGGATCGAGGAGAACATCAGGAGGAGGAAATGGCAACCTATTCCAGTATTCTTGCCTGGAGAATCCCAGGGACAGAGGAGCCTGGCAGGCTACAGTCCACAGAGTTGCAAAGAGTTGGATACGACTGAAGCAAATAAGCACAGCACACATGTAATGAAGAAAGGAGTGAATATTGTCATCTATCTATCAAGAAGTTTGCAGGCACTGGACATCTAGGGTCCACAATCTTCCTCCTCCTTCCTGTGTCTACCATAATTTCCATTTCTCTTCTTTCTACCAACTCGCCTCTTCAACAAGGATAGTTCCGTTCATCATAGCAGTAGTCATGGAATCCTCACTGCCCCTGACTCACAAGGCCTCCGATGCCTTTTTCCCATCTGCTTTTCATGAATCTGATTCCTAACATCCTTTCAAGGGCAGAGTCTAATCCTTCCTTTTCCATACTGCTGCTGCTGCTGCTAAGTCGCTCCAGTCCTGTCCGACTCTGTGCAACCCCATAGACGGCAGCCCAACAGGCTTCCCCGTCCCTGGGATTCTCCAAGCAAGAACACTGGAGTGGGTTGCCATTTCCTTCTCCAATGCATGAAAGTGAAAAGTGAAAGTGAAGTCGCTCAGTCGTGTCCGACTCTAGCAACCCCATGGACTGCAGCCTACCAGGCTCCTCCGTCCATGGGATTTTCCAGACAAAAGTACTGGAGTGGGGTGCCATTGAACAAGCATCCACAAATATCTAAATTCCTCATGACCTGTCTCCCAATCTCTGGAGGTACTTATTCTCTGTAATTACTTAATCCTTTTAATAAGTACCACCAAATAGCAACCCACTCCAGTGTTCTTGCCTGGAGAATCGCAGGGACAGGGGAGCCTGGTGGGCTGCCGTCTATGGGGTCGCACAGAGTCAGACACGAGTGAAGCGACTTAGTAGCAGCAGCACAGTTTGACATCTATATTTAGAAACCATTTTAGTAGAAGGAACTGTTCTCACCTGTTTTTTTTTTGGGGGGGGGTATTCACATCATTTATCTATTGTATACTCACAACAGAGTTGGTACTTAATAAGCTTTGTTGAATAAATGATTACATTAAAAATCTTGTTCTCCATGAAAGTGAAAGTGTTAGTTGCTCAGTTGTGTCCGATTCTTATGACTTTGTGGACTGTGGCCCACCAGGCTCCTCTGTCCATGGGATTTTCCAGACAAGTATATTGGAGTGGGTTGTCATTCCTTTCTGCAGAGGATTTTCTTGACCCAGGGATCAAACCCGGGTCTCCTGAGTTAAAGGCAGATTCTTTGCTATCTAAGCCACCTGGGAAGCCATATACAGAAATTATTTCCACAAAAATGGTGAATTATCCCCAAACTCATCAACTCCAAAGATAAGTTCACTTTAAGCTCAGGGGAAAGAGGAGTTATTGATTGAAAGTAGAGTAGCTTCCTACAGTGGACAGACACAGGTAAGTGTCTGGAAGAAGGCTAAAACCACACAGAAAATCGTACTGAGGTTTGCCTGCTTCTGCTGCTGCTGCTGCTAAGACACTTCAGTTGTGTCCGACTCTGTGCGACCCCATAGACGGCAGCCCACCAGGCTCCCCCACCCCTGGGATTCTCCAGGCAAGAACACTGGAGTGGGTTGCCATTTCCTTCTCCAATGCATGCCTTCTCCGGAGGCTTGCTTGCGTTCAGCCTAACTCTGATCTGAGAGGATGTTGACCATTAAGGGATGAAAATTATATTGAATTTGGAGGAAGCAATGTGAAAGAAGGCCAAGTGACCTAGTTTACGTTTTTCCCTCCTGCATAATAATGAATATGATAGAAAAGTATTGAGGGTATAAAATTTTCAAAACTATTAAGGAAGGAGGAAGTCAATAAGAAAAAGTGGCAAACATTCGAAGCCAAACTTTAAAAAGAAATTTGAGCAGTGTGTGTTTCTTTTGCTGTTAGTAACAGCAAGTGATGATGTGCTAGACTTTTTAAGCAGCTGTAAAGGCACCACGGGATGTTTCCTTATTTTTCTGTGTGGCTAACATGATGGTGACATCTTTTGTTGGCATTAGCTCTACATTTCAGATGATCTTTTTACTGATTTGTTTCCAAGCTGAGATATGAACTATAAGCTGCTCTTTTCAGCCTTCTGGTGGGTGGAATTTTTGCCATAGGAATGTTCCCCAGGGTTTCTCTAAGCCTCTTTAAACTCTGGATGCACTTTATTGACAACTTCTGAGTTGTGATAAGTATCTACCTTTTATTTCTAATTTGAAGATTTCTTGGGTGATAAAATTACATTTTCTTTGGAGCAAATATTTTAGAGTGTACTGAGATGACAGATTCATGAACTCCCCCAGAAACTTCACAGGAAATGGGGAATGCAAAGGTCAGGTAAATACAGTCATAATAAGGTCTTCACTGATTAGAAAAACTTAATATCATACACATTTTAGGTTGAGTAGATTGCAGAGAGAGTATACAGCATAGAAGTAATATATTTATAGGTTATCTTGGGAGATATATCTCAAAGTAAAATTTTATCTTTTGGATATTGCATACTTCCTCAATTAGTATATAAAAATGGGGAAGGGGAGTAAGATGGGGAGACTGACAAATGATTCTACTCTTTTATTATGACATAAATTTAATATTTAATATTTAGTTTTTTACTACAATTATGCAGCCATGTATTATGTATGTAATTAAAATAATTTTAAAGCACATATTACAGTATTATCCAGAATTACAAATCTGTAATTCTGAGAAATTTGAATTGAACTCTGAACATGGTTTTTAAAAATCTATTATTATCACTTATTGAGATTTTTAATTACATTTTTGTTTTTATTGAGTCCTCACTGTCCTCGTGCTTAGTCACTCAGTCGTGTCTGACTCTTTGCGACTGCATGGACTGTAGCTGCCAGGCTCCTCTGTCCTTGGGAATATCCCAGCAAGAGTCCTGGAATGGGTTGCCATTTCCTCCTCCAGGGGTCTTCCCAACCTAGGGATCAAAATTGTGTCACCTGCAACTTCTGCACTGGCAGGCTGATTCTTAACCACTGAGCCCCTCATGTAGATTACTTACATTCAATAAACATTTATTCAGTGTTTTCTTTTTTATTATATATTTAATTGAAGGATAATTGCTTTACGATATTGTGTTGATTTATATGAATCAGCCTTAGGTATACATATGTCTCCTCCCTCTTGAACCTCCTTCCTACCTTCCACCCCATCCCATCCCTCCAGGTTGTCAAAAAGCACCAGGTTTGAGCTCCCTGCCTCATGTGGCAAATTCCCGTTGGCTATCTATTTTACATATGGTAATGTATATGTTTCAGTTATTCTTTCAATTCATCCCTTGCTCTCTCTTACTCACTGTGTCTGCAAATCTGGTCTACAGAGAACAGACTGAGTCTGTTGTCTGAGTCTCGATTGCCACCCCGCAAATAGGTTCATCAGCACCATCTTTTTAGATTCCGTATATGTGTGTTAATATATGAAATTTGCTTTTCTCTTTCTGAATTGCTTCACTCTGTATAGTAGGTTCTAGGTTCAGCCACCTCATTAAAACTGACTCAAATGTTTTTCTTTTATGGATGAATAATATTCCACTGTATATATGTACCATAACTTCTTTATCCATTCATCTATTGATAACATTTAGGTTGCTTCCGTGTCCTGGCTATTGTAAATATTGCTGCAATGAACACTGGGGTACATGTGTCTTTTTCAGTTATGGTTTCCTCAGGGTATGAGCCCAGTAGTGAGATTGCTGGGTCATAGGGTAGTTTTATTCCTAGTTTTTTAAGGAATCTCCATACTGTTCTCCATCCTAAAGGAGATCAGTCCTGGGTATTCATTTCTGATGTTGAAGCTGAAACTCCAATACTTTGGCCACCTAATGCGAAGAGTTGACTCATTTGAAAAGACCCTGATGCTGGGAAAGACTGAGGGCAGGAGGAGAAGGGGACGACAGAGGGTGAGATGGTTGATGGCATCGACGACTTGATGGACATGGGAGTTGGTGATGGACAGCGAGGCCTGGCGTGCTGCAGTTCATGGGGTCGCAAAGAGTTGGACACAACTGAGTGACTACCACACACATACTGTTCTCCATAGTAGCTGTATCAATTTGCGTTCCCACCAACAGTGCAAGTGGGTTCCCTTTCCTCCACACTCTTTCCAGCTTTTATTGTTTGTAGATTTTTTTGATGGTGGCCGTTCTGATGGTGAGAGGTAATACCTCACTGTAGTTTTGATTTGCATTTCTCTAATAATGAGCAATGTTGAGCATCTTTTCATGTGAATATTAGCCACATGTATGTCTCTGGAGAAATGTCTGTTTAGGTTTTCTGCCCACTTTTTGATAGTTGTTTGTTTTTCTGGTATCAAGCTTTGTGAGTTGCTTGTATATTTTGAACACTAATCCTTTTTCAGTAGTTTCATTTGCTTTATTTTCTCCCATTCTGAGGGTTGTCTTTTCACCTTGTTTACAGTTTCCTTTGCTGTGCAAAATCTTTTAAGTTTAATTAGGTCCCACTTGTTTATTTTTGTTTTTATTTCCATTATTCTAGGAGGTGTGTCACAGAGGATCTTGCTGGATTTATGTCAACGAGTGTGTGCTCAGCACTTCTTATGTACCATACACTGTGTTAGGCATCAAAGAAATTAAAGAGATAAGACATGGATCCTGCCTTTGAGAAGCTCATAGTTTAATATGAAAAAAAAAACAGAAATAAAGGATACAAGTAAAACAAAGTTCTGTATCTGTTACAATAGAAAGTTAAGTAAAATGAAGTTATTAAGTATTGATAGTTCATGAAATAAATGATAATATGGAGATGAGACCCACTGGATGTCAGATATCAGATGAAAAGCTGAAAATATGATCAATTCCTTTTAGAAAATCGTCCGATTGCTTTTAATAAGTAGATGACATGGTCTCCAGATACCTGGTAGTTAGGTATATTGGCATTCTTCTCAAATCTGTGGTTTGGTTTTAACATTCAGGTATATTATTTCCACTAAATATATTATTACACTAAATATATATTTCAGGTATATATTTAGTGTAATTAACAAAATATTTACTTGCTATTCCTGAACTGTTATAACAATTCAGATTAAATATCTGCATTATAGTCAAGTCTCATTATTCACAGTAATATTCTATAAAGTTGCTGTAAGCACTTAGGACATTCAGAACCACTGCTCTTGGGGAAATATGGAGTTAGATTCCTGTCAGATGGTCAATATATAACCTCGTTTTAGGTGTGCCTCTGTTGATGGACTCCTTATTTACTATATATATCATAAATAATTTCATGGTCTTTGAATGAAAGACCATAACTTCATGGTCTTTTCATGGCTTTGAAGACCATTTGTTTTATATAGATTCCTTTTCTGTTGTTTTCATGAAACAATTTGGTCTCATCACATTGTAAATCTGCTCTTCCAGATAATCTTTTTCCTTTGTAACACTTAACAGATATTTAAAGAATTTTACTGAACCTTACTTTCTGTAGAATCTGCCTTGCCTGCAAATTTAGCATTTTCCATTCCATAGTGCCTCTTGAAATGCACAAAGTAATCAGCACTAGTTTAGAAGGATGTTACGTATTCTTTTAAAAACTTATTTATCTATTTATTTTATTTGGCTATGCTGGGTCTTTGTGGCTGTGTGCAAGGCTTTCTCTGTTGCAGTGAGCAGGGCTACTCTCTAATTGTGGTGTGGGGCCTTCTCATTGTGGGGTCTTCTCTTGTTGCGGAGCATGGACTCTAGGCACTGGGGTTTCAGTAGGTTCAGCCTGCACGCTCTAGAGCACAGGCTCAGTAGTTATGGAGAAGGGGCTTATTTGTCCAGTGGCATGTGAGATCTTCCCAGACCAGGGATTGAAGCCATGTCTCCTGAACTGGCAAGCGGATCCTTTACCACTGAGCCACCAGGGACACCCCTGTTACATATTCTTGACTCTGGGAAACATGACTATAAATTTTTTTGGATTTCAGCTTCACAACACTGCTGTCCACTCTGCCATTTTTAAATTGGTAGCCATGTCATAAATACAAATTCAACTTCTTTTCCACACCTTTGAAAGTTTATACTTTTGTCATGCGCTACAGATGTTACTTTAGCACTTTCCAGAGCAGACGCACATATGCAGATCAGCGAATTTCCTCTTCTTGTCTATGGATCTATTGTATTGTGGGTTCATTTACCTTGAACCATGGCCAACAGCCATGGCTTGAAGTCATGCTTGAGCAATGCTTACCTAACATACATATTTTCTCCGTGAGGCATACAGCAACCTTCTTGCACTTAGGAATACTAGACAGAACTTTGGCACTACATTTGGAGGCCACTTTAAACAGCAAAATTACCAACAAAAAAGCACAAAAATGTAAAAACTGTGGCACTGAATAGACCACAAAAGGACATTTGTTTATATTTTGAGAGCTGAAACAAGAATGAAGAGTGTTGCCTTATTTGACCTCATCTGGGAACATGCATGACAGGCAACCTACTCTGTCAATAGTCATAAAGGTGCTGCAAGTATTAATTTGGGACTTAGAAATAGAATTTAGAAAGTAGAATTTGTTTATATGGAAGCCACAGATGATCAGGATCACTGTATATAAATTAGAAACCCTGCCTTTTCTAGTCACTTCCTGTCTTCTAATTGCCATGCTGATTTCCAGGGTTCCAACTGATAAGTGGGGCTTCCCGGGTGGCTCATTGGTGAAGAATTCACTTGCTAATGCAGGAGACACAGGAGAGGTGGGTTTGATCCCTGAGTAGGGAAAACTCCCTGGAGAAAGAAGTGGCAATCCACTTCAGTATTCTTGCTTGGAAAATCTGGACAGAGGAGCCTTGTGGGCTATAGTCCATGGCGTTGCAAATAGTCAGACATGACTGAGCACGCATGCACTCTCCTCTTCTCCATGCAACTAATAACCAACTACAGGATTATAAAAGACTAGTTTAAAGGGGATTTCCTCTTTTGTATGGTACTATTCCTTTGTCAGGGGCTTCCCTCATAGCTCAGTCGGTAAAAGAATCTGCCTGCAATGCAGGAGACCCGGGTTCGATACCTGGGTCAGGAAGATACCCTGGAGAAGGAAATGGCAAACCACTCCAGTATTCTTGCCTGGAGAATCCCATGGACAGAGGAGCCTGGCAGGCTGTAGTCCATGGGGTTGCAAGAGTTGGACAAGACTTAGCGATTAAACCACCACCACCACCACCACTATTCCTTTGTCAAGAATGCACTCTTACCTTTTCTGCTGCTGCTAAGTCACTTCAGTCATGTCCGACTCTGTGCGACCCCACAGACAGCAGCCCACCAGGCTCCCCTGTCCCTGGGATTCTCTAGGCGAGAACACTGGAGTGGGTTGCCATTTCCTTCTCCAATGCATGAAAGTGAAAAGTGAAAGTGAAGTCGCTCAGTCATGTCCGACTCTTAGTGACCCCATGGACTGCAGCCTACCGGGCTCCTCCGTCCACGGGATTTTCCAGGTAAGAGTACTGGGGCCTTAATATTTCAGATGGATCAATGATAATATAGATGTTCATATCTAGTGATATTCTCTGTAATATCTCACCTCTAAGTAGTCAATCAATTATATTTTCACAATAATGTTTTTCATATTTGATATCAGAACCTATGAAGAGCCATAACTGGTTAGTTTTTCCTTGTTTTTTTTGTTTGTTTGTTCGATCTTTGGAGGAATGTTGAAAATAATCGGATCACAAAGCTATCACTGGGTGACATGCCAACCATGTTAAATATACGTAAGTTTTACAGTTTTGTCTTGCAGTCATTCATGGTCATTTCTGTGAATTTCTTTTCTGATGAGGAAGTTGCTCCACCTCCTCTCCATCTACAATGGAAGCACTGACATCATGATGCTCTCTCCTAGGTGTGCTGCCTCTTTCTTCTCCAAATTGCTGTCATGTTAGCTCTTCTCAGTTTCTTTGCTGTGGTTCTTTTGATGCTATGGTCATCTTATTCTGAGGTATTGGTAATATAATTTTTTTTCTGGCTATTATAGACAAACAATTGTCAAATCCATAAGATCTGACCAAAGTGGAAGAGGTTTGGGTAGATATTTTATTCAGTGGTTGAGCTGTAATAAAGCCCATGCATTGGTCTGGAATCCCTCTGGTGCCAAGGTCTAAAATTTTATCATGGCAGAAAATGAAACATGATTCAAGCAGCTGAACAAGGTATAGCAGGAGAGGATGGAGGGCACCCTCAACTCTAAGAGAGATGGCCAACAGATGACTAGGAAGTCTACAGAGTTGCAACACATAGCAATGAGACTTCTGGCCCCATGATGGAATAAGCTTATGAGAGCCAACTAAAAATAATCTAAAATATTGGATGATATATTACAATTGACTTTAAAGACAGAAACCACCAGGTGTTATAAGAACATGAAAGAAAGGAATCAAAGTGAGAGTTCACAGAAAGCTGATACCAAGTTATCTCACTTTGTCTTTCAGAAAGGACATAGGCCCTCTTGACTGGAGATAGGTTTTAATAAAAAGGAGACTAGAGAAATGGTCATTTCATTGGCGTTGCAAATGCCAATAAAAAGGGAGGCTTCATCCAAGAGTCTTATATAAAACACAAAATCTCTAATGACTTGTAGTTTAATAGCCTAGAAAAATTCAAACAATTAACTAGGGAAAATGTAAACAAACTTGCCATTTATCTGCGACTTGTGTTTGAAGCACTATGAGAAATTAAAATATTAAGTCTGAATCATTGCTGATGCAGGATCTAAATTGTACGACCTTGGGGGTGCAGGTAACAAGATTTAAGAAATTAACCTTAGAACCTAGTCCAAAATCACTGACTCTCCTGTGTCTCAAGCAAAAGCAAAAAACCATGAACCATCATTTCAAAACAAAGGGCGTTTTGTAACTCCAACATGATTTTAAAAACCAAGCTAAGAATAAGTTCACTCTAACAGACTGTAAACCTCACAAGAAAATCACCATGAGGAAGAGTCAGCAGGTTTGACAAGTAGATGAATTAATGCCATAAAACTTAAAATACTAGTATAGTCTAAAAGACATTAGAAGTAAATGTGTTTTAAATAAAGACATTTAAAAGAGAAAAAACATATTAGCACAAATAGCTCACATACCCTACTCTTAGAATCTATAGTCTCAATTTATATTGAGTGCTTGCAGATAAGAAAGAAATCCACAGCTGTCTTCTATGCAGAAGCTAAGAGTAAAAGTTGAGAAAGTCAGATTTATTTGGATACGTGATAAATCTTTTTGGGTTTGGTTCTATGTCACAAGTAGCCATCCAAAAACTATAATGAAAATCCTATTGCACCAGAAAAGAAAGGCAATCCAGTCAGGAAATGAAAGAAAATTCAAAAAAGTTCAGACAAGCAACAGTGAGGTGAGAAAGAGAACTATAGGTTAGCTTCTGCGTCTATTAGAAATGTGTTAGAAATTCAAGATGTGGAAAGTGAAAAGTTCAGTAGTTTAAGACTTTATTACAAGGAAACAATAATACTGATGGAAATGAAATATCGCTACTATATTTTCATGATAAATCTTAAGTTAGTATTGTGCATTAAATATGACACCATTAAACGCCTACCATTTTAAATTATTTTGCATATTTATTTAGCTCACTATAAAACAGATTTTGATGAGAGAAACAGGAGTTTCATGTATGAAGTCAGATCGTGTTTTTACTTTTTTAGATTATAGTGTTTTTTGCACTGGAAAAGTATTACAATAAACAAAACTAGAGGAACTAAAGAAAATAAAATGTGTTCTAGGACATTGAGGGAATTCAAGAATATATGCTTGAGGTTTTCTTTCAAATTTAAGGAATAAAAGCACTGTATGTGGATGATTCTGACTAATCTGGCATTTCCTTGTATGGTAAGGCAACTATTTTCTTGAGAGTGTCTTGCAATAGACACAAAGGGGTACAGAGTTAGGTATAAAAAGTGGAAATCACAGCAAACAATAATCTTAGCTAACCCTTTTGCCAATATCATTATATTCCAGGAACATTTTAAAGAATTTTGCATGTATAAGCTTATTTAATTCTCCCGATAATTTCTTTAAATTAGCACTCATGTAATTTTCATCCTACAGATGAAGAAAATAAGGCACTTGGTTAACTCCCTCGAGGTCACACAGGTCGTAAGTAAGAAGGCAAACCACAGCAGACTGGCCTCAAAGTCCATGTGAACTCCATGTCATGGCCTTTCGAAAAAACTGGGTTTATTCTTGGCTTTGTTGTAGATATTGGCTAGATCTGACAGATATGCTTAATTGCTCAAAATAAATCAGATACTACATTTATGGTGCACTGAAAAGCACTGTGCAAGATGCAAAGGAATGAAATGCCTGAAATCCATTTCTAGTAGAAACAGTT
The DNA here is from genome assembly GCF_032452875.1 of Bos javanicus. NCBI lineage: Eukaryota > Metazoa > Chordata > Mammalia > Artiodactyla > Bovidae > Bos > Bos javanicus. The sequence continues at coordinate 38,213,841 of NC_083881.1, forward strand.
CAAGCATCAGAGCTGTGCATGGTCTCTAATTCTCGCACGTACTTGGAATAAAATTGTTTCAGTTCGACTGGTCAGTTTAGTTTAATGCAAGTACATTGATTAAGCATTTTCTATTAATATACACCAAGCCCTAGCTGGTAGACAGAGACAGATAAATAATCCAGCCCTAGACTTCAGGGTGGTCATCTCAGTGAAAGGGGTAAGTTTCATAAATAAATAGCTTCAAAAGAAGATGATATATTGTAACAAAGGGAGACTTACAGTGCCATGGAATGCAGATGGAAAGTTGTAAAATAATTAATTCTTTTAGGTATTAATGAGTGAGAGAGAGAGAGTGAGACAGAGAAAGAGAGAGACAAAGAGAGGAAAACAGGATAGAGAGAGACAGGGATAGAGATTGAGAGTATATTTATGCAAATCAGAAAGAAGTGTGAGGATAGAGTGGGGAAAACAGGGGTAAGATGGTTAATGGGGTTTTTGGCAGAGAGGACAACATGAACAAAGAAAAAGAAAGTCATGGGGGAGTTTGATTTAGGACCAAGGCTTATGAAGGCATTATTGCCCAAGATGAATTTTTAAATTTCATCATGTTTGAAGCAAAGAGAAATGAGAAGTCTTAAAAAGGGAATGGCATGATCAAGATATGTCTTAAACAGCCAACTTTGGTGTTAATTAAAAGCTAAATTGAAGGGGAAAAAAAGAGACTGGGGAAGGAGAATGTTAAGAAAATAATTACTGTGATCTTGAAAATTTCTACTTTACCACCCAAGCTGTGTTGTATGAGTTTTTTTTTTTTTTTTTTTTTATTAATCACATGGAAAAAATTGCCAAAGAATAAAGTGATCTTTAGTAATGCCGTTAAGAGTCGTTAATCTGGTTTTGAATTTGGTCCACATATAATCCAGATGTTGAAATCTAGATACTTATGCTGATGGGCCCATATTCATGGAAACAAAAACAGTTCAGCCTCAGTTCAAATCCTGGCTCAACCACTGAATGAGCTTTATGACACTTGGGAAGTTACTTAATTTCTCTATGTCTTCCATCCCTCATCTGTAAAACTTGGAAAACAGATTGAGAGACTCTCAATAGAAGTTTTTACCAGTTAAAGGACAGTAGAAGTTTTTTTTAACCAGTTAAAGGACATTAGCTTCAGAAATGCAGCAAGTCCCTTATATAACAAGAAATCCTAAAGAGCTGCAAGTATACTAATGAATCATGCTTTTTTTTGAAAATTTATTTCAGAGTAACTTTTCTCTTTACTTACTTGACCAATGTGTACACGGAAGAATCAGATGAAAAATGCAGATAGACATCTTTGGCTAAAAGCTGGGGCATGTCTAAAATAAGTAGTCCTCATCCAGAAGCTAAATTTTAGCAAAGTTTAAAGAGATTTTTAATTTCCAATTTGGAAGATAATATATTAAGAGGAAGAAAGCATTTAAAATGAGCCAAATGGATTCCATTCAGTTCTATGTTCTCTTTAGTCTATAATTTATCTTCCTATTATGTTGGGATGCAGTCAAGTCCTACAGATTCATCCTTTCCTGGAAACTTTTCTCACAATATGTGTTCTTCATAGTTATCATGTGATATAATATAAAATCTATGTATATATTTCAAATTCTTGTACACATGACCAGTTTTGCTGTTTTATCTCATTGTCAAAGTCATTTATATGATTCTTAAACTTAGAATTTGATAGAAGGCAATGGTGTCTATTAAAATTTTTGTGTTTGTTTTTTTTTTTTCTTCAGTGTTCAGAGGTATACTCTCCCAATTGTCCCGTGATGAAAGATTGGAATAGAAGCCAAAATCCAAGAGCAGAAACTCAGTCAGAAGTTGGCGTTTTGCCTGTGACTTGGTGGACCTGTTAAATAACCTTTGAGGAAAAACAGATTCCAACTATATCAAACATAGTAAAAGAGTAAGTTCAGAAAACAGTGTTCCTGGTTTGGTAAAAGTCCATGAGCACCGGCTCTGTCCATAAATGGGTTGAAAGCAATGAAGAGCTGGAAGGAGTAGATGTTTTCAATCTTTCTTGTTGAAAACCACTAGTGGAGACAAAGAACAAGGACAAACACCATGTACCTATGTTACAATTCGTGGATTTGTACCAATTTTTTTTTCCTTAAAGAATTTTTTAAATTTACTTTTAATTGGAGGATTCATTGCCCCAGCCCACCTCATCCCACCCCTCTAGGTTGTCACAGAGTATCGAGCTGAGCTCCCTGTGTTATACAGAAACTTCCCAACAGCTGCCTATTTTACATCTGATAAGGTATCTGCTTCCATGCTACTCTCTCAGTTTGTCCCACCCTCTCCTTCCTCTGCTCTGTTCACAAGTCTGTTCTGTGTGTCTGTGTCTCTATTCCTGCCCTGCAAATAGGTTCCTCAGTACCATTTTCCTAGATTCCATATATATGTGTTAATATACAAAATTTGTTTTTCTCTTTATGACTTACTGTACTCTGTATAACAGGCTCTAAGTTCACCCACTTCACTAGAATGTATCAAATATTTTTCTACTCTCATGTCTATGTTATGATGGCTTTGTAGACTGTAGGAACTATATAGCCAAGTGCTGCAGTTCAAGGCCAGCTTGAGTCTTCTATCTCTTGGGGCTTAAGAACACATTACAAAATACTTCTTGATGAGAAAATCAGCAATCTAGGGACTAGCCAGAGATGGTTTCCCTGATTTTTTCCCTCTTTTCATTCTTTGGCTATACCCACTACATTTGGCTAAATGTAAAAACTTTTTTACCATGGAAGACTCTTATGTAGATTCTGCAATGAGAAATATTTGGATCGTTCCTTTCTACCACTTTCATGAGTTTCTAAAAGCCATATATATGAAGTTCTTTTATGTTTTAATTATAGAGAGATGGAGAGAATCAGGTTGGTTGAGTTTTAAAACACTACAAATCTGATGAGTTAGTTTGTCATTTCTGCATTAACTGTGAAACATGGGAGAATAATTTTTCTAAACTGTGTATGTCAGTTGGATGTTATTTTCAATAGCTTTGCTTTTTTGAGAGCCATAATGATTGTATAAAATTTCTATCATGATAAATGTATCTGTAGAAAAGAAAAGATTTATCGAATTTACATAAGATATTGAAATGTGTTAGAATAAATATATATACAAGATAATTTAAAGTTGCAGCATAGTATGATCAACCAGCAAACATATCCATAAAAATCCCAAGTGATGAAACAATATTTGTAGTGTCTAAGATTTATTTAGACTCTCTTTTATGACTGAAAGCTCCATAAGCTGCATTATGGGCATAAAAATCTATCACTATTCTGGAGGATCTCAGATGGGAATCACCATGGTATCACTTTTGATCACCATGTAAAAAAAATATGTAGTGCCTTTTAGGTTGAAGTAGAATTCTAATGAAAGCCAGCTGTTAAGTCATTTTCAAAATAAATGACTCCCCAGCTGGAGAAATTGTCTCAAGAAAATTATCAGGTTAGATGTCATAAAGTGAACAAGACATTAAATAAGCATTGTAGGCTATATTTGGAGTAGCTGTGACAAGCATTTTCAAATGTTTCTGAATAGTCCATACCAAACTCATTCCAGAGAATGCCCTTCCTGCCTAGACTTTGTAAGTTACAATGGAAGCCAGTTCTATTTCTCCTCTTCTCTTAGAGTCACAGATCCCAGTGGAAGGTCAGCTTGACATTTTACTTTGTTGAAACAAGCTTGTCAAATTATTCTTATGTTACAGCGGAAGATGATTATTTCATTTGGGGTGTAATATCAGTTTCAAAACATTTTCAGAAATAAGTATCTGAAAATTTTAACGTGGTATAATATTTTATACCAAGCAAGTGGCTTGGTCTTATATGCCTTCTTTGCAATCCATTAAATAGCTAAATACAGATCAAGGCTATAATTAGAACTTTCACTAGCAAGTTCTATTCCCTAAGGAAGATAATAGTTCAGTTGTATAAAGACAAATGAAAAGCTTTCATTTTCTCAAAGTCTAATTTTTCTCTCTTTCTCTGAAAGATTCAGCATTTGAGACACATTGTAATAGTAGATTTTACTGCCATAAACAAATCTTAAACCTGTATATTATACTTGCTTGGATAAAGTGAGAAAAAGACTTGTAAGTGTAAGGTTAGAGATAGATATGTCAGATTATAATGTCAAGTACTATTAAGTGTAATAAAAATAAGTAAGCAGTCATCAGCAGGAGGAGTTATGTTGTGTTTTGAGAGCCTTGGGCAAACTGTCTGAGTTTTTGTCTTAGAAAGAGCACCTAATGTCAAATTGAGTGTGAGAAAACTTTCTTCCCACAGTTGCTAAGACAGGACAATTGCAACTTGTTCTTATGACTTTATACTTCTTTAAGGATACAGATAAAGTACGCTTTTAATAGATAAAGTGAGCTGAGTCTATAAGGCCTTTGCTGTCAATTATGCTTCAACATGGAGAAGGCAATGGCAACCCACTCCAGTACTCTTGCCTGGAAAATCCCATGGACGGAGGGGCCTGGTGGACTGCAGTCCATGGGGTCGCTAAGAGTCGGACACGACTGAGCGACTTCAATTTCACTTTTCACTTTCATGCATTGGAGAAGGAAATGGCAACCCACTCCAGTGTTCTTGCCTGGAGAATCCCAGGGATAGGGGAGCCTGGTGGGCTGCTGTCGATGGGGTCACACAGAGTTGAACACGACTGAAGTGACTTAGCAGCAGCAGCAGCATGCTTCAACATGCCATTATGCAAATAGAGATGGTAGTTTCACAGGGTCAGAGAAGGAATGAGCCCTTATAACTATTTTGATAAATATTACAGGTTAGTGTTATATACAACAAAAAATTTTAAAAGCTTTGATTTGAACTATGACACTCAAATTGAGGGAAATAGATTCAGACATTTTGTGGCTGTGTTCCAGTCATCAAAGATCTTAGAGAAACTTCCAGCTGTCTTTGAAAGTACGTGCGTGGAGCGTGGTCTTCAGTGAGGCCATTCTGAGTTGGGAATGGTAAAGCGTAAACGCTAGCCAACAGGACACAAAGCATTCAGCCACCAATCCGTGAGACCTCTTCCCAAGTGAGTCCCATACTTGAACTTGGGAATAGTTGCTAGAAGTACTCTCTCTGATGAAATTTCTCTCCAGAAGCAACCACAGTCAGTGAGCCTGAAGAGAATTTGGCATTTCCTCAGAGGACGTCCTCATTAGCTAGAAACACTGATCAGACTGACCCTTTCAACTAGTCATTTTCCTGAAATTGTGGACTCAGTTTCCAAATGCTACAGCACCAGCCACTTTGCTCTGTGTAATCTGTCGTATTTTAAAGTTTCTAACCCCATTTATATCTATAAGAATGGGGAAAGTGGAACATACAGATTGAAGTAGAATACAGGGCTTCCCTGCTGGTACAGATTGAAGTAGAATGCAATGTTGGGGTAAAGGACTATCTTTTGTTGTTCTTGTTGTTTAAAGTAGAACACTTAATTTTATACTTTATGTTCTAATTTTTATTTTATGATAACATAAAAAATTGGACAGTGCAGAAATGTTAAAAACCTAATTGCTAAAAAGCACTGAGAAAATGAGAGGTAGCAATTAGAATAATAAAGACAAAACTATTTTCTTGAAAGCAGATACGTGATTGGGTGTTTCAAAAAACCAGAATCGTTTATAATCTCCAAAACATTACCCGAGTCAGCTTGTTCATATAGTAGTTAGTAGGTACAGTATTTCAATTCACTACTTAGAATTCTAAGTCCTTTGTCGCAAGAAGTCCACAGGGTTTACATGGCCTGTACACAGGTGCACAGTAGGGAATAACTTTGCCTAAAGTTGCATAGCTAAATGCATTCCCGTCTGAGCACAGGCTGACCAAGGCTTGCATCTGGCCATTCAGTCAAGTTTGTTAGTGAGAACCTGCCAAGTTGGAACTGGGTTGCACTCTTCTTCAGTCAGTCAGTCAGTTCAGTGGCTGAGTTGGGTCCAACATTTTGTGACTCCATGGACTGCAGCACGCCAGGCTTCCCAATCCATCACCATCTCCCAGAGTTTGCTCAAACTTGTGTCTATTGAGTTGATGATGCCATCCAACCATCTCATCCTCGGTTGTCCCCTCCTCCTCCTGCCTTCAATTTTTCTCAGTATCAGGGTCTTTTAAATGAGTCAGTTCTTCACATTAGGGGGCCAAAGTATCGAAGCTTCAGCTTCAGCATCAGTCCTTCCAGTGAATATCCAGGATTGATTTCCTTTAGGATTGACTGGTTGGATCTCCTTGCAATCCAAGGGACTCTCAAGACTCTTCTCCAACAACACAGTTCAAAAGCATCAATTCTTTGGCACTCAGCCTTCTTTATGGTCCAACTCTCACATCCATACATGACTACTGGAAAAACCAGAGCTTTGACTATGTGGACCTTTGTCAGCAAAGTAATGTCTCTGCTTTTTAATATGCTGTCTAGGTTGGTCATAGCTTTTCTTCCAAGGAGCAAGTGTCTTTTAATTTCATGGCTGCAGTCACCATCTGCAGTGATTTTGGAGCCCAAGAAAATAAACTCTCTCACTGTTTTCATTGTTTCCCCATCTATTTGTCATGAAGTGTTGGAACTGGATACCATGATCTTAGTTTTTTGAATGTTGAGTTTAAAGTCAGCTTTTTCACTCTCCTCTTTCACTTTCATCAAGAGGCTCTTTACTTCCTTTTCGATTTCTACCATAAGGCTAGTGTCATCTGCATATCTGAGGTTATTGATATTTCTCCCGCCAATCTTGATTCCAGCTTGTGCTTCATCCAGCCGGGCACTTCTCATGATGTACTCTGCATATAAGTTAAACAAGCAGGGTGAGGATATACAGCCTTGATGTTCTCCTTTCCCAGTTTGGAGCCACTCCATTGTTCTATGTCTGGTTCTAATGTTGCTTATGGACCTGCATACAGATTTCGCAGGTGGTCTGGAATCCCCATCTCTTGAAGAATTTTCCACAGTTTGTTGTGATCCATGCAGTCAAAGACTTTAACACAGTCAGTGAAGCAGAAGAAGATGTTTTGGTAGAATTGTCTCGCTTTTTCTATGATCCAACAGATGTTGGCCATTTGATCTCCGGTTCCTCTGCCTTTTCTAAATGCAGCTTGAACATCTGGAAGTTCTTGGTTCATGTACTGTCAAAGCCTGGCTTGGAGAATTTTGAGCATTACTTTGCTAGCATGTGAGATGAATACAATTGTGCGGTGGTTTCAACACTTTTTGGCATTGCCTTTCTTTGGGATTAGAATGAAAACTGACCTTTTCCAGTCCTGTGACTACTACTGAGTTTTCTAAATTTGCTGGTATGTTGAGTGCAGCACTTTCACAGAATCATTGTTTAGGATTTGAAATAGCTCAGCTGGAATTCCATCACCTCCACTAGCTTTGTTCATAGTGATGCTTCCTAAAGCCCATCTGACTTTGCACTCCAGGGATGTCTGGCTCTAGCTGAGTGATTACACCATCCTGGTTTTCTGGGTCATGAAGATCTTTTTTGAATAGTTCTTCTGTGTATTCTTGCCACCTCTTCTTAATATTTCTGCTTTGGTTAGGTCCATATCGTTTCTGTCCTTTATTGTTCCCATCTTTGCATGAAATATTCCCTTGGTATCTCCAATTTTCTTGAAGAGATCTCTAGTCTTTCCCATTCTTTTGTTTTCCTCTATTTCTTTGCAATGGTCACTTAGGAAGGCATTCTTATCTCTCCTTGCTTTTCTTTGGCGCTCTGTATTCAGATGGATGTGTCTTTCCTTTATACTCTCCTCGCTCCTTGTCATTGTCACTATTCTTGCTTCTATGTTGGCTTACTTGATGCCTTGCTAGTTTTATGCAGTGATAACTGGTGATGTTATGCATTGAAGAATCTTAAAGGTGGTAATAGAAGCTGTGACCCTCCTCAGCTTGTCCAGTGGATAGGCCTGTGGCGCCTGAGTGGGTTGGCCATGTTTTCTAAAGCATAGATGACTTGTAAAGAATGAGGCAGGTGACAATTATAGTCATGGTTCTTCAGAGGCTCAATTACTGAAGTCCTGAGGATCTGAATCAAAGTATCTTTTTTTTGTTTTAATTTATAAGAAGGAGGGGACAAAGGTATACTTATGGCTGATTCATGTTTATGTATGGCAGAAACCAATACAATATTGTAAAGCAATTACCCACCAAAGTGAGTACTCTAACCAACACTCATAAACTATGTACTGTGCTGGGTGAGGTCAAAGGTCAATGTTACTACACCGTTATTGGAAAGAGGGGAGCACAGGTCAGTCTATCCCAGTGTTGTAAGGAGCTCTTCACATGTGTAAATTTCGTAGACGCACAAAGACAAGCTTTGGTACTAAAACTGAAGACTTCACGTACTCAAGAATCTTCACAACTTCTATTGGACATGTTTTTTTTTTTTAGGAATGAAGGAAAATTCTCCCATTTTTGAGCCATTCTTTTATGTCAGCTCTACAAAATTGCATGTAACTTTATAAATATTTCTAAAAGATGGAGTTTTGTAAATATTTAATGTTCTGCTAATTTGATTTTGAATTGTAAATGTCAAGTATTCTGTTTGGGGAATTTTTTGTTTTATTATACTTTGTTTAAAAAAAAGGAAAAACTGTACATTTTTAGAATGGCTCTATAAACAAATTTAATGTACTAAAATAATTTTTTTAAAGTAGCAAAATTAATCTAGTACTATACATACTGTCTCCAGAGATGAAAAAAAAGACAGACTTTTTCCCTTCCAAATTATACACTGTGACATTATTGAATTTCTATTAAGAATTCTAATATTCAAGATACAATTTAAGAAATACAGTCTGTCCTCATTATTCATGAGTGCTGTGTTTGCAAATTTGTCTACTCGTTAAAGTTTGCTGCTACTGCTACTGCTGCTAAGTCGATTCAGTCGTGTCCGACTCTATGCGACCCCACAGATGGCAGCCCACCAGGCTCCCCCGTCCCTGGGATTCTCCAGACAAGAACACTGGAGTGGGTTGCCATTTCCTTCTCCCATGCATGAAAGTGAAAAGTGAAAGTGAAGTCGCTCAGTTGTGTCCGACTCTTCTCGACCCCATGGACTGTAGCCCACCAGGCTCCTCCACCCATGGGATTTTCCAGGCAAGAGTACTGGAGTGGGGTGCCATCGCCTTCTAAAGTTTGTTTGCAGTCCTCAAACCAATATTCGTGAGGCTTTTGTAGTCTCTGTGGACATGCACATGTCCAAAGTGGCAAAAAATGTGAGTTGCCTGATAGGTATGTTCTCAGTTGTGGTGAAATGAGGCAAAGTTTCAGCTCTTAAACTGTAAACAAATGTCCTTTTGGCTATCTATTTCATGCTATGATTTCCTTATTTTTGTGCTTTTCATTGGCGATTCTGCCCCTTAAAATGGCATGAAAACATAGTGCTGAGGTGCTGTCTAGTGTTACTAACAGCAGGAAAGCTGTAATGCGCCTTACAGAGAAAATATGTTTGTTAGGTAGCTTTGTTGAGACACAAATTATAGTGTTATTGACCATGAGTTCAACATTAATGAATCAACAACATGTATTAAATAAGGGGTCTTTAAACAGAGATGTACAAAATAAGTTTATATATTGATCAGTTGATGGAATTGTTGTAACTGGAGGTTTCAGCAACCTAACTTTCTATTTTCCTAGTTGCAAATGTTCAGAATTCACTAATTCAGTGTTTGTGGTAACTTCATAGAAGAGAAGTGCTATGAATCGACTATATCACAAACACAAACCATAGGCTTCTCGCATGCCATTTTTTCCCACAAGTAATTCACAAATGCAAGCAAAAATATGTCTTATATCTTGATAAAATGAACTAAAACAATTACATTGACAAATTTATCAACTGTAATTGAGAAACATGCAATCATTATTAGTTTACTTAGAGATACTGTATAAACAGAATGCTGTAGAGATATCATGAAAAAGGCTGATACATTGAGAGATTTAATTCAACTAAGTATGATATCATTAATATCTTTGTCACTGTATCTGTCTTATCTTTCAAAGGCTCACCCAATTCAAATATATTGAGCAGACTTTTCAAAAACTACTATTAAAAATAATCTAAGATTTTAAAAGATCAATTTCCAACTGTGAAATTCAACACTATAGTTTTCAACGGAGGCAATTTGTAATCCTCACCATTGGCTCAGCTTGGGAGTGTTTTTCATCTCTGTCAGGTGAATTTCATGCACTGGGCCAGGATTCAATCCAGCTACCAGATCAACACATTCTTTAAACTCATTAAATTTTGAAAGGCTACACAGAGTTCCTCAAGAGTTCATCTGAAAGTAAGTGGGAAAGATGTTTTCTTTCTGACTTTTTAGCTCTTTTCTGTATTTATGTACTGTGGTTTAAGTGCCTGAGCCACTTCCATAATCATTTGATTATATTTGTGTTGCATTTTTAAAAACATGTATTTTGATTGCATATGCTAGGAAATGCTAGATTGTTGATAAATAAGAAAGACAACAACAGCCTTCTTTTGTCATTTACAGATGATATTGGAATAAGTCAATGATTAATTTTTTCTTGGCTATGGGCCAAGACTAAAGTTTAACAGACATAATTTTCATAACATGTGGCAGCCGAAAAAATTTTCAGTTAAAATTGGATCAATTTTATTTGGCTTTGAAGCAAATGAGATGAGCAAATGAGGATCTCATATTCACCTACATGATTTCCTGAAATGACAGCTTTATGCAAGAGAATATGTAGCTTCAAAGACTGAAAGAATTGCCATGTTGTATTACAAAGCTTGTTGAATGGGAGAAATGAGTTTCCATCTATGAAACTCATCAGAAGAAATACATTGTTTAAACACAGAAAAGTGTTAAAAGACATTTAGAAATCTGAGTTTATTGGGTTTGCTTTACTAGATAATCTAAAATTACAGTAACCTAAAGTCAAAAAAAGAAGGCTTGAGTGCCAGAGAATTGATGCTTTCAAATTGTGCTGTAGAAGACACTTGAGAGTCTCTTGGATTGCAGGGAGATCAAACCAATCAATCCTAAAGGAAATCAACCCTGAATATTTATTGGAAAATCTGAAACAGGAGCTGAAGCCCAATATGTTGGCCACCTGATGCAATGACCCAACTCATTGGAAAAGACCCTGATGTTGGGAAAGATTGAAGGTAAAAGAAGAAGAGGAAGGCAGAAAATGAAATGGTTAGATAGCATCACCAACTCAGTGGACATAAATTTGAGCAAACTCTGGGAGAGTGTGGAGCAAAGAGGAGTCTGGCATGCTGAAGTCCATGGGGTTGCAAAGAATCAGACATGAATTAGTGACTGAAGGACAGCAACAATAATGAAGTAAAATAATTCCAATTATTAATGGTATGTGGTCCAGTATAGAATCTAGATAAATAAGTTTCTAAGTAAAAGTCAGGCTTCCCAGGTGGCACAGTGGTAAAGAATCCACCTGCCAATGCAGGAGATACAAGAGATATGGATTTGATCCCTGGGTTGGGAAGATCCCCTGAAGTAGGAAATGGCAACCTATTCCAGTATTCTTGCCTGGAAAATTGCATGGACAGAGGAGCCTGGTGGGCAACAGACAATGGGGTAGCAAAGAGTCAGACATGACTGAGCACGCAAGTGAAAGTCAAAGTGATTGTGTTAACTAAACTTAATGACCCTGCCTTTTAATATAGAAATGAACTGCTGTGTAGGTGAGTTCATAGATATGTTTTTCAGTATTTATTGCTGATTCTATATTAGCTTTTAATTTTTATTCTTGTAAATTATATATAAGTTATCTTCATTTGGTTTACCCAAAGGATCTTTGATCATAAAATAAATGCTATCAATATTTGAGAAGTGTTAAATACCCAGAACCACAATGGTGTGATCACTCACCTAGAGCCAGACATCCTGGAGTGTGAAGTCAGGTGGGCCATAGGATACATTATTATAAACAAAACTAGTGGAGTTGATGGAATTCCAGTTGAGCTATATCAAATCCTACAAGATGATTCTGTGAAAGTGCTGCACTCAACATACCAGCAAATTTAGAAAACTCAGTAGTAGTCACAGGACTGGAAAAGGTCAGTTTTCATTCTAATCCCAAAGAAAGGCAATGCCAAAAAGTGTTGAAACCACCACACAGTTGTACTCATGTCACATGCTAGCAAAGTAAAGCTCAAAATTCTCCAAGCCAGGCTTTGACAGTACATGAACCAAGAACTTCCAGATGTTCAAGCTGCATTTAGAAAAGGCAGAGGAACCGGAGATCAAATGGCCAACATCTGTTGGATCATAGAAAAAGTGAGACAATTCCACCAAAACATCTTCTTCTGCTTCACTGACTGTGTTAAAGTCTTTGACTGCATGGATCACAACAAACTGTGGAAAATTCTTCAAGAGATGGGGATTCCAGACCACCTTAGCTGCCCCTTGCGAAATCTGTATGCAGGTCCATAAGCAACATTAGAACCAGACATAGAACAATGGAGTGGCTCCAAACTGGGAAAGGAGAACATCAAGGCTGTATATCCTCACCCTGCTTGTTTAACTTATATGCAGAGTACATCATGAGAAGTGCCCGGCTGGATGAAGCACAAGCTGGAATCAAGATTGGCGGGAGAAATATCAATAACCTCAGATATGCAGATGACACTAGCCTTATGGTAGAAATCGAAAAGGAAGTAAAGAGCCTCTTGATGAAAGTGAAAGAGGAGAGTGAAAAAGCTGACTTTAAACTCAACATTCAAAAAACTAAGATCATGGTATCCAGTTCCAACACTTCATGACAAATAGATGGGGAAACAATGAAAACAGTGAGAGAGTTTATTTTCTTGGGCTCCAAAATCACTGCAGATGGTGACTGCAGCCATGAAATTAAAAGACACTTGCTCCTTGGAAGAAAAGCTATGACCAACCTAGACAGCATATTAAAAAGCAGAGACATTACTTTGCTGACAAAGGTCCACATAGTCAAAGCTCTGGTTTTTCCAGTAGTCATGTATGGATGTGAGAGTTGGACCATAAAGAAGGCTGAGTGCCAAAGAATTGATGCTTTTGAACTATGTTGTTGGAGAAGAGTCTTGAGAGTCCCTTGGACTGCAAAGAGATCCAACCAGTCAATCCTAAAGGAAATCAATCCTGGATATTCACTGGAAGGACTGATGCTGAAGCTGAAGCTCCGATACTTTGGCCACCTGATGTGAAGAACTGATTCACTGAAAAGACCCCGATGCTGAGAAAGGTTGAAGGAAGGAGGAGGAGGGGATGACAGAGGATGAGATGGTTGGATGGCATCATTGACTCAATGGACATGAGTTTGAGCAAGCCCTGGGAGATGGTAGTGGATTGGGAAGCCTGGCATGCTGCAGTCTATGTGGTCACAATGAGTTGGGCACAACTGAGTTACTGAACAACAAAAATACCATAGAGCTTTTCCAATTTCATAGTAAGACTGAGGAATGTTTCTGGAAGGAGCTGTGAGACTGCACTAAGCTGACTGAAGTTCCTTCTAATCATATAGAGCCTATCTTGGCTTCATAATACTTTTAGTTATCTGTCGTTGAATGGACTCTTCTTACATTTTCCACTCTAACCAATCTTTTTCTCATCCTTATTACTCTCAGAATTAAACAAACGCCCTTTTTGCAAGTGCTGAATAAGCAACATCCCACACCCTTTCTCCTCTATCTGGGTTCAGTCATCTCATATATTCATTTTTTCTAAAACTTCACTCCAATAGTTCTTCATTGTCTCCTTGTAATTTCCATGTGTATCTACTGACTTAACTTCTGCCTAAAAAAGCTCTTCTTTTAATGTATTTCCTTTCACACAAGAAGAAATTTATTGACATAAAACTCTTTAAGGTTGCACCTAACAGTATTTCCCTTTTACTTTAAGGTTCTATCTATTTCCATTCTGTTGAAATTTCTGTCTGGAAAAACAATAGTTAATATAACTGCATAATCAAAGAAGCAGCAGCACAGATTTAATAGTAGAGGCTCTGAATCAGCCTGTGTTTTAAAACTGTTATTTTCTGCAGGACCTCAGGCCAGTTTCTTATGCCTGCTGCAGTTTCCTGATGTGTAAAATGAAGAACGTAATATTATCAGTTTCATAGGATCATTGTGTGTGTTCATCCCTCAGTTGTGTCCAACTCTTTGCGACCCCATGGACTGTAGTCCGCCAGGCCTGTTTGTCCATGGGATTTCCCAGGCAAGAATACTGCGTTGGGTTGCCATTTACTTCTCCAGAGGATCTTCCCAACTCAGGGACTGAACCCAGGTCTCCTGCATTGCAAGTAGATTCTTTACCTGAGCCACCTTCTTTTTTTCTTCTGTCAGCCTCTCAGCAGCATTGATTATTGTTGATAACACCCATAGAAAATCTTCCACATGGTGAAAGTGTACAGCCTGGCAAGTGAACTGGAAGAAACAATGGAAGTTATGGGGTATTGAGAATGTGTGTTCAGCATTTACTGTTTAACTGAAATTTCTGATGGCAGGCTCCAATTAGGCAGAGACATAGGTAAAGAGTGAACTGGAGGTATAAATTTAGGACACAGAATTTTGAGAGTTTAGAGATCATTACAAAAATAGAATCTGTGGAAGTGGGGATTGAGGTGGAGAGGGGGTAAATTGGAGTTGAAGAGGTTTACAGCCTATAAAGCTATTGTTTTAGAATGGTTTTATATCCCGAGGTGATGATGAAAGACAATTGTGGGCTAGGTGTCCTTGGGGGATCCCTTGAAGTTAGTAGGCAATGGAAAAGAAAGGAGAGGTACTAGATTAAGTATATTTTCAATTGTTAAAGAGCCAATACTACCTGGATTATTTATAATTATTTTATTCATTGAATCTGTCTTGGCCACTAAAGAGTTTTTATTGTCAGCAACTCTACCACAGACTAAGCTAAAGAAATAAATATTAAATCACCCTACATTTACACTTGTTAGAAGGTCAAGTGGGAGAGGGAAGAATATATGTGTATAACCAGAAGTATCTCTAAAGTAACGTGTATGGGTTATCTGTTAATTTTATGAGCCATTGCTATCTTCAAGTTGGCTGTTCTTCATTCTCATAATGTCCCAGCATGACATGTCGTGATTAGTTATTCCACTTTCTGAGACAACCAGAGGAATAAAGGAGCTTGAGTGAGGTCATCTAGGGATTCACAGCTGAATCAGCATGAGAACTAACAGTCCCTAATTCCCACTCTAACCCCTATATCTTCTAAATCATAATAGACCCCAAGAGAAAATAATTATGTAGAGATAATCTCTAAATTATGTAGAGATAAATTTTGTAGAGATAAATAATTTCTTCAAAAAGATTTGTAGACATTGAAGATATCTTCCAAAATAAAAGTGATTTAAAAAAATTCAAACCCAATTTTATTTTAGTCTTTACAATGACTTTTATATATTTACAGTTCATCTGCTGCTGAAACAGCAGTAGAATAATCTTTGAAGTGATGGCTTATGCGTACATTGGCAGAGTTGAAGATAAACAATGCCAAAAGACTCCTAAAAAGATTAAACTGTTAACCACAAATACATGGTTTCAGTACAGAAGATTTATTTGTCTCTGAGCATATTAGCCATTGTAGTTAACACTGGCTCTGGGAAAGTCATACTTTGGTTACAGGCCAATATGAAGTATTTGTAGGACTATAGTTGAATTTATAGGATGGATACAGTTGACATTACAGATTTTCTCTACATTAAACAGTTAATTAAAAAGTCACAAAATGTTCTGCTCGTTCTAGCCTCTAAGTTTCTTTTTGGCACTTTTAAGAATTAAACATTCATATAGTCAGTGGAAATTTGCTGTATGGTTCAGGGAACTCAAATCCCTGATGGTCTGTGACAACCTAGATAGGGGGAGATGGGGTGGGGTGGTAGGGAGGTTCAACACAGAGGGGGCATATATCTACCTATGGCTGATTCATGTTGATATATGGCAGAAACCAACACAATATTGTTGGAGAAAGCAATGGCACCCCACTCCAGCACTCTTGCCTGGAAAATCCCATGGACGGAGGAGCCTGGTAGGCTGCAGTCCATGGGGTCGCTAAGAGTTGGACAAGGCTCAGCGACTTCACTTTCACTTTTCACTTTCATGCATTGGAGAAGGAAATGGCAACCCACTCCAGTGTTCTTGCCTGGAGAATCCCAGGGACAGGGGAGACTCGTGGGCTGCCGTCTATGGGGTCGCACAGAGTTGGACACGACTAAAGTGACTTAGCAGCAACACAATATTGTAAAGCAAATATCCTCCAATTAAAATAAATAAATTAAAAAACAAAGAGTTAAACACTCAGATGCACTGTCTCCCAGCATTCTGTCCATCTGTTTCTCTTTCTTGGCTCATGCACTAAGATAGAGTGCTCATAAAGCATGTTTCCTATCAATATCATTCTGTTTGAGAACTCTGCAAGTAGCTATTTGAGATAAAAGATAATGGAAATAGGGATGGAGGGGGACACTAATGAACTGGAATGATGTCATAAGGTAACAGACATTTAGTAAGGACCAACTGTGTGGCTTGGTCTAAGTCTCTATTCCTTTTCAACGCCAACTGGATGCCTAACAGTCCAGTTCTGGCACAAACCACTTGAAGCTAGCTCAGACCCCACAAGCTAAAGGGCATGGCCCTCAGCAAGACTGCTCTACTTCAGACACCAGCCATATCTGGGGGTTTCCAGGCCACATATACTTTGGAATCACTGGCTATAACTTTGAAGATTTCCACAACCACTTCATGTTCAATAATTTGCTAGAATGACTCACAGAATTCAAAAAATTACTATAATTACAATGATAACTCATTACAGAGATTACAAATCAGGAGAAACAGTCAAGTAAAGAGATACATAGGATGAGATCTGAGAGGGAATACAAAGCTTATGTGTCACCTCTTTGTGAAATGAGGACCCGTTATGCTCCTGGCATATAATGTGTTCATCAACCAGGAAACCCTTCTGAGATCTGTGTTTAGAGTTTTTATTGAGCATTTATTATGTTTCCATGATTAACTGAACTATTGGCCAGGTGACTGAACTCATTCTCCAGTCTCCTTCTCCTCCCTAGAAAGTCCCAACTTTTAACTTTGTGGTTAGCCTTTCTAGAGACCAGCTTTGTCCTGAAGCTTTCTAGAGGTTCACCACAGCGACATTCCTATCACTCTGGAAATCTCAAGGGTTTTGTCCCTTGCGGGGGAAAAAAAACAGGCAAAATCTTCATTATACCACAGCTCCTCACCCGCACTGTCTTACTTAGATTTACACAAATCTCAGGCAATAGGTCTTCTTTTCATCCACATTAAAAATTAGGAAACTGAAGATGAGAAGTGTAATATCACATGCTAAGTTCAAATGCAATAGCATTTGATTCCATCGATGTCCACTTCAAGAGCTATGCTTTCCCTGCTACTCTAAAGAAAAACAGATGGACAATGCTTACACTGACAGATAAGCACACTTACAATGACTTGTTTAATGTCTATTTTCCCCTGGTAGTCCATCAGTTTTGAAAGAAAGAATATGTTGTAACTATATTGATGGTTGCTTTCCCCCAAGCACCTAGTACACCCCAACTCCCTCTAGATATTCAGTTCAGTTCAGTCGCTCAGTCATGTCCGACTCATTGCAACCCCATGGACTGCAGCACACCAGACTTTCCTGTCCATCACCAACTCCTGGAGCTTACTCAAACTTATGTCCACTGAGTCAATGATGCCATCCAACCATCTCATCCTCTGTCATCCCCTTCTCCTCCTGCCTTCAATCTTTCCCAGCATCAGGGTCTTTTCAAATGAGTCAGTTCTTTGCATCAGGTGGCCAAAGTGTTGGAGTCTCAGCTTCAACATCAATCCTTCCAATGAATATTCAGGACTGATTTCCTTTAGGATGGACTGGTTGGATCTCCTTGCAGTCCAAGGGACTCTCAAGAGTCTTCTCCAGTACCATGGTTCAAAAGCATCAATTCTTCAGTGGTCAGCTTTCTTTATAGCCCAACTCTCACATCCATACACAACTGCTGGAAAAACCATAGCTTTGACTAGATGGACCTTTGTTGACAAAGTAATGTCTCTGCTTTTTAATATGCTGTCTAAGTTGGTTATAGCTTTTCTTACACGGAACAAGGGTCTTTTAATTTCATGGCTGAAGTCACCATCTGCAGTGATTTTGGAGCCCCCCAAAATAGTCTCTCACTGTATCCATTATTTCCCCATCTATTTGCCATGAAGTGATGGGACCAGATGCCATGATCTTAGTTTTCTGAATGTTGAGTTTTAGTATTTATCAAATGAGCAAATGAATCCAGCTAAAGCAATATTTGTCAGTCCTAGAATGAACTGAGGAGATTGGGGCCTGGCAAGCTAGGATGAACATAGACTTCAAAGCATGAAGCATTTGAAGTTGGTAGTTCTTGTATAGAAGAGATGAATAACTTTGGGGTTCAGGTTGAGTGAAGCTGGAATCATAGGCATAAATATGAGGACTGTGTAGCAGAGAAAGAGCATATAGTTTAAGTCTCTGTAGGTCACTTAGCGATTCTGATGCTTCTACAAGCATCTCATACCGGTATGAGCATCATTGACTCAATAATATCCTCTTCTTCACCTTGCCTCCTTCAGAATCATGAGGCTTGAAAAAGAAAAAGATGGAGAAATTTACCTACAAGCTTGTTCACTGCTGACAAAGATATTGGCTTTATTATGAGTTCTTGTCCTGTTTCACATAGATTCTTTGGCCATCATGAGAGTTCTGCCACTCCCCAGGAGTTACTGATACTCCCCCTTGCATCTTAATTTTCAGACTATTTCTTCTCTCCAACAGCCTTTTTGTTAGTAATAGTTCCTTGCCTTAAGAGGCAGCTTTTTTTTTTTCCTGGATGTGACAATAATGGGAAAAGTAATAATTATTAAGGTCTATGGGACCTTATGGCAGAAAGTGAAGAGGAACTAAAAAGCTTCTTGATGAAAGTGAAAGTGCAGAGTGAAAAAGTTGGCTTAAAGCTCAACATTCAGAAAACGAAGATCATGGCATACGGTCTCACCACTTCATGGGAAATAGATGGAGAAACAGTGGAAACAGTGTCAGACTTTATTTTTCTGGGCTCCAAAATCACTACAGATGGTGACTTCAGCCATGAAATTAAAAGACGCTTACTCCTTGGAAGGAAAGTTATGACTGACCTAGATAGCATATTCAAAAGCAGAGATATTACTTTGCCAACAAAGGTTTGTCTAGTCAAGGCTATGGTTTTTCTAGTAGTCATGTATGGATGTGAGAGTTGGACTGTGAAGAAGGCTGAGTGCTGAAGAATTGATGCTTTTGAGCTGTGGTGTTGGAGAAGACTCTTGAGAGTCCCTTGGACTGCAAGGAGATCCAACCAGTCCATTCTGAAGGAGATCAGCCCTGGGATTTCTTTGGCAGGAATGATGCTAAAGCTGAAACTCCAGTACTTTGGCCACCTCATGTGAAGAGTTGATTCATTGGAAAAGACTCTGATGCTGGGAGGGATTGGGGGCAAGAGGAGAAGGGGACGACAGAGGATGAGATGGCTGGATGGCATCACTGACTCGATGGACGTGAGTCTGAGTGAACTCTGGGAGTTGGTGATGGACAGGGAGGCCTGGCGTGCTGCGATTCATGGGGTCGCAAAGAGTCGGACAGGACTGAGCGACTGATCTGATCTGATCTGATGAGACCTTTGGGTTTCCCTGGCACCTCAGCTGGTAAAGAATCTGCCTACCAATGAAGGTGACCCCAGCTCCATTCCTTGGTTGGGGAAACCTCCTAAAGAAGGGCTAGGCTGCCCACTAGTATTCTTGGGCTTCCCTGGTGGCTCAGATGGTAAAGAATCCACCTGCAATGCAGGAGACCTGTCTTTGATCCCTGGGTTGCAAAGATCCCTTGAAGGAAGGTATGGCAACTCACTCCAGTATTCTTTCCTGGAGAATTCCATGGACAGAGGAGGCTGGTGGGTTACAGTCCATGGGGTCACAAAGAGTTGGACACGACATAGCGACTGAGTGCAGCACGGCATGAGTCCTTTACATGAGTTATCTCATTTAATCCACATAATAACCTAATAATAACGCTTTACCGTCTGAGCCACGAGGGAAGTCCTAACCTAATCATGGGAAACATATTCGTCCCTTTATTACAGATAGGGCAAGTGAGACTTGGGGACAATAAATCGGTTGCCCAAAGTCAAATAACTACTGATGAGCAGTCTTAAAACTTTTAAACTAGATCTGATCAACAGTCCCATTCTTCAGTAAGAACGTTAGAACATTTAGAGAAAGAACTGATACAAATATTTAAGAACTCTTAGTTTTTATTACCATTAACCAGTACTTGCTTAGGCAGGGTTAGGGTTATTTTTACTTTGTAGTTCAATCTCTTTTAAAATAGGTTCTGACTTAGCTCTCTAGTTCCTTTGGGAAAGAAAGGAAAGGTTATTCATCTTTCTCCAAAATACTGAGAAATGTCAGCCCAACCTTTTGAGAAATTTGTCAAATGTTTAGACAATCTGATATAAGATCCCCATAGTGACACCACTAAGAATAAATAACAAGATAGGGACCGTGTCATAAACACTGATACGTCTATAACTAGGGCCTACTGATTTTTATATAAAACTTTTCAGTTAATTAAATCTATTACAAATAAAGCAACAAAGCTTTATACTAAATCCATCTTTCCAAATGAAACAGTCATGGGTCGGAGAGTCAACTTTTGGGGGCTTAAGGTTCATTAAAATGCAATTCTGACTCTACCCCTTGTAAATACGTGATACTCTGAAACATAAGAAATTATATTTCACTTCACTGTGTGAAACGTGGTCCAATAGCTTAAAGTTCCATTTCTCTTGCAGCTTATAAATGACATCTCTTGTAGATTTTCCTCCTTATTTTATTGAATGAATCCTGAATACTGTAGTGAAAAAATAAAAATTACCCAGCAATAACAATTAAAATGTCATTGTATACCCTACCATTCTTTTTCCATGCCTGCGTTTATTTGTATATATTTTGCCTTCTTCATTTTCTGTATGTTTGAACATCCTTTAAAACATATTCCTTCTACGGCAACTTAGCAAAGCACCCTTTTTATCCATAGCTGAAGTTTCCTAGTGGAAGACTGTTATTCACCTAACCCCTGCACTATTTAGGAGAGTCATTCTGGGTAGCTTAGATGGGAGGAATGCTCTGGGTAGTAATACTTCTCTAGCTCAACACTATACACGCTGATCTCAGTGGAAGATCCCGTTGCTTGGGTCTTATGCCAAACTTGCCCCATCTCCTCCAGAGGTCATTGATTCTCATTCACAAGGGGTGACTTTTCCCCCAGGGGATATTTGAGAGTATATGGATACATTTTGATTCTCATAACTGGAGGTCAGCTACTGGTATCTAGTGGGTAGAGGCTAGGATGCTAAATAGCCTATAAAATACATGTTGAGAAATGGCACTATCAGGAGAATGGTACTGCCATTCTCCCAGAATGGAAACCCAACTAATTAGTCAGTGGATCTTAATAATGCCTATGATAACATTTCTATGTGCATCCTTTTAATTTATGAGTGCTTTGTATGTGACTCTTAATTGTCTTAAGTATTTTATATTTGTTTATCCCTTTTGTTAATCCTAATACCTCTGTGAAGTATCTACTATTTTGTCATCTTGTGGATGAGAAAAACCAAAGCTGAGGGAGGACAAATAACTTACCATAAATGACAGAGCTAGGAAATGCAAAAACTGGGATTTGAAACCAGAGCCTGTGCTTACAACTACTACATTTTATGAAATTTGCTATTTTATTCATAAGACTACTACACTAATTCAGAGCCTAATATTCATCCTTTACACTATTTTGCTAATTACTGACTTTCCTGACTTCCATCCTGAATGGTTCAACTTCTGCTAGTGTGATATTTCTAAAACGTCTTCTCTCACTCCTCAGCTTATATCATCCTAAACTAGCTTCCCGTGAGACAACACCACCCTAGGGTTTTTCTCTTTCTGATCTTAACTTTCACGGACCCACTATTCAAGGACTTCTGCACTACTTATATTTCTAAATGCTCCTGGTCCCTGATATATGCTTTTACTTCCACTGAGTTCTTTTCCCTTTGTCTACTTGGTAACATTCTACCTAGACTATTGGTGCAAATCCTCTTTGTTTGTTTAGCTTTTTATTTAAACCTTAAATCAGACTTAAAGAAAAACTGTAAGAAGAATACAAAGAGTCTATGTTCCCTTCACTTAAATTTCCCATGTCAACATTTTACCTTGTTAATCTGCTTTATACCTTGTTCTCTGTGAGTACACTTTTTTTTTTTTTTTTCCTGAGCTCTTTTGGAGTCAGTTGCAGGGGTGATGACTGTTGCCCTTAAATAATTTAGAATATATTTCTTAACCAGAGTAAAGTTATCAAAATTAGGAAAGAGAATTTGATACTCTACTATTATCTAAACTTCACTCATTTTCATGATCTTGCAATTTAGAAAATTTTAAAAACAGTATGAAAACATTGAATGAATTTCAGCCCTTTTACAAATATCCCAGTATACCCTCATGATTCCTGAATTTTGAGTTAAATATTAAAATTGGTGAGACATTGATAGTATTCTCAGCTACCCAAACAGTACAGAATTTTTCAAACTGCGATTGGCTGCATTTATATTTACATTGTAGAAGACATATGTCTGAATACTATTAGTTCCTTTAAAAATCCATTAAATCTACAATGGTTAATCATGTTTCAGATTCAGACAGGAGGGTAAAATAAACTGCAGAGAGAAACTTGAACACAAAGAATTATTTAAGTTTAATGGTCATAATACCTGGTTATTCCTTGTAGTATAGGGAGTTCTTTGTTTACATAGCTTGAGTTATCTTAACTACCTACATGGAGTTAAATCTCTGGATGGTTTTCTGTTCACCAGGACTCTCCAGAACTATGATACTTCAATTACTCTCACGGCTGCCATTATTGGTGAGAGTAATAAAGATAATACTATATGTTTTTCCATTTATTGAGAGCTTACTGTGGGGCATTAGGTTAAGTTCTTTAGGTATTAGGTTCAAGGTATTAGGTATTTAGATATAAAGGTATTTAGGTATTCAGTTAAATACTTTACATAGAGAATATAATTTTTTGCTTTCAGTTATTGTTATATTTTTGTCACTAATTTACAGAAAAACAAGTGGAGTTATCAAGAGGTGAGTGGATAGGTTTCCCCAACCTCAGCCTTACCACCTCAAGTCCTAGATTTAGTCAATATATTATATTCCATCTCCAATAAAATAGGATGTGACCAATTCAAACTCTTGTGAAAATAAAGCTGCACTTTTTTCCTACAACATTTTTGTTCCTGTTATAGAATTGATTTGTTAAAATGAGTTAAGGTTTATTTCTAGAAGGATTGGTATTCACATACAGTGAGTGAAGTGACGTGAAAGTCACTCAGTCGTGTCCGACTCTTTGCGACCCCATGGACTATACAGTCCATGGGATTCTCCAGGCCAGAATACTGAAGTGGATAGCCATTCCCTTCTCCAGGGGATCCTCCCCACCCAGGGATCGAACCCAGGTCTTCCACATTGCAGGCGGATTCTTTACCAGCTGAGCCACCAGGGAATAGCAAATTGCATCAGACTTTGGGAACTCTTGTAACCTTCTGAGTGTGAGTTCTTTAGAGCATACCATTGAATAATGCACAGTGGAGTGATTGCCTCTCTCTTTTGCCCAAGGTCATTTTGTACTACATTGGATGACCTGCTAAGACTCGCCAAAGAGAGCTGGGTTGGCAAAAAGGAGATGTGGATCCTAGTTTCTAACCTGTCCCTAACTAGTTACATTGCTGAAAGTAAGTGTTTTTAGCTCTCTAGACAGTGTAAAGTCAGGACACACAAAGTTCTCTCTAGGTTCCCACCCATTTTTTTTTTTAATTTTATTTTATTTTTAAACTTTACAATGTTGTATTAGTTTTACCAAATATCGAAATGAATCCGCCACAGGTATACATGTGTTCCCCATCCTGAACCCTCCTCCCTCCTCCCTCCCCATACCCTCCCTCTGGGTCGTCCCAGTGCACCAGCCCCAAGCATCCAGTATCGTGCATCGAACCTGGACTGGCGACTCGTTTCATACATGATATTATACATGTTTCAATGCCATTCTCCCAAATCTCCCCACCCTCTCCCTCTCCCACAGAGTCCATAAGACTGATCTATACATCAGTGTCTCTTTTGCTGTCTCATATACAGAGTTACTGTTACCATCTTTTAAATTCCATATATATGTGTTAGTATACTGTATTGGTGTTTTTCTTTCTGGCTTACTTCACTCTGTATAATAGGTTCCAGTTTCATCCACCTCATTAGAACTGATTGAAATTTATTCTTTTTAATGGCTGAGTAATACTCCACTGTGTATATGGACCACAGCTTTCTTATCCATTCATCTGCTGATGGGCATCTAGGTTGCTTCCATGTCCTGGCTATTATAAACAGTGCTGTGATGAACATTGGGGTACACATGTCTCTTTCCCTTCTGGTTTCCTCAGTGTGTATGCCCAGCAGTGGGATTGCTGGATCATAAGGCAGTTCTATTTCCAGTTTTTTAAGGAATCTCCACACTGTTCTCCATAGTGGCTGTACTACTTTGCATTCCCAGCAACAGTGTAAGAGGGTTCCCTTTTCTCCACACCCTCTCCAGCATTTATTGCTTGTAGACTTTTGGATCGCAGCCATTCTGACTGGTGTGAAATAGTACCTCATAGTGGTTTTGATTTGCATTTCTCTGATAATGAGTGATGTTGAGCATCTTTTCATGTGTTTGTTAGCCATCTGTATGTCTTCTTTGGAGAAATGTCTATTTAGTTCTTTGGCCCATTTTTTGATTGGGTCATTTATTTTTCTGGAGTTGAGCTGTAGGGGTTGCTTGTCTATTTTTGAGATTAGTTGTTTGTCAGTTGCTTCATTTGCTATTATTTTCTCCCATTCTGAAGGCTGCCTTTTCACCTTGCTAATAGTTTCCTTTGTTGTGCAGAAGCTTTTAAGTTTAATTAGGTCCCATTTGTTTATTTTTGCTTTTATTTCCAATATTCTGGGAGGTGGATCATAGAGGATCCTGCTGTGATGTATGTCAGAGAGTGTTTTGCCTATGTTCTCCTCTAGGAGTTTTATAGTTTCTGGTCTTACGTTGAGATCTTTAATCCATTTTGAGTTTATTTTTGTGTATGGTGTTAGAAAGTGTTCTAGTTTCATTCTTTTACAAGTGGTTGACCAGATTTCCCAGCACCACTTGTTAAAGAGATTGTCTTTAATCCATTATATATTTTTGCCTCCTTTGTCAAAGATAAGGTGTCCATATGTGCGTGGATTTATCTCTGGGCTTTCTATTTTATTCCATTGATCAATATTTCTGTATTTGTGCCAGTACCATACTGTCTTGATAACTGTGGCTTTGTAATAGAACCTGAAGTCAGGTAGGTTGATTCCTCCAGTTCCATTCTTCTTTCTCAAGATAGCTTTGGCTATTCGAGGTTTTTTGTATTTCCATACAAATTGTGAAATTATTTGTTCTAGCTCTGTGAAGAATACCGTTGGTAGCTTGATAGGGATTGCATTGAATCTAAAAATTGCTTTGGGTAGTATACTCATTTTCACTATATTGATTCTTCCAATCCATGAACATGGTATATTTCTCCATCTATTAGTGTCCTCTTTGATTTCTTTCACCAGTGTTTTATAATTTTCTATATATAGGTCTTCAGTTTCTTTAGGTAGATATATTCCTAAGTATTTTATTCTTTCCGTTGCAATGGTGAATGGAATTGTTTCCTTAATTTCTCTTTCAGTTTTCTCATTATTAGTGTATAGGAATGCAAGGGATTTCTGTGTGTTGATTTTATATCCTGAAACTTTACTATAATCATTGATTAGTTCTAGTAATTTTCTGGTGCAGTATTTAGGGTTTTATATATAGAGGATCATGTCATCTGCAAATAGTGAGAGTTTTACTTCTTCTTTTCCAATTTAGATTCCTTTTATTTCTTTTTCTGCTCTGATTGCTATGGCCAAAACTTCCAAAACTATGTTGAATAGCCCCACCCATTTTTAAAAAGTTATCATATTCATGACTTATTTTCTTTTCATCTCCATTCACTATGCATTTCTCCAGAACACTGAGACTCAGACGAGATTGAGTGTGTTCAGGGTGGTATGGCTGTATATTACAGAGACTCAATATCTATTAAATTTTAAAAGTAGATTTGATGAATTAAGTGATTTGAATTGAGTTGACTTACCTAATGCTTCTTCAATTCTCAAGGCCCCATTAACAAGTATGATTTTGGATACTATGTTTCCATAACCTTGAGTAGGAGTAGGATTTATGTAATTATCATTCACAAAATTCTCCTGGTATAGAGTTTGTAGTTCTGAAAATAAATCTCTGCAATACTGTAATATTTTATTTATGGAATGTTCTGGTTATATGATTTGAGTACCTAGAGGAATATCCTCAGTTCTGTAACTGAACAGAAGTGTTCAGCTGAGCAACCATAATCGTGGTCTTTTTCTTCTTTTCTCTCTCCCCCCATCAGCTTTTCTGACAAAGTATAGCCTGGGGCCTACAAGTAAATTGGTCTTTGTTGTTCTGTGGCTTAAATTTAAAATAGTAACTCTGAGTTCTGTATGCCAGGTTCCTTGATGGGTCTTAAGTACAGGTCATTTCATGCTGATCAGTGAGGCTGGATTACCATTCTCATTTTGTAGATAGTCAGGATGTCTACAAAACTTGCATGGCTGATGCGAACAGAAAATGTGCAAACCTTTGTTCAAAATTATTAAAAATTTCAAGATGATGATAGTAGAGCATCAAACCAAGGGAGGGGTCCTTTGAAACACAGGCCCTCTGTGATTACCCAGAGAGTATGCACACAAAGCCAGACCCACATGTAGGTAAACTGATGTTTAAAGAAGTTAAGTGATTTGCCCAAGGTCATACACTCAGTGGAGGACAGAGTAAATACTGGAATGCATGTTTGCCTGATTCCAAAGCCAATATTCTTTTCAGCAGACCCCTTTGTCTCTCCTAGTAGGAAAACTGGGCAAAATTTCTCCTTTGGTTATTCTCCAGCCAGGATTTTTTTTCAAATAAGTGCATCCCTCGTATCAGTTTGAACCTCCTTTCTCTTTTAGATCCAACTAATCCCAAATGTGTAACATTTCAGGGATCTCTCCTGATTTTCTGTGGTCACCAGGCTTCTTTCTCCATATTTATTTCTATGTCCAGGTACCAGCATCCACACAAAAAATCCAAAATACTAACCCCTCAGAACAAGGGTTTGTGAATCCAATAGTCTATAGTAGCTAGGAGAATTAAATGATTTAACATACATAGTGGACTTAGTATGAAGCCTGGCACTTGGGCTTCCTGATGACTCAGCGGTAAAGAATCCACCTGCAAGGCAGGAGATGCAGGGGGCGCTGGGTCAGGAAGATCCCCTGGAGGAGGGGATGGCAACCCACTCCAGAATTCTTGCCTGGAGACTCCCATGTAGTCCTGGTGGGGTACAGTACTTGAGGTCGCAGAGTTGGACATGACTGAAGTGACTGCGCATGTCACTTCAGTGGTAGTAATAACACTATTACTATTACTATCATTGGTAATTGAAGTTTCAGTGTCAAATTGCAGGCCAGAAGACTTCTACCATATCTATTTCTGTGCCCCTTTTCACTTCTTCCCTTTGTCTTCAGTTTAATGGAGACTGTGGTACATAACAGTCTTTTCAAAGTATATCCTTGCACCTATCAAGTTATCTCTCCCAAGAAAATGTAGTTTCCTTGCTAGAAAAATTTCGGTTTAATAAAATGTTCCTCGTATGTCTCCCTTGCATATAGAAAACCAATGGGGAGAGCAACCTATAATACACAAATATTTTCTCTTCCTTAAAAACTTTTCTTTTTACCCCAGAACACTTCTTTTCCATTTATTTAGAGCTAGCCTGCACTTATTTCAGCTCAATTACCAAGAAATTTAGTTTACCTTTATACACATTTTAGAGATGGCATTAATGTATTTGCCATCCTCAATAAAGCCTAAATTTTGAATTTTTTCTTCCCCTCTGGGCATGACTAATTTTTGTCATTTCTTTCACAATTTCTCATTTAGTTTTTCTTTTGAACAAAAGTCAAAGTGACAGAAAGAAACAGTCAAAGTAGCATAGTATTTGCATTCAATACATGGTTGTTGACAATTTGAAAAAATACAAAATAAAAATTAAAACCCCTGAAACTTTTGACTCAAAAATATCATTGTTCACATCATTACATATAGTTTTTTCATATTTTAATTTTAAATGTGTAATTCTATATTGCATACTTATGCCATAGAAATAAATGTTCTATAAACATGGTAAAGATCTACCTAATCAGTCATGTCCATGCTTAACAACAACATGAAACTGCAGAAGAAGCATTAAAATGTTTCCATATTTTTAATAGCATCTAATTAAGAGAAGCAGAAAGCAAAAGAGGAAAAGAAAGACATAAGCATCTGAATGCAGTTCCAAAGAATAGCAAGAAGAGATAAGAAAGCCTTCCTCAGTGATCAATGCAAAGAAATAGAGGAAAACCAACAGAATGGGAAAGACTAGAGATCTCTTCAAGAAAATTAGAGATACCAAGGGAACATTTTATGCAAAGATGGGCTTGATAAAGGACAGAAATGGTATGGACCTAACAGAAGCAGAAGATATTAAGAAGAGGTGGCAAGAATACACAGAAGAACTGTACAAAAAAGATCTTCATGACCAAGATAATCACGATGGTGTGATCACTCACTTAGAGCCAGATATCCTGGAATGTGAAGTCAAGTGGGCCTTAGAAAGCATCACTATGAACAAAGCTAGTGGAGGTGATGGAATTCCAGTTCAGCTATTTCAAATTCTGAAAGATGATGCTGTGAAAGTGCTGCATTCAATATGCCACAAAATTTGGAAAACTCGGCAGTGGCCAGAGGACTGGAAAAAGTCAGTTTTCATTCCAATCCCAAAGAAAGTCAACGCCAAAGAATGCTCAAACTACCGCACAATTGCACTCATCTCACACGCTAGTAAAGTAATGCTCAAAATTCTCCAAGCCAGGCTTCAGCAATACATGAACCGTGAACTTGGGTGTTCAAGCTGGTTTTAGAAAAGGCAGAGGAACCAGAGATCAAATTGCCAACATCCGCTGGATCATCAAAAAAGCAAGAGAGTTCCAGAAAAACATCTATTTCTGCTTTATTGATGATGTCAAAGCATTTGACTGTGTGGATAACAATAAACTGTGGAAAATTCTGAAGGAGATGGGAATACCAGACCACCTGACCTGCCTCTTGAGAAACCTATATGCAGGTCAGGAAGCAACAGTTAGAACTGGACATGGAAAAACAAACTGGTTCCAAATAGGAAAAGGAGTACATCAAGGCTGTATGTTGTCACCCTGCTTATTTAACTTCTATGCAGAGTACATCATGAGAAACGCTGGGCTGGAGGAAGCACAAGCTGGAATCAAGATTGCCGGGAGAAATATCAATAACCTCAGATATGCAGATGACACCACCCTTATGGCAGAAAGTGAAGAGGAACTCAAAAGCCTCTTGATGAAAGTGAAAGAGGAGAGTAAAAAAGTTGGCTTAAAGCTCAACATTCAGAAAACTAAGATCATGGCATCTGGTCCCAACACTTCATGGCAAATAGATGGGGAAAGAGTGGAAAGAGTGGAAACAGTGTCAGACTTTATTTTTCTGGGCTCCAAAATCACTGCAGATGGTGATTGAAGCCATGAAATTAAAAGATGCTTACTCCTTGGAAGGAAAGTTATGACCAACCTAGATAGCATATTCAAAAGCAGAGACATTACTTTGCCAACAAAGGTCTGTCTAGTCAAGGTTATGGTTTTTCTAGTAGTCATGTATGGATGTGAGAGCTGGACTGTGAAGAAAACTGAGCACCGCAGAATTGATGCTTTTGAACTGTGGTATTGGAGAAGACTCCTGAGAGCCCCTTGGACTGCAAGGAGATCCAAACAGTCCATTCTAAAGGAGATCAGTCCTGGGTGTTCTTTGGCAGGAATGATGCTAAAGCTGAACCTCCAGTACTTTGGCCACCTCATGCGAAGAGTTAACTCATTGGAAAAGACTCTGATGCTGGGAGGGATTGGGGGCAGGAGGAAAAGGGGACAACAGAGGATGAGATTGCTGGATGGCATCTCCGACTTGATGGACAAGAGTTTGAGTGAACTCCGGGAGTTGGTGATGGACAGGGAGGGCTGGCGTTCTGCAATTCATGGGGTCGCAAAGAGTCAGACAAGACTGAGCGACTGAACTGAACTGAACTTAATTTCTTCTTGCTTTTTTTAAGTCAGCATTCATGTCTTCCTTCATGGTCCTGGAAAAATGCTGGAATGTGTGACTTAACAGTGACTCAGGCATTTCAGTTCAGCTCAGATGGTATTCATTCTTTGATGGATAAAAGCAAAAGAAAAAGCTATTCTTTGGCTGAACAACACAGTCCTTTCTATTATTCCAGTGTCTACAGATTGCTTGAAAAGTGAAGCATATTTGGAATTTCTTACCTAAGAATTAAGCCTGAACAAACAAGCCCACACCATTCTAAAAAAGAATTCGTATCATATGCAGTAGGCCTGGAAGCCAAGGCGGAGGAGGCCAAGGGGAAGGTTTAGTGTGCAAGAGAGGAGAGGAATTCAGAGGTCTCCTACGGAAGGTCTCCTGACTTTGGAAGCCCTTTCAGGACGCAGACATTAACTCTCCATGCCAATAAATGATCTTGTATAGGAATTCTTACTTGCTCTTTCATGGTGCAGTCTTCCTCTCATTTTCCTAGACCTGTGAGTTTCCCGTGCCGTCATCAACAGAATCACTGTCATTAGATCCATATGTATATTATTTTTGTTGTTCAGTCACTCACTTGTGTTTGACTCGTTGCAACCCCATGGACTGCAGAAAGCCAGGCTTCCCTGTCCTTCACTATCTCACTATCTCACTTTGTCCTTCATTTTGCTCAAACTCATGTCCATTGAGTCAGTGATGCCATCCAGCAATCTCACTCATCCTCTGTTGCTTCTCCTCCTCCTTCTCCTCCTGCTTTCAATCTTTCCCAGCATCACAATTTTTTCCAATGAGTTGGCTCTTCACATCAGGTGGCCAAAGTATTGGAGCATCAGCTTCAGCATCAGTCCTTCCAATTTATATTATAAACAACCAATGTAGATCTACCTATCTATAGTTTCTAATTGTGATATCTTTATATTGCTTAATACCTAGTATTAAAATAATTTAAGAAACACTTCTTGAGAACTTATGTACCAGACACAGTGCTAAGTAATCCATATTGATTATCTTACACAGTCCTCACAGTGATTCTGTAAAGTGACTAATCTTATTCTCCTCATTTTAAAGGTTAAGGGACTGAGACTCAGAGAGGCTAATTATTTTCTCTAATGTTATATACCAAATGATAGAGATGAGAAGGAAAGTGGGATTATCTATTTTCTTTTCTTTTGTCAAATGTTTGTTAAATTGAATATCATGTATATTTTGTGATAATGGATTGCACAAAAAAAGCATTAGCAAATCATTTGAGGCAACAGTTTATTCAACTCAATCATCATAAATAGTATAATTGATACTATGTATAAAATAGATAACTAATGAGAGCACACTGTATGGCACAGGGAACTCTACTTCATGCTCTGTGGTGACCTGAATGGGAAGGAAATCCAAAAGGGAGAGGTTACATGGCATACATACAGCTGATTCATTTTGCTGGACATTTACCCACTGCTACCATCTGTTATATGGTGCTAAGCTAAGGAAAGGAACATGGAGGTCACTCGAGTGTATACCATGGAGCCATCCATCAATAAGAGGAAGGACTCTCTCCTCAGTAATCTTTAAACATCTTTCATAAAGTAGACATTCATTGAACACCTACAGCATACCAGGCATGGTACTAGACACTATGAATAATACAAAAATAAACAGAAATTCCTCTTTCACTCTAGAAGTTTGAAGAAAAATGAGCCTATACAAGGCTGCCTAGTATTAGTATAAGTGAAAGGTTTTATGGGACAGAAAAAAATTTTTTTTTCTGAGACATTTAGCCACTGGTGGGTCTAAAATGAATCACTGAAAACGTATGGGAAATAAAACTGACTGTAAGGTTGTCCTTTTATCAAAGCCATATATCATGGGTGATTTGAATATAGCATATGATTCTATATCATTCTCATTTTTTTCCCCTTTTTACTTTTTTTGAACTTTTAATTTTGTATTGGGATATAGCCAATTAACAATGTGTCATGGACTGTATAGTTCATGGGGTTGCAAAGAGTCAGACTCGACTGAGTGACTTTCACTTCACTTCACTTTATAGTTTGAAGTGAATAGTGAAGGGATCCACCCATACATATACATGTATCCGTTTTCCCCCAAACTCTGCTCCCATCCAAGCTACCACATAACGTTGAGCAGAGTTCCATGTGCTATACAATAGGTTCTTGTTGGTTATCCATATTAAACACAGCAGGGTGTACATGACCATCCTGAAGTCCCTAACTATCCCTTCTCTGCTGGTGACCATAAATTCATTTTCTAAGTCTCTGAGTCTCTTTCTGTCCTGTAAGTTCATTTGTACCACTTCTTTTTAGTTTCTGCATCTAAGGGAAGTCATGTGACACTTCTTCTCTGTCTGACCTACTTCATTTTCTTATAGGACAAACTAGAACGACCAGGGTAATCCAGGCTCTGGTAAATACAAAGGATGAAAGGGATAAATACAATGGTAATTAGTACTAGTAGAACACAAGTCCTGAAAGGAGAAGACTAAGAAAACCATTAACTTATTCTTTGAAGGGTCCAATGGATATGAATAAGGTAAAGCTTATTGTTCAGTAAGGTGTATTGACCCTATTTAGGACTCTTAAGTAGGAGACACTGATCTAAACTTGAATGAGGTAAATTTAGAGTACGCAGCGGAATGAATGACTTACACAATATATGGTAAGTATGCAGATATCTTGTGTTTCAAAAAACTATAATGTCAAGATATTATGAAGTACATGATTAAGAACCTGACAGACAGGGCCTGGAGTTTGGGTTGGTGTTACTTCTGATGTGTGTTGCAAATAATAGTATCCCTGAGATTCAGTTTGCTTTTCTTTTAATCTGAAAAATTCAGAAAATAAAAGTTAGTCTAGCAGTGAACAGTAAGGCAACATAGGAAACTGATTAAGAACCAAGATTCCCTTTCTTTCTCTTCTGTTTTTAAGTCCAAGCTCTGTGGCTTTCTGTTACTTTGGGTTAGTCATTATACTTTTATGTACTTTGGTATCATCCACTATTACATAGCAATTATAATAATGCTGATCTCATAGAATCTTGGGGATGATTGAATGAGCTAATATGTATAAAGTGCTTAAAAGAGAGCAAGTGCTGGATATTTTTTAGCTATTACCATCACAGGGTTTTTGTGAAGATTAAACAAAATAACTTTCAAAGTGCTTAACACAGTGCCCACTATAAACTATTAAATAAGTGATAGCCACTATTATTTTTATTATTATAAAATTTCATAGATTCCAGTTGTTCTGTTGTTGAAGTCCAAATACTTTCCTGACCAGCCAAGACTGGTTACCACAATTTTTTGCAAGTGTTCTTCACTACAAATGTCATATCCTAAGCAAAGCACATGGTTGGTTGATCAAACCAAATGGAGATTTCCAATATTTTGAAATTTCTGTGCCTCACACATCTAAATCTGGGATTATCCCGAGGCCATTCATCTTTCACATGGGCACGACTTCCCTTTAAATTCACCTTATTAATCTATCAGTGAACACAGAAGTATGTTAAGTGTTTAGTGTTTACCGAACTCCATACTAGCTGCCTTGATGGAGTTTACAGCCTCATGAGAAAGGGTATTAAACAATTCCTTTAAAAATATGCTGTGAAAGAGAGGTAGAAGGTGCTGAGGAGCAATACTGGGAGATCTAACCTCATGTGAAGGTCTGCAAAAGCTGCTCTGAGAATGTGAAGGTAATGCTGAGCTGTGAAGCAGGACATGGGAGTGCTGTAGACAGAAAGCCAGCCCTGATGCAGCCCTCCCATGGGACAGGGCAGGCATTAACCTCTTTTTCATCAAAGTACAGACCCTCTGGAAACTAGCCCCATACTCCTGGGACATCTCTGGGATCCATCCTATGTTGCAGATGCCTCTTTTCTGCTCTGAATTGTCTCCCAGTGACGACTCCTAAAAATCTTATAATTCTCTTCATTCCTCATTGGTAGAGCAACAATTTGTAAACAGAATTTATTTTCTAGATTTAAATTTATATTAGGTTTAGAATGAGAGAAAAATCTGGAAGACAGTACAGCATCAGTCATATATCTCTCTCAGAGTTTCCCCTATATTTAAATTCTGTGTTGATATAGTACGTATGTTACAATAAATGCATCAATATTGACATGACTGTTACCTAAAATCTATACCTTATTCAGACTTCCTTAGTTTTTACCTAACGTCCCTTTTCTGTTCCAAGATGCTGTACAGGACATCATATTTATTTATCATGTCTTCTTGGATTCCTGGGTTCTCCTTGGCTGTAACGATGTCTGAGATTTTCCTTCCTTTTGGTGACCTGGATGGTTTTGAGGAGTACTGTTCAGGTTTTGTTTGTTTGTTTAGAATGGCCTTCTACTGGAATTTGTCTGATTTTTTTTTTTTCAGAATTAGACTAGAATCATATATATGTGTGTATGTATATATATATATATATATATATATATATATATATATATGGAAGAAGACAATAAAGGTAAAGTCCTATTTCATCACATCATGTTGAGTATATGCTAATAACAGTACAGCATCACTGTTGATAATGATGTTGATCCTGGCTGAGGAAGTGTGTGTCAGTTTTCTCCATTGTAAAGTTCCTCTGTCTTCCCTTTCCATACTGTACTCTTTGGTAGGAAGTCACAGCTGATACCTAAATAGCAGAGAGTTATTCCCCTCCTCCTTGAGGGCAGAGTATGTACATAAATTATTTGGGATTCTCCTGTATAGAAGACTTATCTTTCCTCATTTATTTATTAATTAATCATCTTTTACGGACTCACATGATGCGAAGAGCTGACTCACTGGAAAAGACCCTGATGCTCGGAAAGATTGAGGGCAAGAGGAGAAGGGGGTGACAGAGGATGAGCTGGTTGGATAGCATCACCAACTCAATGAACATGAGTTTGAGCAAACTCCGGGAGATAGCAACAGACAGAGAAGCAGAGGCATGCTGCAGTTCATGGGATCATAGAGCTGGACAAAACTTTATTGACTGAACAGCAACAATGAACTCATGGATACTTATTTTACATTTTGGATTATAATCCAATACTACTTATTTTATTTTTTGCTCAGCTATTTCTTATTGGCCACTGGGAACTCTTTTAGCTAGGTTCTGTGTCCCTTTGACATAGCACCATTAAATTTAGATTTTCTTTTTCATTTTCTGGCACTACAAATGGTCCAGGCTCACTTTTTTATGTTTCTTACTGAAGCCCTAAAAGCAACCCACACCTCAAGAATTTCTGGTTCTTTTTATTGGAGAGGATATTAGAAACCAAGATATGGGTGACAGGTTTTTGCATGTAATTTTAATAAGCTGCAGCTAGTATACTTATGAAAATAGTTGCTGGTCCAAATATGCAAAGCATAAAAGAAAGCAGAGCTGTGCTAATGGAAACCAGCCTAAACACTAACAAAAATGTATTAAGTTTTTCTGTACTTTTGGATCAATGTTTGGTTGGTCAGTGTTGGTGCTGAACTGTCTGAACAGAGGCTTGTGTTCTTGTTATTCCAAATCAGTGGATTTTATCTACATGGCAAAAGCTAGAGATAGTGGAATTTCCAAGGTATTCACTGGGGTCTTAAGGTCTTAGATAACTAAAGCAGTTAGATGCAAAATCCAGAGATCAATTTAGAGAAGGTGGGTCACAGAAAAAACCTATGAGAATGAGATGGAAAAATGGAAAATTTAAGGTACAAAAAAGAAATGCCAGAAACTGAAAGTAAATGCAATTTATTGAGCAAATATAGAAAACAAATATAAAAAGAAAAGAAGGGGATGAATGATGGGAAAACAAGGGGATCAAATATCAGAATAGCAAAAAAATGTGTCAATTTTGAAAAATACAAAGAGGGAAACAGTCTGAAATTAGAACTATTAATGCCTATAGTGATGCAGGATCTCTTGTCTATTTAGGTTAACATATTGATAGGGGGAATGAGTAAAGAAAATCCAGATGGTAGATGGAGGGAGGTAGAGGTGGGGAGGCATATAATACTCATTATAGCTGTGGGCACGGCTACTACATGGTTTGTGGCTAAATAATAATTTTTCAGGCCTAACAATATTTGGAAACTATCTTCAAAGCTAAAGTTAACATTTAAATAGAAGTCTGTCTCCACTGGATTTAGATAATGACATTGCAATTTTCTTCCGTAACATATATCTTACTTATTGTTTTATTGTACCTATTTAACATAGGCATGGGGAATATTTATTGAGGGTTGCTGATGCTTTTCAATAATGAATGAGCTCAAGTAGAGAATTATGTTTCAGACCTAATGCTGTGGAAGTTAAGTCTTCAAGAACTTGCTTTAATCCCTTTGTACTTAAGTGCTGAAGTTTTATTCAAAATACATTTTGATGGGCAGACACAATATCACATGCTTCTTCTGAATTTTGATTTCTCTTATCTTCAGGGATTGAGTCTTCTGTACAGTAGAACTTTGTAAATGACTATTCTTGTAGCTGATGCATTGGCAAATACCATTTTCAACCCCCAGAGATAACTGAGCCAATCTGCAGTATCTCTCAATTTGGGAGAAATCAGGATACTATGTCAAGCTGATGCTGGGCTCAGGTTTTCACCTTCTTTTACAACAGCCATGACAGGTAAAGACAGTGGCTCACTCAAGTTTGGCAAACGATCTAAAGCTGTCAGTGCTGTATTACTGCACCCAGAAAGTTTAAGATTCTGGGCTGTATTGATGTTGGAGTCTTGCCCAGGATTGATTTGGTTTGCTTTATTCTGGGCTTCCCTGGTGGCTCTGATGGTAAAGAATCTTCCTGCAATGCAGGAGACCTATATCTGAATGAGTGAAGATCCCCTGGAGAAGCGAATGGCTACCCACTCTGTATTCTTGCCTGGTTTATCCCATGGACAGAGGAGCCTGGCGGGCTACCATCCATAGGGTCGCAAAGAGTCTGACACGACTGACTTTCATTTTCAGTCCTTAGATTCTGTGGCATGAAGCCTTGCTTTGGAGATGACAAAGCTTATAGAGAAGCCTCTAGCCCCTCCATCCATTGCATTACTTAGAATCTGACACCAGCATGTAATTTTGATATGAAGGATATTGACTGGCAGCTTCCCTCACAGTCCCATAGTAAGTTTAAACTTGTACATTAAAAAAAAAAAATGGTGAAAGCCGAAAACATCTCTAGAAGTAAAACTGAAGATTGGAATGTGATGTTTCATATGCAGAGTGAGAAGATGAATATTTTTAAAGTCATTTGTTACTAGAGATTAGAAATTTAATGATTGTGGCAAAATAATTATTACTGCTAAGCTTACTTTTATATAATAGTAGTCATAAAAGTTCTTAATGTTATTATATTGCTGTAGGAGTCATCAAAAGATAATTCAGTTCTGATTATAATTATTCAGTTTCTGATCATGGATAAGATACATGACTTCTTTTTATGTTAGTGTATTCTTTCTCCTGTCGGAGAAGGCAATAGCACCCCACTCTAGTACTCTTGCCTGGAGAATCCCATGGACGGAGAAGCCTGGTAGGCTGCAGTCCATGGGGTCGCTAAGAGTCGGACACGACTAAGCGACTTTACTTTGACTTTGCACTTTCATGCATTGAGTGTATGCAGTTAAATCACTCCTTCCCACTACCCCACCCGCACCCCCCACCACACAATTTATAGGTAACACTTGAAAT
Organism: Bos javanicus; assembly: GCF_032452875.1. Lineage (NCBI taxonomy): Eukaryota > Metazoa > Chordata > Mammalia > Artiodactyla > Bovidae > Bos > Bos javanicus. The sequence continues at coordinate 38,251,938 of NC_083881.1, forward strand.
TTATTGAAACATTTGACTTGTTTACCTTCAAGGCACCACGTAGTTTACTTTAAGGTTTGACTCTGTGCTTTTGTTATTGTTTATTTCCAACAAAAGCAGAAGATTAAGTCACTTTAGATTAAGATTAAGAAGGAAATGGCAACTCACTCCAGTGTTCTTACCTGGAGAATCCCAGGGACGGGGAGCCTGGTGGACTGCCGTCTATGGGGTCACACAGAGTCGGACATGACTGAAGTGACTTAGCATTCTTTCTCCTATAATTAAAGAGAAACCTAATGACCATAAAAATAGCTAACATCTATTTAAAATGTTCTATGCATTTTGTGTGATGCACAGTGCTAAACACTGAGCACGGACCTTATTTAATCTCCCAGTAATATTGGGTTGGCCAAAAAGTTCATTCATATTTGTCCATAATCTATTATGGAAAAGTCCAAATGAACTTTCTGGCCAACCCAATATTTTGGTGTTTGGAATGTTACTATATAAATGCAGAGTTTTGGCACTTTGCCAAAAGTCTTTTAGCTACATGCATCTAGCAGATCTTATGTTTATGAATATATTTTAAAGTCTGGATTAGATCTCTTCTATTTCAATATAAATGTAATTTTTAAATGTTAAAAATAGTTAGTAGAAATAGTGGCCAAGTCACTCTTTATATTATACTAACTCTTTACAATGCTTTTGGAGTAAAAATGGGTAGAAACTGTCTGCTTTCTCTATAGCTTTTATACTCAGTATTCTGCCATCTTTGCAAAGCAGATGAGAATGTTTGGTGCAAACAAGACCCTGTCAGGAAGTTCCATATCTAGCATCCAGGGCAGAACAATAACTCACTTATTTGTAGGACATGAAGTGTATGTAGTTAAATCACTCCTTCCCACTACCCCACCCACACCCCCCACCACACAATTTATAGGTAACAGTTGAAATTTATTGAAACAGTTGACTTGTTTACCTTCAAGGCACCATGTAGTTTACTTTAAGGTTTGACTCTGTGCTTTTGTTATTGTTGATTTCCAACAAAAGCAGAAGATTAAGTCACTGTTATGAGAACAAACCTGATTAATCATTTTCCCTTTTCAGCCAAAGCATTCTTAATTACTAACACATGGGCTAATAATGTGGAAACAAATGACAGATGTAGCAATGTAGTTTGAATGCAAATCTCAGCACTCATTTTTAAAAAAAAAATGAAACCATAGACACAGTAAATCTTGTGCTATTCTGCCAACTATTTTATAAGTATTTAGACTAATCTCTGATGACACTCCAATTTACCACAGTCTACTGAAGTGGGATCACTGAATAGGCTGATTTTCACAACATAAATAGATCTCCCCGCCAACCTGTCATCAAAATGAGCTTTAATGACCTAGAGAGTGTAAGTAAGCTCAGTGGTGATAGGACTTGCTTTCATTCACTGCTCTACCTTCAACACCCAAAGCAGAGCTTGAATGTTATATGCATGAGTGAATGAATGAGAGGAATAACATAGGCCGTAATGATCACACTTTATTCTCTCCTCTGTGTTGGTGTGTACTTGATTTGTTCACTCATTCAGTAAGACATTGGAGCATTTCTGCTTTGGGTTAAGCTCTGTGCCAGGAACTGAGGCTCTAGCTATATAACTGAGGGTATAGGTACCGTTTCTTATTTTCTACAACTGGCAGTCTGGTCTTCAGTTCAGTTCAGTTCAGTCGCTCAGTCGTGTCCGACTCTTTGTGACCCCGTGAATCACAGCACGCCAGGCCTCCCTGTCCATCACCAACTCCCGGAGTTCACTCAAACTCATGTCCATTGAGTCAGTGATGCCATCCAGCCATCTCATCCTCTGTCGTCCCCTTCTCCTCCTGCCCCCAATCCCTCCCAGCATCAGGGTCTTTTCCAATGAGTCAACTCTTCACATGAGGTTTTACTTCCCACCAAAAAAAGGTAAATTTTTCGTCTAGTCTACATATTATACTGAATGTTTAAAAGCTTTTAAAGGAAGATTGTATTGAATATCTCCAGAGGGAAATCACTGATATATAATTCCTCTAATTGAATGTGTGGCTTTTTGCATCTCATTGCTGTGTATGGACAGAGATTTTTTTGTTTTTCCATTGCTGTAGCCTCAGAGCCTAGAATATTACCTCTCCTTTTCTGGAATGTGATAGGTCCTCATATTAATGAAGGAAAACATGGGAAGAAGGAAAAATGCATGGAGGATCAACTGTACTAAACTCTTTGGATATCATTTCAAGAGAGACATAAGCTGAGTCTATTCTTAGATTATTATTTCTATTTTACAAGTGGGATAATAGACTGAGAGATGTGAAGTAAACTTGCTGAAAACTACACTGACCAGTAGCAAAGCTTGAACTTAAACTGATTTGTACCATATGATTCACAACTCATTTTATCAGGTAAGCCAAGAATCCTTTACTCTTGATCCCTGCCATAGATTATCTATTGGTTTTTCACTTTAACTACTTTTAAAGTCTCATTCCAAACTCACACCTTTTATATTTTGGGTTATGACATCTGCCTGCTATACTAATCAGATAAGTCTAGGCGATGCAGTTACAGACAACACCCTGATTTTGTGGCTTACCTACCAAAGGTTTATTTCTTGGTCACATAGCATCTGCTGTGGGACTGATAGTCTTCTACACACCAATCTCATGACCCAGGCTGAGTGACACTCTGCCATCTTATGCTACACCATGTCCAAAACTTGGCCTCTTTGCCAGGAACCGAGGAAGAGAACAAGCAGAGTTGCACATCAGCTCTCAATGCTTCTACCCAGAGGTGCCACTTATGACCTCTGTTTTTACTTTATTTATCAGAACAAACCATATGGCCATGCTCAGTTTCAAAAGGGTGGGGAAGTGTGATTCTTCCACACATCTGGAAAAAGAGGAGGGATGGATACTGGTAAATAGTTGTTATTTCTGCCATACCAGAAAACTCTCTGCAAATCTACACCTAACTTGTATTAATGCTCTATACTGAAAAGATGGTCTACATAGCACTGCCTTTTCCTTGTTAACAATAAAGTCCCTTCTGTTTTACAGATGGGGGTGCTTCCAACAATTATCCCTATTTAAATGCCTTTGTGTTTGCTTTTTAAATAAGTAATGTAGTTAGTATTGAGAAATTATAAATTATAGATAATTAAAACAAATTTTTAAAAATTAACCACAAACCTACAGTCCTACCATTCTTTATTTTTTTTAATTTTATTTAACTTTACAATATTGTATTGGTTTTGCCATATATCAAAATGAATCTGCCACAAGTATACATGTGTTCCCCATCCTGAACCGTCCTCCCTCCCCATACCATCCCTCTGGGTCGTCCCAGTGCACCAGCCCTAAGCATCCAGTATCGTGCATCGAACCTGGACTGGCGACTCATTTCATATATGATATTATACATATTTCAATGCCATTCTCCCAAATCATCCCACCCTCTCTCTCTCCCACAGAGTCCAAAAGACTGTTCTATACATCAGTGTCTCTTTTGCTGTCTCATATACAGGGTTATTGTTACCATCTTTCTAAATTCCATATATATGCGTTAGTATACTGTATTGGTGTTTTTCCTTCTGGCTTACTTCACTCTGTATAATAGGCTCCAGTTTCATCCACCTCATTAGAACTGATTCAAATGTATTCTTTTTAATGGCTGAGTAATACTCCGTTGTGTATATGGACCACAGCTTACCATTCTTTAGAATCAGCTTTCCCTAGCAAAAGTTAAGTGAGATGCTGTCAGTGTTTTATGTTTCACCCCTTTTCTTCATGCTTTCATGTTTCTAACAGCTGATTTGGGTTATCGTGGCTGGTCTTTGTGATAAGAGGTTCCCTCAAGATTTCCAAACTGAAAGTGTCCCAAAACTTCAGCCCAGAAAGAGTAAATATTTTCATGACAAATGGTCTATTTCTAATTTAGACAAATAACTATATTTTCTTCCTTATTATGTAATTCTTATTGAAGTTGTATGCTACTATTCTAGGTGCATCACATTTTAATTTATCATTTCACTCTTTTTTTTTGAGCCATTTACTTTTTTTTTGTATTTCTCTTTTATTATTCTTATTTAATAAAGAACAGACATACAATTAGTTTGTTGAAAAGTTAGAACCCAGGCTTTCTGGCTTCAAGGCTCCCTATTTTTCTATATTAAGGTATTTATACTCTTTAGAATTTCAGATATCAATATGAAATATTACTGTCAATTTAATAAGCATGTACTGAGAATTATCTATAAGGTAGATAATATTTCAGAAAATAGAAATATAAAGGTGAATTATACAAAACACCTCTTTTTGGGATTTTATTAACAGACAGGACTTATATAAAGAGGATGACAAGGTGAATTATATAAAGAAATACTGCTTTTTAATTATAGCACTGAGAAATATTCTTCAATATGCATAATTATGACTTTTCATTCCTCTGATATACAGTGAAGTGAAGTTGCTCAGTTGTGTGCAACTCTTTGTGATTTCATGGACTGTTCGGTATCAGGCTCTTCTGTCCATGGAATTTTCCAGGCAAGAGTACTGGAATGGGTTGCCATTTCCTTCTCCAGGAGATCTTCCTGACCCAGGGGTCAAACCCAGGTGTCCCACATTGCAGGCAGACGCTTTACTCTCTGAGCCACCAGGGAAGCCCCTGTACCCTCTGCAAGTCAGTATTAAAATTTGTAATGACCTTTTTTCCTTGGCCATATAGCAAATACTCATTCATTTTCACTATGGAAGAAGAATTTTAGATATTTCTTGCTGTTTTGATCTGGTTACAAATTTGTTCCAACATTCCTGTCTTTTTCTTTAATAGCATCTTCAAGAATCTTAACCCAGTTTCTGACTGTGTGTGATGTAGTCATTGTCAAGTGTATGTGATCTGCCAATGCAAATAGGAATGAGGTGAGTCTGTGGAGTATATAAGACATTTTTTTCCAATGCCTTTGAACAATTAAATAGTAAAACACAGTGGTGTTATTTTGTTCCCTTAGTGACCTGGGACTACATTGCAAGTTAAAAAAAAAAATGTTTCTAAAGTATCTTGAGATTTGTTTCTATGATTACTGGGAGTATTTGGAATTTTTCTTTTTTCATCCACCTCAAATTTTGACTTAAAAAAAGTAATCCTGAGTGCATTTATTTTTCCAGGAGTTGATTAGATTTTGCAGACTACAGGAGGCTCCCTGAGTTCATATGACAGTTCAAGTCTCAGATACAAATTTCATTAGAACTAAGACTCATTTTCTTAAGAACTATGATTTAATTTGATTCTCCATTTTTTTAAGAGATAAAAGATAGTTTGGGGAGAATTAAAACTTTTGTAACTAAAAATACATCTATAAAATTAAATTGCCCTCAGATCAGCCAAAAGGTCAAAGTTGGTTCTCTTTTAACTAAGGTTATTTTCATATTGTACTTAAATGTTGGGTAAATCAAGTGTTTTGATGTTTGAATTCCTTTAAACAGCTTCTCTCTCCAGGGAATTGCCACAGTCAGAGAAATCAAGATGAATGCTTTCCCATTTCATTTCTCTTCCTTCATGGATCTAGGTTATTACAGTGAAATTTGGATACTTTCTCATTTACAATTTTGATTGCTTAACTGCATTTAAAATTTCTCTTTTGTTTATGCTTTTTGTTTTGGATCCTAGTTGTAGACTCCATTAAAGTGAAAATTAAACATTCAAGTTAAATATTCAATTCAGTGTAACACATTATATTGATAAACTCAGACTTGAGCTAATTAGACCCATGTGAATGCGTGGCCAGCTAATGATTGCTAAAGGGATGTTTGCTTTTAAAAATATGACATTTAATATAACATTTTACAATACATATAATATTATAAGTATTATTATATGGAAGATATAAAATAAGTACATTATTTAAATGCTAAGAAATAATTATTTCATTATCCTTTACAGTGGTCAAAACTTCTAAAGTATTATATCCAAGTTTGGCAAAACATTATAAATTAAAAGTGAAAAGACAGGAATAATGAAAGGATAAATTGATGGAAAATCAGTAAAGTAAAATGCCTACTTCCGTGCATGCGAAGTAGGTTTCTTAGCCTGAATAAGAATTGTGGCAGCTTAGTAGTAGCACATACATAAGAGTCTAGATAATGACATGTGGGGAGAGGTAAGCCCCTATGTTTCGATTGCTATCCAATTTTATATCTCTATAAGCATTAAAAAGTAACACACTAAAATTTTATTGAGAGAAAATTTGGTAGACATAAGAAATATCTTCTCATGCTATCCAAGGGCAGAACTAAGGAACATCGCTGTAGAGCTACCAATAATAGTAAACTATAAAATGTGAAAATCTTTGATGGTTGGAGAATTAACTTGGCCATGGGAGGGAGGTTATGAAAAATAGTTCCTACATGCCTCTTTCATCTGTATTTTCTGATAACCAGTTGAACTAGAAAAAGGACTTAAATGAATTAACCACTGAACATAAAACAGATGAAAATCATATTAATTATGTTGATAATTTTAGATTAACTTTAAGTTATTTATTATATGCCAAAGGCATAAAAATGCATTTAAATAAATGCATACAAATGCAAATGAAGAAGTTGGTATGCATTATTTCTATTTTATTGGATCCTCACACTAACCTAGGGAGTGCTTTCTTGCAACAGTTCAGGAGGGTCATGGTTTCTTGGGAAGAGGCTCCATACAAATCCATGGTTAGAGTAGATTGAATTCTCCTTTTACATTAAAAAATATATATTTATTTATTTGGCAACACCAGGTCTTAGTTACAGCATGTGGGATCTTCTAGGTGTGGCTTGTGAACTCTTAATTAGGGCTTCTGGAATCTAGTTCTCTGACCAAGAATCAAACCCAGATGCTGTGCATTGGGAGTGTGGAATCTTAGCCCCTGGCCCACCAGGGAAGTGCCCCCTTTTACTTTGCAAGAACATAGAAGCCTATTGATAGCAGGGCACCACACAGGAAGGAAGGCTCTATCTTGACTTGACTTGGCTCTTACCTCCCTAAGGAGCATGTTGTTTCTGGTGATACTGTTCATGCGGACCATATCCTGTAAGATCTGAGAGGACAGCCAGATTCCAGGCATGCCACTGTCTTTTTGTCTGGGTCTGGTCTGAAGACAATGCTTAACAAATCTCTATTTCTAAAATACTAATGTCATCTCCACTTCATTTGTGACCGAATTCAAATTTAGTGAGGTGTTTAATCACACCAAACTTTAGCCACAGTGATCATGGGGTGAAACAGAATTCAAACCCAGCACTGTGAGATACAGTGCAGCAGCGAAGCCTTGAGTGAGCAGATAACTCATTGCACAAGCATGAACTCGTAACATTTAAAGTGTGTTAGTCACTCAGTCAAGTCCAACTTTTCACAACCCCATGGACTGTAGCCCACCAGGCTCCTCTCTCCATGAGATTCTCCAAGCAAGAATAGTGGAGTGGGTGCCATTTTCTTCTCCAGGGGATCTTCCTGACCCAAGGATCAAACCCAGGTCTCCTGCATTGCAGGCAGATTTTTCCTGTCTGAGCCACCAGGAAAGCCCAACTGAAACCACAATTCAATCCTTGTTTCCTAACCAATCCCATTCAACTGGGGGGTTCCTGTATAAAAGTTCTGGTAGGTCTATGAGAGCTCTAATGACACATTAAGTCACAAATGCGATCTTGATTCAGACATTTAAATGCCTACTTCCATGCATGCAAAAAACTGAACTGCAGACTTGGTCTTTAACCACACCACCCCAGCTCAATCCTCCTCTGAGCTGGAGATCTTTAAGGGGACAGGAAGTTACATTGGCTTCTCTGCTTCCCCATTTGAGCTTCTTGGCTGTCTCTTGCTATCTGTTTTTCCAAACTCCCACCATGTTTGAAGCCAGGGGAGAAGAGGGAGAAAATAAGAAGTAACAGACTAAGCCTTTCTGCTACAGTAGAGCTTCATGCTATCTGGACTTGGTAAACTGACTCTTTCTGTCCAAGGACACCTTGTGGATCTTCCAGTAGTTTTGTGCTGTCTCTCTCCTCTAGCTTTTAAATTCTATGTGGGCACTTTAACTCAGTCTGTAGCTCCTGGGCTAGCTGGCAGTGCATATTTACCCTTTTCCTGCAGAGGCTCTTTAATTCCCGAGACAATTTTACTGGACAGGACCTAAGGTAGATGTGTTCCGGCATGCTCTCTCTAGTGTGTGCCCACCACCCACCCACAAGGAGTGAGTGAGTGAAGTCGCTCAGTCATGTCCGACTCCTTGTGACCTCATGGACTGTAGCATACCAGGCTCCTCTGTCCATGGGATTTTCCAGGCAAGGGTACTGGAGTGGGTTGCCATTTCCTTCTCCAAGGAAACCCCCACTTATTCTACACTTTGCCAACCAGGCAGTAACCAGCAACACTTGCACGTCACCATTGTAGTCACCCAGAGATTTGGGAAACACACAACTAACTCTCAGACAGCCTTATGGGGGCCGCCTCCCTAGGCTTGAGATGAGAGAAGAAGTCCACTTTTCCCTCTTACCCTGAGGTGTGATGAGAACTCACAGCACAGAAAATATTGTCTCTACATATAGCCAATTCTCATTTTTTGTGGTGGTTATGTTCACTCCACAAAGATACCACAAACACTTGGGGAAATATGGAATTAGGTTCCTGAATCTCTGGTCACAACATTTTCATGAACCCATCTATATATAACCTTGTTTTATTTGTTTTTCTGTTTAAAGACCCCTTATTTAATGCTGTTGATTCCTTAATGTTGAACTCACCACCAACAGAACTATAACAGGTACCTGAAGAAAGCTCATCTAATACATGTATTTTCTCCATAAAGCACATCATAGCCTGTGCTTAGAAAAATGAACAGCACTTTGGTGCTATGCCTCCCATCATTTTATGGAATCTCATATGCAATCTGGAAAGATAGTAGTGATGAACCTGTCTGCAGGGAAGCAGAGGAGACACAGATATAGAACAGACTATGGACACAGGTGTAGAGGGGGAAGGAGATGGTGGGATGAATTGAGAGAGAAGCACTAAAACATTTAATTACCATACGTAAAATTAGATAGCCAATGGAAATTTGCTGTCTGATGCAGGGAGCTCAAAAATCTGGTGCTCTGTGACAACCTAGAGGGGTCAGATGAGGTGGGAAGTGATAGGGGGGTTCAAGAGGGAGGGAGCATATTTGTACCTGTAGCTGATTCATGTTGATTTATGGCAGAAAACAATACAATATTGTCAAGTAATTATCCTTCAATTAAAAATGAATTGAAATTAAAAAATAACAATGAAATCAACTACAAAAGGCACACAAAAAAGAAAATCATAGCACTAGATATGAAAAGAAAACTTGTTTACAGTGTGAGAGTTAAAATAAGAAGGCAGAGCATTGCCTTGTTTGAGTTCAGCTGGGGATGGGCTCATAAAGTGACTCAAATTTTTTGCTGTTCTACATTTCTTGAGGAATGATTTCAAAAGTGAAGTAACTCTTGATTTAGAGGTTACAAATAAATTTTAGTGAGTAGACAAGTTTGCAAATACAAGATCCATGAATAACAAGAATCAACTGTAAAAATATTCAACAATATTCTCACCTATCCCTCTCCTCTCTGTTTTATACCTGTGTTATTGATCTGGCTTAGGGTTCCCAGAGTCAGGGAAAAGGCCTGGGGTCCACTCCCTTTGTAAAACTGAATGTAATGATTGCAGAGGGGGGCTCACTATAGAATCTGACATGTCTTTCTGTACCTCATAAAAAATGGATTTTAACATTAAGCAAAATACACATTGGAGGTTATACCAATCAGTTTGCCATTGTGAGGAACAGAAACCAAATCTGGATGATTTAAGCTAAAAAGATATTTGTTAAAGTGATATTGGGAAAATCACAGAATCTTAGACAAAGTGCAGCAATGGGCTTGGAAAACAATCAAGAGCCAGGGAGGCTGGGCTGCAGCCGGGGCCATAAAGGAGGCTTCAAATGAGACCAGCACCTCTGTCACTGCCCATGGCTCAGCTGCTGTGATTGCTTCCAGATCTGATGGAGCCCCCCAAAGAGATTCTTCTTTTGCTTTGTCAGCTCACTCTGCAAAGTCCAGTGCAGGCAGCTCTGACTGACTAAAGTGAAATTATGAACTCTGTCCTCCATGCTAGGGAAGTTGTGAAAGTAAGGATTTGCCACTTTCAGTTTCTCTAGTGAGAGGAAGGCTCTGTTTCCCACCAAGATTCATTAAGTGAGACATTTACCACATGTATAGAGAGGGCTCAGGCTTCCCCAGTGGCTCAGTGGTGAAGAATCCACCTGCAATGCAGGAGCCACAGGAGATCCTTGGGTTGGGAAAATTCTCTAGAGGAGGACATGGTGACCCACTCTAGTATTCTTGCTTGGAGAATTCCACAGACAGAGAAACTTGGTGGGTTACAGTCCATAGATCGCAGAGTCAGACACTACTTAAGTGAATGAGCACACATGCATGCACATAGAGAGTTGAGATGTTTGGCAGGCAGAGATACTCATGATCCTGAGGATTCACACTCATGGACCTCAGTGATTATTCAAACTGGAAAAAAAAATGCCAAACTCATCTATTTAGTTTAACCTCCCTTCCAACTAAGAAGTTTCCTTTAAAGGGCTCTGGAAAACAATCAAAACAAGTTTATAGCCTCTGCTTGAATTCTCGAATGATGGGGAACTTTTCACACGACCAGGTAATATGTTCTAATCCTCCACAATTCTCACTCAAAAAATGTTGTTATGGTTTCGGTTCATATCTTCTTTATTTTTCCAGTTCCCATCACCCTACAGTTTGTCTTTATCTGGATGTATTGTAGTATCTGAATGCTCTGCTTTTGATGTGGTACTCAGACATGACTACAGTACTCTCCACATGGGCTGGCAAATGCAGAGGCTATTGATTTTCCTATTTTAACTTAACTTTGTGTTGGCTCTTTCCTGTAATCACGGCATAATTATGACTTGTAGTATGTTAAAACATTTAGATATTTTCACATGAACTGCTACCAAATCCAGTCCTATAACTGAATTCCTAAACTCAATTATTTAAAAGACCAAATTGACATTTTTACTTGTATCTCTCCAGCTTTCATCTGCCTAGTTTTAGCTCAATGATCTGGTTTGTTGAAATAATTTGGGGTTTTAAATATTTTATTGTCTATGATAGTAGGGTTTTTTCCCCAGGATTGGTCCACCTATTAATTTGCTTGGCACATCTATATTTTCATCCAATTTACTGGTAAATTATTGAATAGGAGAAGACTGCAACAGAGCAATGTGACATTTTATCAGTCTTTCTTCAAGGTTGATATTGGGTCACTGAAAACCATTTCTGAATAACACTGATCTTAAAATAAGCCTGATCTTGCCAGAATCCTGCATAAAAACTGTTTTGTTTGTCCTTGTTCTTCATATGAAGATCATATCCTTAATGTGGCTCACAGTGAGGCACTGCCTACCCTAGGCTTTTTGTACTTCCTCTGGACCCTCTCCCTCTTTTCTCTGTTCTAGTCACCAAGATGAAATATTTCTCCCCTCTATTTCCCCAGTTCAGTCTTCAGGCTCAGCTTCACCATTTCCATAAGGAGGCCTTCACTGGCACTGCTGCTGCTGCTGCTGCTAAGTCGCTTCAGTCGTGTCCGACTCTGTGCGACCCCATAGATGGCAGCCCAACAGGCTTCCCCGTCCCTGGGATTCTCCAGGCAAGAACACTGGAGTGGGTCGCCATTTCCTTCTCCAATGCAGGAAAGTGAAAAGTGAAAGTGAAGTCGCTCAGTCGTGTCTGACTCTAGCGACCCCATGGACTGCAGCCTACCAGGCTCCTCCATCCATGGGATTTTCTAGGCAAAAGTACTGGAGTGGGGTGCCATCACTGGCACTACAGATTTGCATTTCCTAGGTTAAATACTCTCATAGAATCAAATTGCATTCCTTTAAAGGTTCCTGTTTGCAATGGCTTATTCATTAGTGTCATAATTTGATCTGGCTCTTCACCCAGACTTAAACTCCGTAAGAGTATGGACACAGTCCATGTTTGTTCATTATTATATGGCCTGGGAACACTAGAGTTTCCATAAAATATCTTGTTAAAGGAATAATATAAAACCAATGAATAGTGTGAACATTGATTATATTGAGACTGTAAAATTGCAATCGAGTGGAATAATTTTAGGAAGGAAGTCTTCTACTACCTAACCATGTATTACGTTCATTCTAAGCTTCTCAATACCAGTACTATTGCCATTTGGGCTGGATACGTGTGTGTGTGTTTGTGTGTCTTTTGCATTGTAGGATGTTTAGCAACATTTCTGGCTTCTACTCACTAAATGACTGAAACATTGCTCCTCCCAGTTGCTACAACCAGAGTATCTTCAGTCAGTTCAGTCAGTTCAGTTGCTCAGTCGTGTCCGAATCTTTGCGACCCCATGAACCGCAGCACGCCAGGCCTCCCTGTCCATCACCAACTCCTGGAGTTCACCCAAACTCATTTCCATTTAGTCGGTGATGCCATCCAACCATCTCATCCTCTGTCCTCCCCTTCTACTCCTGCCCTCAATCTTTTCCAGCATCAGGGTCTTTTCAAATGAGTCAGCTGTTCACATTAGGTGGCCAAAGTACTGGAGTTTCAGCTTCAACATCAGTCCTTCCAGTGAACGCCCAGGAGTGATCTCCTTTAGGATGGACTGATTGGATCTCCTTGCAGTCCAAGGAACTCTCAAGACTCTTCTCCAACACCACAGTTCAAAAGGATCAGTTCTTCAGTGCTCAGCTTTCTTTACAGTCCAACTCTCACATCCATACATGACCACTGGAAAAACCATAGCCTTGACTAGACGGACCTTTGTTGACAAAGTAATGTCTCTGCTTTTTAATATGCTGTCTAGGTTGGTCATAACTTTCCTTCCAAGGAGTAAGCATCTTTTAATTTCATGGCTGTAGTCACCATCTGCAGTGATTTGGGACCCCCAAAAGTAAAAGTCATCCACTGTTTCCACTTTTCCTCATCTATTTCCCATGAAGTGATGGAACCAGATGCCATGATCTTAGTTTTCTGAATGTTGAGCTTTAAGCCAACTTTTTCACTCTCCTCTTTCACCTTTATCAAGAGGCTTTTTAATTCCTCTTCACTTTCTGCAATAAGGGTGGTGTCATCTGCATATCTGAGATTATTGACATTTCTCCCGGCAATCTTGATTCCAGCTTGTGCTTCTTCCAGCCCAGTGTTTCTCATGATGTACTCTGCATAGAAGTTAAATAAGCAGGGTGGCAACATACAGCCTTGATGTACTCCTTTTCCTATTTGGAACCAGTCTGTTGTTCCATGTCCAGTTCTGACTGTTGCTTCCTGACCTGCATATAGGTTTCTCAAGAGGCAGGTCAGGTGGTCTGGTATTCCCATCTCTTTCAGAATTTTCCACAGTTTATTGTAATCCACACAGTTAAAGGCTTTGGCATAGTCAATAAAGCAGAAAGAGATGTTTTTCTGGAACTCTCTTGCTTTTTCAATGACCCAGTGGATGTTGGCAATTTGATCTCTGGTTCCTCTGCCTTTTCTAAAACCAGCTTGAACATCTGGAAGTTCACAGTCCACCTATTGCTGAAGCCTGGCTTGGAGAATTTTGAGCATTACTTTACTAGTGTGTGAGATGAGTGCAATTGTGCAGTAGTTTGAGCATTCTTTGGCATTGCCTTTCTTTGGGATTGGAATGAAAACTGACTTTTCCAGTCCTGTGGCCACTGCTGAGTTTCCCAAATTTGCTGGCATATTGAGTGCAGCACTTTCACAGCATCATCTTTTAGAATTTGAAATAGTTCAACTGGAATTCCATCACCTCCACTAGCTTTGTTCATAGTGATGCTTCCTAAGGCCCACTTGACTTCACATTCCAGGATATCTGACTCTAGGTGAGTGATCACACCATCATGATTATCTGGGTCATGAAGATCTTTTTTGTACAGTTCTTCTGTGTATTCTTGCCACCTCTTCTTAGTATCTTTTGCTTTTGTTAGGTCCATACCATTTCTGTCTGTTATTGAGCCCATCTTTGCATGAAATGTTCCCTTGGTATGTCTGATTTTCTTGAAGAGATCTCTAGTCTTTCTGATTCTATTGTTTCCTCTATTTCTTTGCACTGATTGCTGAGAGAGGCTTTTTTATCTCTCCTTGGCTATTCTTTGGAACTCTGCATTCAGATGCTTATATCTTTCCTTTTCTTCTCTACTTTTTGCTTCTCTTCTTTTCACAGCTATTTGGGGGACTGGAATGCAAAAGTAGGAAGTCAAGAAACACCTTGAGTAACAGGCAAATTTGGCCTTGGAGTACAGCATGAAGCAGGGCAAAGGCTGATAGAGTTTTGCCAAGAGAACACACTGGTCGTAGGAAACACCCTCTTCCAACAACACAAGAGAAGACTCTACACACAGACATCACCAGATGGTCAACACCAAAATCAGATTGATTATATTCTTTGCAGCCAAAGATAGCGAAGCTCTATACAGTCAGCAAAAACAAGACTGGGAGCTGACTGTGGCTCAGAGTATTTTCAGACCTTGCCAAATGTCTTGGATTGGAGTGGAACAGGGAGTAGGGGAGAACAATATCAACCCAGTTAAGAACTGCTAGTCTACTTATGGTTGCCAGTGAGGGCTGGGGGGAGAAGGAATATGGGAAGGGATAGATAGGGAGTTTGGGATCGACATGTACACCCTGCTATATTTTAAATGGATAACCAACAAGGACCTACTGTATGGCACAGGGCACTCTGCTCAATGTTTTGTGGCAGCCTGGAGGGTGAGAGAGTCAATTCCTAGGCAGATTGATAAGAAGTTCAGGGTGCCCAAGGAAGAGAAATGGGTCTGGGTTCTCAAAGTGGAGACTGGGGGTCTGGAATTCTCAAGGAGGAGAAAAGGACAAACTTTTTTTTTTTTCTCTACAATCTTTGCTGCTGCTGCTATTGCTAATTCGCCTCAGTCGTGTCCGACTCTGCGTGACCCCACAGGTGGCAGCCCACCAGGCTCCCCCGTCCCTGGGATTCTCCAGGCAAGAACACTGGAGTGGGTTGCCATTTCCTTCTCCAATGCATGAAAGTGAAAAGTGAAAGGGAAGTCGCTCAGTCGTGTCCGACTCTTAGCGACCCCATGGACTATAGCCCACCAGGCTCCTCCGCCCATGGGATTTTTCCAGGCAAGAGTACTGGAGTGGGGTGCCATTGCCTTAGTCTTAGTCAATTACACAACTCAGTTTAAACTGTGCTAGGGATTATACAACAACAATGTATCTGGCTGGAGGACAGTTTTTCTTTCTTGAAAACCTTCTGACTAATCCTGATATCTTAGAATATATATTATGGGAGTGGGTCTAGAGGATCTTTCTATTGTTAAGTTCGAATCTTGTTATCCTAAAATGTAAATTGTGGGAGTAGGTCTGGTAAAATTTTCACAAACTTGAGACATTCTTTTGATTCATTGTAATAGCTAATTAAAAGGTGTATAACTCCATTGCTAACATTAGCAAGGGGGCACTCTTTCTGCCCCCTTCTGATGTCTATGTCAGAAGCTTTCTCTATCCCTTTTATACTTTAATAAAACTCTATTACACAAAAGCTCTGAGTGGTCAAGCCTCATCTCTGGCCCCAGAGTAAATTCTTCTCTTCCAGAGGCCAAGAATCCTAGCGTCTTTTCATGGGTCAGCAACAGCCTTTCATCTTGGGGGCTTGTCCGGGAAGGGATGGCAGCTGGGAGGAGAATGGATACATGTATATGTATAGCTGAGTCCCTTTGCTATTCACCTGAAACTAACACAACATTGTTTGTTAATTGGCTATTCCCCAATACAAAAAAGAAAAAAAAAGAACTGTTGCTCTAATTATACGAACTTTAGTCAAGTATCAGGCTTCCCTGGTGGCTCAGGGGTTAAGAATCTGCATGCTATGCAGGTGACATGGGTTCAATCCCTGGGTCACGGAGATCTGCTGAAGGAGGGCATGGCAACCCACTTGTCTGTAAAATCCCATGGACAGAGGAGCCTGGCCGAGTACATTCATAGGGTTGCAAAGAGTTGGACATGATTGAAGTGATTGAGCACACACGCTATCAATTGTCACATAACTAAGGACATAACTAAGGATTTGCTAAAGTGCAATTATAAAAAAAAAAGTGTATGCAAAGGACTCTTGCAAGCTGTAGAAATTAAGCTTAATATTTAGTAATGTGGCCAGAAGTGTTAACGTATACCTTATTACAATCATGAAAATTTCCTTAACTACTCAAATTCAAAAGAATCTCCCATTTCAGCCTCTTAGAAAATCACTTATAGAGGTATTTTACCTAAATCTCCCATCTGAATTTTATTAAATTAAAGAAGCAGAATTCCCTAGGATGTTATATGAATTTTAGTCACCTTTACAGGGCTGGATGACTGACACCTTGGACACTGAATAGCAGACTGTGGTAGGCAGTCTTCAGATGGCTTCCAAGATTCCACATTGACTTGTACCATCAAAAGACTAAAGAGAACTCCTAAAAAAGGAGTGACTGTTGATGTTCTTTGGAGAACTTATTGTTTTTGTGGTTGTGGGGAATAGCCTAGTAAGAGATACACAGTGTGGAAATATCAACTATGAAGGATGATAAAATCTTTACAATATTCCCTCACTAATTCTCACTTCTAGCCCAGCTAATGTCATTATGACATGACCATCACTGTATGTTAGGTATGACTGGGAGGCATCAGTTTTTAATCAAGAGATTCCCAGACCTCATTATTGTGAGGGATAACGTTTATTACATGCAAATATCAAGAAATCATCTGGAAGAGGAAATGGCAGCCTACTCTAGTATTCTTGCCTGGAAAATCCCATGGACAGAGCAGCCTGGTAAGCTACAGTCCATAGGGTCACAAAGAGTTGAACATGACTGAGAGACTGAGTACATCAAGAAAGTATGGCCAAGTATCAAGAAAATATCAAGAAATTTTAGCCTGTATTGTGCCATCCATCATGACACATGATGTAGAAAGGAAATTATTTGTATATTACAGAGGAGCAAAAAGAATTACTGGTACTACCCAATTAAGTCAGCTAAAAACCAGGAGCATTTTAATTATTTTTTACTGGCCATTCCTGGAAATAGTCCTCCTCAAGGGTAGCATTTTCTCACTGAAATAACATGAGCAACAATGCTGGCACAATTACTAAATTTTGTCTAATGCATTTAGTAAGTTTACTCTTCCAAGAAAAAGCTGGGAAGGTAAGGAAATTTAGTGCCACCCTCAGAGCATATCCAATTATGCTAATGAGGAAAAAAAAGTTACATTTCAAGCCTTAATCTTTGTGTTGATTGGCCATAGGCCATCGGAATAAACCACAGAAATGCATGTGATTTCTAGGTACAAACTTTAAACTCACACACTGAATTTAAAGTGGAGAGATAATAGAGCAAAAGCAATGACCTCAAAAGTAATGAGAATTTTAGATCTCCAAAGCATAGATTAAATATGGAGTGTTGGAAAAATTCTTAAAGAGGCTTATAATACAAGGTAAACATGGAGATATACACTGTCTTGGCAAATATTTTACTTTGTTAATGGTCCAGTCCTTATCAAAGCATTCCAGGAGTCGGGGAAACACCCATGCCAACGTCTTCCTCTCAAATGTGAAAAGCTGAGTGAAACCTTTAACCCCTTGTCACTAAATAAACTGGCAAGAGCTTTCACATTACCTAAATCTATAGCTGAAACAAAAAAGACCAGGTTTCCTATAAGAAAAGATAATCCCTAAATGCTCTTTGCACTGCTACTGAAAGATAATGGTGAGTCCACACAAAACTCATGCTTGGTGATATTACCATAGTAATAATTGCTTAAAATCAAGTCACTCTTTTGAACACTTTAATCATGATTTCTGTGTTACTAGGAAACCAAACTAGTGAAGAAAATAGTTCTTAATCGTTGTCAAATAAAGAATACTGTTTTTTTTTTTTTTTTACTGTTTTTGTTTTGACAGAAAATGGTAGAGAAATTTAGTGTAATGGAGCCACATGAAGTGTATTATTAGAACCTAGTTGATTGGTCCAAAGGGAAAGAAAAAAACACACACGCAATTTTGTAAAGCAATAGAACTGATGGTTTTAAAAATGGGATTGACTTGCTCACTTACTGATTTAACTAAATGTTGAGATGGGTTTGTAAAACCAAGGATCATGATATAGGAAGACATGAGGAATAACATGGGACAAAGCCGATTTACCCAATTAAATGGGACAAAGCCAGTACTTAGCCAATGAAGTAATGCTTATTCTCCTGGTGTCCAGCCGACCAACTATCTTCTGATTTGGAATCATACTGATGGTGAGCACAATGAAGGCAAAGCAAGGGAAGGGAAAGAATTAAAAAAAAAAAATTATTGGAAAGTTACCAGGAAAACGTTCATGTCCTTTTGGGCTGTTGAACTAGGATAACCTTTACAGTTACCTTTTTAGGTATGTCTGGGACCTTTAGCAAAAGCAACATTAACAATAATATTGATCAATAATATTGATTTGAATCAAGTTTTCTGATAGGTAAGTATACCTGTTATTAAATTTTATCCTAATTATAAGTTAGGTGACTATCATTATGCAAATTTCACAGATAAGGAAGGTGAGGCTCAGAAGGTTAATTTGCTTGCTCAAGTGGTAAGTAATGGAGCTAAGACTCAATACCATATCTGTCTTACATGGTTATGCTATCTTGCCACAGCTCTGTTTGAATACAAATATACATATGTTTCTGCTGTGCTGTGCTCAGCTGTGCCTGACTCTTTGTGACCCCATGGACTGTAACCTGCCAGGCTCCTCCATCCATGGGATTTTTCAGGCAAGAATACTAGAATAGGTTGCCTTTTCCTCCTCCAGGGGATCTTCCCAACCCAGGGATCAAACTCGTATCTTCTGTGTCTCCTGCATTGCAGGCAGATTCTTTATCGACTGAGCCATTGGGGAAGCTTAATACATAAATGTATAGGAATATATAGACATATTCATACATGTGTATATAATATTTATATACAATCTTATGGCATAATATACTAGAGACAGATGAACACTTTAGTTCTGATGGTAACTTACCATATCATCTTTTTATATTTTTGATTTTAGTTTTTTTTTAAGTTTTCAAAAATGGAACAAGTTGTCACCAAATAATATTTAAAACTATTTTAAATTGTTGGCTGAGAGTTGCTGTTAAATTAAAGGACAAACCAAGGCCAAGGGGAAAACATACCCTGAGAGAGAACAGGTTCCAAAAGCTGAGAAAAGGGTTGAGAATTATGCGCATATTTCTCCAGCCACGTAAGAATCTTTTGAATAGTGAAGGAAAGGATGTCTACATTCCATGTGCTCCGCTCTGCATCGTTTAGTATAAAAAGACCTTGGATAACAAAGGTCTTTCTGGCTGTACCTTCTTTTTTTTCTCTGCCAAATTTATAGAAGAACTAGTATTTTGGAAACTGGTCAGTAAGGCTCAAAGGCTCTCCTTAAAAATAAATGGACATAGTTACTAAATGTATTCAAGGAGGGACTTTGAAAGTGTTTATTTACAGTGATGCTTTCTAAAGGCATTAGAAGCAAACTCTTTACACTGAGACCACCAAGGAGCTCTGTTTTCTAAAGGCAAGCAGTGTTGACATTTGTCTTTATTTCTCTACTTTCAGCTGAGGTGAAATACAGGCACTTGGGGGCTTGGGAAAATACCATGTGTGGTTTGTTTGAAAGCATTCTCCTCTAGAATTCTGTTGCCAGTCTGTAGAGTTACCCCTTTTCTCCCCCCTTTCTCCATGCATACACCCTGTGGCCAGAGAGCCAAATAATATGAGCCAAAACTATTTTCAATAGAAATACCAGGAAAATGCTGTTTCTAGTGGCGTGGAAAATGCAAACAGAATGAAGGCCAACTTTATGGTAATCTCAAATCTAGACCTCTGAAGAAGGAAAGTATAAGCACAGCCGAGTACGGTAGGAAGAGAATTCCTGCTTTCCCACAAGAAAAGTTTAAGGTAATGTCTCTTCATGTTTTTAAAATTAAACATGTCACATTTTGAATTTTTAAAGTTCATGTAGTGGCTTAGTCACTAAGTTGTGTTCAACTCTTTGGGACCCCATGGACTGCAGCCCGCCAGGCTCCTCTGTTCATGGGATTTCCCAGGCAAGAATACTGGAATAAGTAGCCACTTCCTTCTCCAGGGGATCTTCCCGACCCAGGGATCGAACCTGGTTCTTCTGTATTGAAGGTGGCTTCTTTACTGTCTGAGCCAGCCGGTGGCAACCTTTAAAATGCATACCTCTCGAGAAACTTATCAGAAATTATGTCATGAATAAATACTCAGATGTTTTAATCTCTGTGTTCAAAAAGTACTTACTGATTGCCTGTTTATATGTGAGGTATTCTTGAAGGTGCAGAAGGGCCACTGTTTTCCAGCTCTAAGGAGTTATCACCTTATATTGTCACTGTCTGTGTTAATTTGTTCTCTTCCATCAGATAAGGCCTCATATGGGGCAATGTTTCCATAACCAAAGGCATCTTCACTGGTGTATAAAGCCTGAAACTCCCAGGACTTACCATCAAGTAGGAGAGTTAAATATTTGTGCTAATGCACATTAAACTAGTTATGAAACATCCAGCCAAGTTACTGGTGTGGCCAGTCTCTGTGATTAAGGTTCAGAGATGACTGCTGGGTTAGGGATGATGGGGAGATAAGGAAATGTTCAAAAGGCAGTGGTAATTACACTGGACACTCGCAGAGACAGGTGGGATGTCCAGAGGTAGAGGGATAATAAGAACCTGAAATAAGGAGGGGGTACAGGAAATGGATGAGATGGCTGGATGGCATCTGACTCGATGGACGTGAGTCTGAGTGAACTCTGGGAGTTGGTGATGGACAGGGAGGCCTGGCATGCTGTGATTCATGGGGTCGCAAAGAGTCGGACACGACTGAGCGACTGATCTGATCTGATCTGACAGGAAATGGGAAATTAATCTTGTTTTTTGAGATGAGCGATCATACATTCAATTCTAAGCACAAGCTGAGGTGGCATGTTATAGTGGAAAGTGGCAGAAAAACAATAAACCAGTTTTAGAGTCAGATGGATACAGCTTCTAAGCCTGGCATTGATTTTTATTAGCAGGGTATTTTCTTAGGGACACGCCTAACCTGTGTGAGACTGACAGACAGACTGGCTACAAAATGAGAGTATTGGTGCTATTAATTTATATGATCCCCACTGACTTGCTTTTCGTAGAGATCAAAATAAATATTTGAATGCTGACAAAAGGAAGCAAATTTTAAAAATGGCATAGAAGTGCCAAGCATACAGCATGTAACATGGAATTCTTCAGGTAAAAATGGTGTGGGAAGCCATTCCCTTCACCAGGGATTGAACCCGGGTCTCCTACATTGCAGGCAGATTCTTTACGATCTGAACCATCAGGGAAGCCCTGATGGATCAGCATGGTACCATAATTATTGCTTCTGTCCCGAATTCCCACTGAGACATCCAATACTGTATAGAATTAGGATGAAAATCGACATCAGCCTCAGCACTTGAAAGCAGGGCAGCACTCTGCAGTTTGTACTTATGACTGTTCTTCAGAGAAACAAAGAGAATAGGATATTTATGTACACGTATTTCTACTACATATATTATACTATAAATATGATATTTATATAATTTATATTATATTTATATAACATAACAGTTTCTACTATATTAAATATGACATTTATATTATAAATATGTTACACAAACAATTACACATATATGTGCATATTCATATGCATGTGTGTATGTGAAGAGAGAAAGGGAGAGAGAGAGATGTATTTTAACAAGTTGGCTTTAATATAATATGGGAGACTGGAAAATCTAAAACCTATAAGTCAGCCTAGTAGGCTAGAAATTTAGGATTGATGTTGCAGAGTTGAGCCTGAAATGCTAAAAATAGATAAGCAAGCTGGGAAGTCAGGTAGAATTTCTATGTTGCAGTGTGAAGGAGAATTCCTTCTTCTTTGGGAAACCTCAGTCATTACTCTTTAGGCATACACCTGATTGAATGAGACCCACACTATGAAGTGTAATTCAGTTCAGTTCAGTTCAGTCGCTCAGTCGTGCCCGAATCTTTGCGACCCCATGAATTGCAGCACACCAGGCCTCCTTGTACATCACCAACTCCCGGAGTTCACTCAGACTCAGGTCCATCGAGCTGGTGATGCCATCCAGCCATCTCATCCTCTGTCATCCCCTTTTCCTCCTGCTCCCAATCCCTCCCAGCATCAGAGTCTTTTCCAATGAGTCAACTCTTCACATGAGGTGGCCAAAGTACTGGAGTTTCAGCTTCAGCATTGGTCCTTCCAATGAACACCCAGGACTGATCTCCTATAGAATGGACTGGTTGGATCTCCTTGTAGTCCAAGGGACTCTCAAGAGTCTTCTCCAACACCACAGTTCAAAAGCATCAATTCTTCGGCGCTCAGCTTTCTTCACAGTCCAACTCTCACATCCATACATGACCACTGGAAAAACCACAGCCTTGACTAGACAGACCTTTGTTGGCAAAGTAATGTCTCTGCTTTTGAATATGCTATCTAGGTTGGTCATAACTTTCTTTCCAAGGAGTAAGCATCTTTTAATTTCATGGCTGCAATCACCATCTGCAGTGATTTTGGAGCCCAGAAAAATAAAGTCTGACACTGTTTCCGCTGTTTCCCCATCTATTTCCCATGAAGTGATATTAGCTTTACTTAAGGTTGATTGATCATAAGTGCTAGTTACATTTAAAAAGTACATTTCACAGCAACAGCTAAACTAGCATTTGACCAAAGCACTAGATACCACAGCCAAGCATTGTTGACACATAAATTTAACTATCACAGATGGTATTAGATGAATGGAAAGAATCAACCTGCAAGACTGATAAATGACTCTGGCACTCCTGAAAAAGAATGGGAGTTGAGCAATCCCCGGTAGATCCCCTCTAAGTCAGGGCGACCCACATTAAGGGTAAGGATGTATCAAATCAAGCAGGGGACTCAAAACAGAGACACCATCTAGACCTCATGCCACCCAGCAATATATTAATGTCTTAATGTATTCTATTGGCAATTTTGCCAACACTGAGCAGAGAACTGTGTACTGCAAGAGGCCATTTTGAATGAATTCTATTCTCATGAGAAGCATATATTGCTGATTATGTTTTATTTTTTAATGCTTAAAGAAGGAAATCTATCTATGAATCTTAAATCTGTACTTAAAGTTTCACAGGAAATGTGCTGAGTTCTGTTAGGGACTGCAGACTAATAGAACTCTACACCTCTAGGGAACACCCTAGTCAAAAAAGTTCAAGAAGGTACCTCTAGGTTCAGACCAAAAGAATGAATAATGTGAAAGTAGATCCCTCTTTGATAACAGCATTTCCTAAGAAACACAGGCTAGAGCCTGGCACAGCATTGCTCATTTAGTGTCTAAAGGCTTTGACTTCAGATTTTAGAAGATGGAAAGTGAATCTCCTATTAGAAATAGTTTTTAACACATGTATACCTGTGATGGATTCATTTTGATATTTGGCAAAACTAATACAATTATGTAAAGTTTAAAAGTAAAATAAAATTAAAAAAAAGAAATAGTTTTTGAAAAGGTAAAAAACAGTAACAAAGCAATGAAAATCTCAACAAGAATATATAATAAATTTAGATACAATGAAAGGTGAGAAATATGAACAAGAAATATGAAAAATGGAGTGGTTAATTGATTAAAAAAAAATACCAGTGGATCAGATTAGACATAGTGGAGAATAATACTAGCAAACAAGAAGACAAATTCAGCTGTTTTTCTAGAACAAAAACTAAAATAATATAACAGGATTAAAATTTTAATGAGAGTGTGGAAGGTTCAACCTAAGACCCAATATACAAATGAAAGAAACAGTGGAAGAAAAACAACATTCAGGAGAAAAGAATATTTTTCTAATCCAAAAGAAATGTATCAATCTGTATTCTAACTATATGTCTGCTTTATACTTCTAGCTCTAAGCAAAAATAAAAAAATAAAATAAAAATGGCACCTTAACACAGCCCTAGTTGCTGATGTACAGAGAGGCCTGGTGTGCTGCGATTCATGGGGTCACAGAGTCAGATACGACTGAGTGACTGAACTGAACTGAACTGAGGGGTTCTGTCACACCCTTGGAAGGAATAAAGGACCTCTTAGATGTCTTCTAAAGCAAGTATGGATTCTTAGCATTAGCCTGGGGCAGTAGACCACAGGCGAGATGTGGATTTTAAATGGGATAAGAGATAAACCTCATTTCTCAAGTTTCAGCCTGAAGATCTGGAGAGGTGGTGAGTATCTGGTGCTGGCAGATGATGAGCAAATGAAACTGAGGAACAGAGGTATGAGACAGTCATGCTTGAGATGGTTTGACTGAGCACTGAAACAATTGACCACTTACAGATAAGTAACACAAAAAGGTAGTTTTTCTTTTTCTTTAAGAAAGGTAACACTATTTTTTAAAGAAAATCAGTGGCATTTACAACTCTAATTGAATTAACAAAATCCAGTAAAGGAGAGAGAGGAAAACAAAATATTGAAACTCCCCGTTTAAAAGGGGATTTAAAAATTTATATTTTATAGACTTTGACATTTATTTTTTTAAATTTTATTTAACTTTACAATATTGTATTGGTTTTGCCATATATCAAAATGAATCTGCCACAGGTATACATGTGTTCCCCATCCTGAACCCTCTATAAAGTGTCTTTGAACAAGCTATGCAATTAGAGTTTGGATGTCTGAGAACACACACACACACAGAAATTTAAAAATTACAGAAGAGAAAGAAAATATTAATAAAGAGAATATGATACAAAGTGATATAAACATGAATGAAAATTATGATAGTACATATGAAAGTATCAAATTATTAAGTAAAAGATTGTCAGATTGTGTTAAGTTAAATCCAGTGTTATATTTCGTGCATGAACCAGTTAAATGAACTTGAAGCTGTTAAATAAAGTTGAAACCTTAAGGAAAATTTTAAATAGTCAAAGATATGTGAAATAATTAAGAAACATTAATATCTGTTAAAATAGATATGAAGTATTTTT
Source organism: Bos javanicus (assembly GCF_032452875.1). Classification (NCBI taxonomy): domain Eukaryota; kingdom Metazoa; phylum Chordata; class Mammalia; order Artiodactyla; family Bovidae; genus Bos; species Bos javanicus. The sequence goes on from NC_083881.1 coordinate 38,277,093, forward strand.
ACTGTTAAAAGGTAAAATTTCTAATGAGACTCAAGACTCATGATCATGTCCATGTTCCTAGAGGAGATCCTAAACAAGGACAAATCAAAGGTCATCTGAAATATGAGAAAAAATTGACATTTGTTCTGGTAGAAGATTTTGAGCATATTTTTAATTTACTAGTGGTCAAAGAGCCAAAATGGATCTTATTTTCAGTTTACTGCAGAACAAGGTGAATGACATCATTGAAGTTTTAAAACATACATGTAATAAAGTTGATAGGTTGATGGAAATAAGCTTTTTCCTATAAATAGGAAATTTTTAAAAATATATTTTCTATTGTTCATGGGAAACTTACAAAACTAGATTACATACTAAAGCATAAGAAAACCACAGTAAAATCCATAAAGCAGTTATGATAAAGGCCACTGTTTCTGACCAAGTAGCAAAACTAGAAAACTGAAATAAATTTAACAGTATGAAAAGTTTTACAAATTAACACTCCCTTAAATGATTATTAGCTCAAAGACTAAGTTTTAATGGCACATTCAGTTCAGTTCAGTTCAGTTCAGTCGCTCAGTCGTGTCTGACTCTTAGCGACCCCATGAATCACAGCACGCCAGGCCTCCCTGTCCATGGCACAGTAATAACAAGGAAATACCACACCTCAAAGCTTCACATAGAAAGCAAATTACAATCTTAATTTTATTCCTAAAATAGAAAAATAAGGGGAGGGTTTCAATTCTTCCATATTTTCAACTGTTTTCACTGAGCATGCACTACAGTGCATATTTTAATTAAAAGGTAAGATTTTTATGTTTGAAACCATTTAATTTTTTAAAATGATTCAATGATCTAGAAAAAATAGTATAAAAGCAAAAGGAAGGAAAGTTTATTAAAATGTTTATCTAAAACCCACACAAATTAATTACAAAAGAAATATAACTTTAATAAAAAATAGTATATGGATAAGCATTGTGAATACATGATTTACAAAAGAGAAAAGGCAAATAACTAACATATGTGAGATCCTGTTTTAACTTACCACAAATTAAGAAAATGCAAATTATGCCAGTAATGATATGCCATGCATTTTCTTAAAAGGCATAATACTACATACTCAATGATGGCAAGACTGTGATGACTTGGGTTGTCTAATACAATACAGATATGATTGTGAATCATACCACTTTAAATATTCTGAAAAGCAGTTTGGTAATATACAGCAAGAGGTTTCAACATGATTTTATCCATTTACAGACTAATTCTACTTCTGGGAATCCATTATAAAGCAATGTTCTGAACTATGGATACATATATTTGCCAAAGTTTTTATCAACATGCTCAACAATTGAGAAATTAAGATATGTTATCTTCATGTGATGGCATAGTATGCAGAAGTTAAAATAATATTTGCCAAGATATTTTAATGACATGGGAAAAAGAAAATGATGTAATGTGAAAAAGGGTCACAAACTATATTTATAATTATTGTATTTAAAAGTTCTTTCAACATGTACGTAGTATTTAAGGAAATAACATGATAATTATTTTTTTTAAACACGTAAATTTTCACTTGAAAATTAAATACTGTTAAGATCCTGCCATTGGGGCTTCCCCAGTCGCTCAGAGGTAAAGAATCCACCTGCAACGCAGGAGATGCAGGAGACATGCGTTTGATCCTTAGATTGGCTAGATTCATTTAAGGAGGGCATGGCAACTCACTCCAGTATTCTTGCCTGGAGAATCCCATGGACAGAGGAGCTTGGCAGACTACAGTCCATAGGGTCACAAAGAGTTGGACACAACTGAAGTGACTTAGCACACACGCGTGCAAGACACTGCCATTATACCACCTTTCGGTGGTTCGGGTTTAACTCAATCGCCCCATGAAGTGTGAAGGGAAAAAAATCACCTACCACTGGTGGCCCTGGAGTATTAACCAGGTAGTAGCCCAACCTGGAGAAGGCATGTTGGTGGCAGTGATAATTACCAAGAGACTTTCCCATGGTAAAGATTAATTTTGGAGAGAGAGGTTGGTGGGTGTGTGTGTGCACTCAGTCGCTCAGTCATGTATGACTCTGGTGGACTGACCCTTTTCTCACAGATGCATTCTTGAAATGCACATCAAATCATGCACAAGTCTGAAACACTTCAATTGCTTCCTTATTCTTGGACTAGAGACAAAATTCCCTTATTTATAAGTTGACCATATATTCCAATCAGTCTTACATAGTCTCATTTTATATAACTTTCCTGGTAAAATTATTGCTAACGATTCTTTCTATTCTCAAATGGATCCTGTCTGGGCAATAAATTATATGTCACCCTATTTCTGTGGTTTAAGATGTTTAGGCTGTTTGACCTCACTGTGAGTCCCTAAATTCAGTTCCAGTTCTGTTTTTTCTTTGCTGCAGCTGCTGTGGTCTCCCTTTAAGTGAAAAGTGAAAGTGAAGTCGCTCAGTGGTGTCTGACTCTTTGCGACCCCATGGACTGTAGCCTACCAGGCTCCTCCCTCCATGGGATTCTCCAGGCAAGAGTACTGGAGTGGGTTGCCATTTCCTTCTCCAGGGGATCTTCCTGACCCAGGGATCAAACCCAGGTCTCCCGCATTCCAGGCAGACACTTTAACCTCTGAGCCACCAGGGGCCTCCCTTAAGACTCTCTTATTTATTTATTTGACTATCTGCATAGTTCTTCCCTGGTGGCTCAGGTGGTAAAGAATCCACCTGCAATATAGGAGACCTGGATTCGATCCCTGGGTTGGGAAAATCCCATGGAAGAGGGCATGGCAACCCACTCCAGTATTCTTGCCTGGAGAATCCCCATGGACAGAGGAGCCCAGTGGGCTACAGTCTGTGGGGTCACAAAGAGTCAGACATGACTGAGCAACTAAGCGCAGCACATAGAGATTGTACTTCTTGGTGGCAGGGAGGTGACACTGTGTGTTGCTGTTGTGGGTGATAGAGAAATTGAGCACAAAGAAATGAGCAAAAAAGAATTCTTTTTCATTATGATCACTGATTGACTTTGGAAAGAAAAATATTCTGTTTGAGTTTGGAGCAGGAGAGGCAGGACTGCAATACAAAGCATGTGTTATCCAAATACAGGTGTGAATATTTGTACAGTATCATCAATGGTTCAGGTTGTGGATATGTTAACGGGAACATGAAGGAATAAGTTATAGCAAGTGGGTGTGCGTGCTCAGTCACCTCTGACTCTTTGCAACCCCATGGACTGTAACCCGCCAGGCTCCCCCGTCTATGGGATTTTCCAGACAAGAATACTGGAGTGGGTTGCCATTTCCTGGCAAATGAGGCATCAGTAATTCAGTTTGTAGAGAGAAGCGAGAAGAAAGGAAAGAAGAAGCCAGACTTGTGGGTCCAGAAAAACTGCCCTATCTAAGGGACTGGCCCGAATAACAGCAGTAGGATGATCAGTTGCACAGAGCACACTGAGTAGGTGTTTCAGACCTAGTTCAAGTTTTCATGAATGTAGGTGAGATCGGTGACCATGGAAGAGCACTGACGTACAGGAACACTTGCAGAGGCAGGATTCTATACTCAGAGTTGCACTCATGGTGATGGTGGAACTCAATCTACTCACAAGAAGAGAAACAGGACACAGAATCCAGCCTGCCAGGGAAGGAGGCTAACAAAACTAGAAGCAGTCTGGATTCAAGACGTTTTCATTCCTTAAGGGGAATGAGCTTGTCAATCAGAGCACAAGACAGAAACTGTGCCCTGGTTCACAGGGGTATGGAGAGACATCATCCAGAATCCTGAGACCCAGGGAGAGAGTCAGTAACTAGAAGTCACCATTAAAGACAACAAGGTCTGATGTTAAGATATGTTAGATATGAAATGTGAGGCTTCTGACATCCATCCTTGAAGCCCAGTCTGGAATACAGCTGGGCACACAGATAGAACAAGTTTAAAGATCCTACTGAGGGGACCTAGCTGTGCGAAAGGAAAGGATACAGTGCAAGGCGGTGGGTGGGGAGGGTTGGGGGAAAGTTGGGGAGAGGGGAGGGGTGGGGGGCAATGAAGAGGGAGTAGGAAACAGACCTAGGAAGCTCATAGATAAGGGACAGCTCATAACAGAGACCACCTGCACCCGAAACTAAAAGCATAGACCCTAGAGATTAAGTAATAGAACTACTTTTTTTTTTTACTTTTGATCCTGTGTTTCTTTGCTTTATTATTTAAAGAATTCCCTGACATGAATGCAAAACAGAGAAGCCTGATCTTTCCCCCAGTATTGTTGTAATCATTGTTAAGTACAAAATTAGGAGATAGGATAGAATAAACAATGTGTTTTAAACAGATGTTTTTTGCTACTCTGCCTGGGAACAGCTGATATATATGAAGGTCTAGTCTAAGGCCCAGTTCAAAAATAATATTTTAGTTGGACCAAATGCACTTGTGATTTACACCTAATATTATCCTTAACTCTGACTAAAGGCCAAGTTTTAGCAACAAAAAGAAAACTAGTGTAATTTCCTGGTTATGAGTAACCTTGAAAAGCTGAGAAGGAGACCAATTTGGGATCCAAGGGAGTTTTCCCATCTTGTCATCAGGAGTCTGTAGATGGATAGACTGTGGTTCTGACTCTTAAAGTCTACAAAGTTTCCCATGTACATTGCTAATCCATTTATGATAAGTAACAGAACTAAAAGAATGAATCATTTCTCCCCTCATAAATCTTCTGTGTATTTTCAATAATGCTCAGGAGAAGTTGAGCATGCTAGATTTTGAAAATATTTACAAATTCATGGTTTTTCTTATGAGTCTCCAATTTTGATTATTCCTTGAGGTTTTATATAGCCTCATAAAGTTCTTGACTCTGTTATCCTTGCTTTACAGGTTACAGGTCTTCTTTGGCTTTGTCTCTGAATGCTTCTCCTAACATTAGGACTTGCTCTTGAGAGCTTCTGCAACCACCGTTTACATTAAAGTTTCACACTCAACTCCAGTAAGTGAAGTTACTCACTGGATGAATTCTTGTGTAGGAAAAATCTTAATTTTTATTGAACTAATCCTAATTCAGGAAACGAACATGAATTTTAATTACTTGCATAAGAAATAAGAAATGAGAAAATAAACTTTGAAAATAAAACCCCCAAACCAAAAACAAATGTCAATTATTATTAGCTCAGTGTAGATTATTTTTGTACCAGTCACTGTTTGGGTTAACTATTTACTCTGCTTGATCAATCGCTGGTTGTGTCTGACTCTCTGAGGGCCCATGGACTGTAGCCCACCAGGATCCTCTGTCCACGAAAGTTTCCAGGCAAGAATACTAGAGTGAGTAGCCATATTCTACTTCAGGGCATCTTCCTGATCCAGGGATTGAACCCACCTCTCTTGCATCTCCTTCACTGGCAGGCGAATTCTTTACCACTAGTGCCACCTGAGAAGCCTGAATTAGCTATCCTACAGCTCAATTATTTTATATGAATATTTCAGAATTAAATATATTGAATTATATCTCTACTTTACCTTCAAATTAATGAACTATATGATTCTCCCCTTAGGAAAAAGGGTCCACCTGAAACCCTTTATTTTCAGTTCAGTTCAGTCACTCAGTCATGTCCGACTCTCTGCGACCCCATGAACCGCAGCACGCCAGGCCTCCCTGTCCATCACCAATTCCCAGAGTTCACCCAAACCCATGTCCATCGAGTAGGTGATGCCATCCAGCCATCTCATCCTCTGCCATGGGCTTCTCCTCCTGACCACAATCTTTCCCAGCATCAGGGTCTTTCCCAGTGAGTCAGCTCTTTGCATCAGATGGCCAAAGTATTGGAGTTTCAGCTTCAGCATCAATCCTTTCAATGAACACCCAGGACTGATCTCCTTCAGGATGGACTTGTTGGATCTCCTTGCAGTCCAAGGGACTCTCAAGAGTCTTCTCCAACACCACAGTTCAAAAGCATCAATTCTTCGGTGCTCAGCCTTCTTCACAGTCCAACTCTCACATCCATACATGACTACTGGAAAAACCATAGCCTTGACTAGATGGACCTTTGTTGGCAAAGTAATGTCTCTGTTTTTTAATATGCTGTCTAGGTCGGTCTAACTTTCCCTCCAAGGAGTAAGCATCTTTTAATTTCATGGCTTCAGTCACCATCTGCAGTGATTTAGGAGCCCCCAAAAATAAAGTCAGCCACTGTTTCCCCATCTATTTGCCATGAAGTGATGGGACCGGATGCCATGATCTTCATTTTCTGAATGTTGAGCTTTAAGCCAACCTTTTCACTCTCCTCTTTCACTTTCATCAAGAGGCTCTTTAGTTCTTCTTCACTTTCTGCCATAAGGGTAGTGTCACCCTTTATTTAGTCACATGTATTTGAAGAAAATATCTCTTAGAGGGAGAATTCCTAATGTTGCCTGATTGGCTTTTGTATAGAAGAAATGTGGCTTTCCCCAAGTGCTGGCAGAGAGCACTGTCAGCAGACAGTGTCAAGAAGAAAGTCAATTGAAGGGAAAGAGAGAGAGAGGGGAGAGAATCCAAGAAAAAGGTTAAAGGAGACTGATACAGGGAAAATTTCAATACTCAAATAACGCAATGATAATATCATTAATGGATTTGCATTAGTAGAACATGAACTAATTTTTGTCTGTCATACAGAGTGAAGTAAATCAGAAAGAGAAAAAACAAATATCATTTAACTCATATATGTAGAATCTACAAAAATGATACAGATGAATGTATTCACAGGGCAGGAATAGAGACGCAGATGTAGACAAAAGACATGTGGACACAGAGGGGAAGGTGAGGATGGAACACACTAGGAGATTAGGATGGACATACACCACTGGGCTTCCCAGGAGGCACAGTGGTGAAGAACCCACCTGCCAGCGCAGGAGATGCAAGTGATGTGGGTTCAATATCTGGGTTAAGAAGATCCCCTGGAGGAGGAAATGGCAACCCACTCCAGTATTCTTGCCTGGAAAGTTCCATAGACAGAGAGGCCTGGCGGGCTACAGTTCACAGGGTCACAAAAAGTTGGACGTGACCGAGCGCACACACTACCCTGTGTAAAGGAGATAACTAGTGGGGACCTGCTGTACAGCACAGGGAGTTCAGCTCCTATGGTGACCTAGATGGGTGGGATGAGGAGGAGTGAGAAGGAGGTCTAAGAGAGGAGATATGTGTATACATATAGCTAATTCACTTCATCATACAGCAGAAACTAACACAACATTGTAAAACAATTATATTCCAATTTTACAAATGTAGAACAGGTTTTTTAATTTTTTTAACAAAATGTAGTGTTGGTCTTATCTATTTCATTAGGGTTTTTGTTTGTTTTTAAGAATTTAATCATTTGGTCATTCATGTGTGAGGATGGTTTTAAAAGTAAATAAACATTTATCTGTCAACCATTTATTTCCCCAGAGTCATTTATTCCTATAGCCCCTGAGTTGCATTGTTTAAAAAGCCAACTTAGTTTTCTCAATAGAATCCACAGAAAAACAACATGAATTGATTAATTTGACAAATCTAAACAGCTATGGGGACTTCCCAGGTGGTGCTAGTGGTAAAGAACACACTTGTCCACACAGGAGACATGAGATGCAGGTTCGATCCCTGGGTTGGGAAGATCCCCTGGAGCAGGGCATGGCAACCCACTCTAGTATTCTTGCCTGGAGATTCCCATGGACAGAGAAGCCTGTCAGGCTACAGGACACAACTGAAGCTACAGCATGCATGCACACAAACAACTATGATAAGCTTGATTGTTCTGATTGTCTATTAGGGAATTTTGAGGTAATATTGGTGTCCTATTCATCATGTCTGCTTTTTGGACACTGGTCTCATTACTCTTACAGATTTTGTTGAATATAATGACAATCAATTCTATAAAAGACCCAAGAAGAACAGTCTTCCTTTACCCCATTTTGTATAGTTGGTACAGTTAGTCCCTACAAATTGTAAATGTTTGTCCTTAATATTTTATTTCTAATCCCCTGTACAACTAAGCTTATGCAGACATTTTAGTTCTAAATTAATTGCAAATATTGTCAATACTTCATAACTTAATTATATTTTTGAAAGCTGGCAAGAACTACTTGTCAAATAAGTAACTGTCCTTTGACCAACAGTTTGTCTAGGGGCAACCGGTATGCTGTAAACCTGCTGTTGCTTATATCGGTGTTCACAGGAAAAATCCCAGTTGGGAGATGTTGCTTCCAAATTGTAGAGATTTAGGATTATTAATGTGCAGAGTTCTAAAGATGTTTTTTTGGAATACATTAGCAGGCAAGGGTCTCATACTTTATCTAAAACATATCAAAACGATCTCATTTTCTGGCATCACAAAAGACCCAGCTATCTACAACAGTTTTCCAGTTATACCCAATCCAGCAAAGTACAATCAGAAAAAGCACTGAACTTGGAGTCAAAAGAACTTGGCTGAAGTCCCAGCTTCAAACTTATTAGCATATTTAATCTATGACAAGTTAATTTACCTTTTTAAACCTTAGAATATTAGAGTGTAAATGTAGGATAACAATACTTTCCTTAAAGGGGAATTTTCAACACGTTCCTGGTATAGGCTTATCATGCATTAGATACTCAATATGTGGTAGTTAAATCTTAGTCTTATGCCAAATTGATATGGAAATAACCAATAAGATTGACATTACACAATCTCATTTTTTGTGTAGTATGATTCTTTACTTTGAGTCATCTGGAATATTAAGTTTAATAAATATAAACATACTCCAAGTTGTTTTGATTTCAAAATTAACATTTATTCCTGTTTGGTTTGGAAAATTAAGGATAGTGAACATTTGTTTGATCTTTATCTAAACCCATGGGTTTTGGATAGATGACTAAGTATCTCTATTGTTTTAAACCTTTCCATTACCTTTTCCAGAATTCCAGAAGCTTTTAAATAATTTCTTTTTCTTACATCTGTGGTATCAATAGAAAAAAAAAGGACTATAATTATTAATAAGATAGTTATTTGACATTATAAAGTGGGAATCATGACAGCCTCAGGGCAATTTTATTTACTGAGACTAAAAAGAAGGAATACCCATTTTCAAAGAAGTCCTTAGATCCAGGCCTGCCTAAAATGCAAATGGGAAAATGTTAATGACTTTAATGTGTATCCAAATATTTAAGTTTTCCTCTTCACACACTTCCCCCATTCCCTTCGTTTCAAAAACTGCAGTATTATTCCTCCGTACTAAAAGAAATGAACAATTGTAAGGAAGCCAATAATCAACTAGCCTTATTATTCTCTGCCCTTCTCCTTCTTGTTAATATCATATTTCTTCTAATTTTACAAAAATAAATACACAGAACTTTCTATACTGTACTGACTTTTATGGCATATGTTTATATTATCTTTATTTACATTATATCCATTCCTTAGGACTCACTCAACTTTGGGCCTTCATTGGTTGACTTATTTTCTAAAACTGGCTTGATCATTTGTTATTACTACTATGCTAAGCAATGTCAGAGACAACAAGATTAAGAGATTTTGTCAATGTTTTACAGCCCAATAGGGAAAATAAAGCATCTTACCCAAATAACTGAATATATATATATATATATATATACATATATTCTCTCAATATATTATGTATACAAGTATATAAAATATATAATTTCTTTCTATATATTTTATATAAAATAACATATTAATTTGTATATTATGTATATAGAGAAATAATAATAAGTAGAGAGAGAGGTTAATTTATTATAAAGAATTGGTTCATATGAGGAAGCCTGACAAGTCACTAGATCTGCAGTCAGCAACTGGATACCCAGGAGCACTGATGGTATAAGTCTAGTCTGAATGCCCTCAGGCTCAAAGCCCAGGAATAGCCAATGTTTCAGAGTCCAAAGGCAGGAAAAACTGATGTCCTAGTTCAAAGCAGTCAGGCAGAAGGAGTTTTCATTAGCAGGCTGAGGGACAGTCCCTTTCATTCAATTCAGGCCTTCAACTGATCGGATGAGTTTCCCCTCTGTTAGCAAGAGCAATCTGTTTTACTCAATCTACTAATTCCAGTATTAACCTCATTAAGAGAATCCCTCATAGACATACCCACAAATGTCTGGGTACCACATGGGCCAGTCAAGTTGACAATAAAATTAACCATCACACCACATTATAGGGAGAAATGAGGGATGACCTAAGGAGTATCATCCAGTATTAAAGTAAAAAGTGTTTGTCAGTCATGTTTGACTCTTCTGCAACCCCATGGACTGTAGTCTGCCAGACTCCTCTGTCCGTGGAACTCTCCAGACAAGAATACTGGAGTGGTTAGCCATTCCCTTTCTCCAGGGGATCTTCCTGACCCAGGGGTCAAACCTGAGGCTCCTGCATTCAGGCAGAGTCTTTACCATCTAAGCCACTAGGGAAGAGAATTGTTTACCAGTATTAGTTTTGGGTAGTGTATGTGAAAGTTGTTCAGTCATGTCCAATTCTTTGCAATCCCATGGACGATACCATCGCTGGAATTCTCCAGACCAGAATACGGGAGTGGGTAGCATTTCCCTTCTCCAGGGGATCTTGTCAACCCAGGGATCGAACCCAGGTCTCCCACATTGCAGGCAGATTCTTTACCAACTGAGCTATCAGGGAGTGATGCTCAAATCAACATCAGCAGCCCTGACTTCTTACTCAATTTTCAATCTTATATTCTTCACTTCCTATAAAACACCTCTTTGTGCATATTCTTTGTTCACCATAAGTTCCTTATGTTTAAATAAAAAGAATAAAAAAGTTGGAATCACTTTCCATTCCATGTCAGTGTCTTTATCTGTGCCACTATTGGGGCTTCCCTGGTGGCTCAGTCTGTAAAGAAACTGCCTGCCATGCAGGAAACCCAGGTTTGATCCCTGGGTGAGGAAGAGCCCCTGGAGAAGGGCATGGCAACCCACTCCGGTATTCTTGCCTGGAGAATCCCATGGACAGAAGAGCCTAGAGGGGTATAGTGCATGGGGTCACAAAGAATCAGACATGACAGAGTGACTAACGCAACACAACCTGCTATCTTGCTGGCTTTACAAACTCCTCTGACATTACATACTAGTAATCTTATTATCTCAGCAACCAATCAGTTAAGGTTTACTTTTCAATGTCTATTGTATTTACTCATTCATACTTCCACCATATTGGGCCACAATTTTGTAATTCTATATCTGGATTATTGCAACAACACCCAAATTCAACCTGTGTCATTATTTTCTTTCATTTCCAATCTATTTACATGTCAGTCCAGACTTCCTACAACACAAATTCTCTCTTGTGGTCTTTCGGCTCCAGGAAATGCAAAAGGTTCATACTGACCCATCATAGCATGTCTAATCTTTTCATTACATTTTTTTGAGTTTCTCTAAAACCAGATCTTGGTTATCCATGGTCTTCTTTCCATACTTAAACTTTTAATAGAGTCTTCACAATTTTTCTCTCAGCTTCTCTTTCTACCCCCACTACGTGATTTTCTGCCCATGTCATTGTTGAAACCACTTTCTGGCCATGTCCTTCCTCTTTAATTCCAATTCAAAAATTGTATCCACTTTAACTTTCACCTTTACTTAAGGCCAGCCTCTCTCTTCCCCAAAGAAAACTTTGAGTACTTAGATTCTCAGCCACATCTGAATTTTCATTGTATTTATAATCTGGCTCACTTAGCCCTTGGTCATGTATTTCCTAGTGGACATGAAAAGAAAAGTGAAAGTTAGTTGCACAGTCATGTCCGACTCTGTGATTCCATGGACTGCAGCCTGTTCCACTCCTCCATCTAAGGAATTCTCCAGGCAAGAGTACTGGAGCAGGTTGCCATTTCCTTCTCCAGGGGATCTTCCCCACCCGGGGATCGAACCCAGGTCTCCCACATTGCAGGCAGATTCTTTACCAACTGAGCCACTAGGGAAGCCCTTTGGACATGAATCTGAGCAAACTCAAGGAGAGAGTGAAGGACAGGGAGGCCTGGCATTTTGCAGTCCATAGGGTCGCAAAGAGTCAGACATGACTTATAGTGACTGAACAACACTGCATTATTATATCGTGTTTGTTAGCTTTTCTCCTCTTACATACAATGTTTATGTGTTACACTTAATAGTAGATGTAAACACTTAACATGAGCCTTGAGTCAATGGTAAATGTGCTCACTCTACTTTACAATATCACAGACTTTTCCAAGGATAATTTCAGACTTTTGGACTATCGTAATTGTGTTATTTTAAACCTTTTAGTATTCTGCTCTCAAAATATAATACTTTAGGGGAAAATGACCTATAGTATCTGTGTACTAGCTCATGAGTCAGAAAAGGCATGAGGTAATTTCCCAGTGGAGGGAAGGCAAGACTAAATATCAACATTAGGGATTAAGTTAGCAAGTGAAGCAGAGAAGAAAGGTGGGGCAGAAAACAGTACACCTGCGTACGTTCTATTTTCCCTCCTAGTTGCTGAGATGAACTGGAGTAGTACATAATAAACATATTCTTAACCAGTGCAACACCTCTGAGGTGTTTATCCTATATTTCATATTCTAAAAATTTTCTAAATGATCAGTTTATGACGTGATTCAAAACTATAAGCAATGCAAACAAAGATGATCATGAACTCCCACTAGTGGATTAGACTCGTGGGAGTAGCCTGAAGGTTTTTCATTTAAAATGAAAGAGATAATTAGCAAGTTAGCTGTGAGTTTCTCTGGCAATTATTGCATTATGAAAATCACCTGCCCTGATAGGCGTGCTAAAATTCAGCATGAGCCTTCGCACCCAGCAATGATCTTTCTGTTAAATCATCTAAACAAAATCCAAACATAACCTTTCCTTTCTCTGTTAAAAGTGAGTGTGCTGTGGTTTCTTTCTTTTTATCTTTTCTAGGATATTAGTTTTTAAATAATAATTATTTTTTTGGTCATCTCTATTATTAACTCTCTAATCAGACAATTAAAAGAGTTATTGCCATTAGACACTCTTTAAAATTTCTCAATATGAAGTTCTGTGATTCAATAAATAGATTATTCAGTAAGCTGATTTTCTCTTTCTAACCCATGAATGAAGCAACAATATAATTTAGCTTACTTATATTAGTAAATAGCACATTTCTGCAGATTGGATTTTACAATCCGCTTTCATAGGGACATGGCATGTATGTGTGAATTGGTTAGAATCCACTGTAACAGTCAATGTATGTGATAAACTAGGTTTAGGATTCAGTAGATTAACAGTCTACCCAATACCACCTGCTCTAAGTATCAAGAACTCTTCAAGCTGGCTTCCTTAAAGGTCATTGTAACATTTTCTGGCATCTTTTGCATTCATTTCAAAGCACACATAGTTGCTATTGTTTCTGTACTAGAAACTGGGCTTTTCCTATAAACTCTTGATGGTCACTTAGGTTAATCTTGTTGTCCAAGCACCACAAAATAAAATACTTTATGGCCCTTGATGTTGACATAATGCATAAACCATTTCCTGTGGTTGCTTGAATGCTGAAAGCTTTGAATATTATCTATACAAAAATTAAGAAGGCAACAGTCAAATACGCTTTAACCTGACCTTGAGATTCTGAATCATTTTGATTGGCTTTGTCCCAATCTGTGTAGAAAGAAATTCCCATAGACTTTCAATATCTATTTTTAAATTTCATAGTTATTTTTGTGGAACATCTGCATATAAAATTTATTAGTTAAGTAATCTATCCATAAGAGAAATCTTCCCAAATCTACTACCTCCAAGGATAATTACTTTATAATGTTATGATTTTTCTACCATTGCTGATCACAAGACCTTAGACTTCAGGAACCCTATTGAATATTTCCATTGCTTTTATTTATTTTTTATTGAAGTATAGTTGAATTACAGTGTTGTGTTTCCAATGCTTTTTATCCCTTCCTATAAATCTGAGCTTCCATCAGGTATTATTTCCTCTTATGTTGAATAATTATTTTAGTATTGCTCATAGTGTAGGTCTACTCATGTTTTATTTTCTTGTATCTTTGATTTGAATATGTTTTCCTATTTATATTTGAAGGATGATTTTATTAAATATAGACTCCTGGGTTGATAAATCCACCCCCCTCCCAGCACCATTTGCTTCTCTTTTGGTCTGTTAGTGCTGTCATTTTCCCTTTAAGTAATACTGTCTTTTTCCCTCTCTCTCTCTCTCTGACTGATGTGAAGACTTTTCTCCCTATCTTCGTTCCCATCAGTTTATGTTATGACTGTGTGTGGTTCTTTTTATATTTATCCTTGAGGCTCTTTGAGGTTGTGGCTCTCTCAAAGTACATTCTAACCATTTGGGTCCCCTCCTCTAGACAATCAGTAGGATGTTGTTAGTACCAAAATGTTTCCCAGAATTAGCCATAAAAATCTGGGTTCTGGGTCGACATTACTAATCATCAGGGAGACGCAATCAAAACCACAATGAGGTATTACCTCACACGTGGCAGATGGCTATCTTCAAAAGATAGAAAAAATAACAAGTGCTATGAGGACGTGACAAAAGGGAATCCTCACGCACTGTTGGTGGGAGTCTAAAGTGGTGTAGCCACTAGGGAACACGGTGTTGCGGTTCCTCGAAAAATTAAAACTAGAGCTACCATATAATCCAGCAATGCCAGTCCTAGGTATTTATCCAAAGGAAATTAAAGTACGAAAAGAGAAGATACATGCACCCCAATATTCACAGCAGCATTATTTGCAGTAGCCAAGATGTAGGAGCAACCTAAGTGTCCATCAACAGATGAACGGATAGAGAAGATGTGATATATATTTATAATGAATATTCCTCAGGCCTAAAAAAGAAACAAATCCTGCCATTGGGACAACATGGATGAACCTGGAGGGTATACTGCTTAGTGAAATAAATCGGATTTAGAAATATAAATACTGTGTTTTATATGTGAAGTCTAAAAAATAAGTAATTATAAAAAAGTAGAAACAGATTCACATGTATAGAGAACAAAATAGTGGTTACCAGAAGAGAGAGATGGGAGTGTTGGGGGGAAGGGGCAAAATAAGTGAAGGGATTAAGAGGTACAAGCCATTAGGTATGAAATAAATTACAAAGATGTAACATACAGCTCGGGGAATATAGTCTATATTTTATAATGACTTTTTATACTTTCTATAAAAATAGAAGTATAATTGATAAAAATATAGAATTACTATGCTTTACATCTGAAACTAACACCATATTATAAGTAAACTAAACTTCAATTCTTAAAAAAATCTAGTTTCATAAGCCCCATAATAAAAATAAATGACTTGTTGTTCAGTCGCTAAGTCGTGTCTGACTCTTTGTGACCCCATGGACAGTTTGCTACCAGGCTTCTCTGTCCTCTACTATCTCCTGGAGTTTGCTCAAATTCATGTCCATTGAATTGGTGATGCTATCTAATCATCTCATCCTCTGCCACTCCTTCCCTTTTGCTTTCGATCTTTCCCATCATCAGCAGTAAACAAAATGATAATAATTTTATTGCTGAATAGTTGAAGCTATCATGTTTCTTAGTCTGTACATCATTTTATTCTCAGTGCAATCCAGGATTGTTTCAACTTTGTTTTCCCAGAAACCCCTCTGTTTCACACATTTGCAGGTTTTTACTATGTGAACAGTTGTCACAAAATGATATTTGGAGATTACAATTTTTGACACGCAACAGTTACTCTTGATGACAAGACCCAAATGTGACTCTGGGAATGGGAGGTGACGGAATGTGAAATAAGGGTGAAAGATACTAACATCAAGGAGTAAAGACACTAGATTTAGTGAAGATGCATTACAATGCAAAAATACTGGGACAAATTTTCTATGAAGATGATAGACTCTCCTAGGATATATATCAGAAATTTGAATGGAAAGAAAGATGATAAATCAGGTGCCAATTTCTCAGTATATGATGGTGAATTGACAGAAGGTCAGAACATGACAGTGATGCTGGGGGAAGTCGAGATTTCTTGGCCTTTATATCAAATGCATTTCTTATCACTAGCTTTCAATAATTTCTTTATTAACTGATTTATTCTAATTAATTTTGGGGATTCCCTTAAGAGTGAGATACTTTTCTAGTTTTGCCTCTTTCTACAGAACATTTCCTGTCTTATACTGATTTCTTTTGCAGCCTTTCACACTCAGCAGATTTCCACCTTCACCATGATTTTATATTAAAAAGCATGATTCTGCTTTTTATGAAAATTTATGAGCAACTTTCATATCTAATTTTAACCCAATAATATGCTTAGCAACTTTCTATATGCTGACACTATAGCAATCATTTCTTTTCATCTTATAACATTCCATTCCACACTCTAATCTAGAACCAAGAGTGCTCACTATTCACCTCTTCCATCCACCTGAGCCATAAACATTCCATCTTCTCTGTATGGAATGTCTCCTTAACCTATTACTAAATCATCCCTAATTCATTAATCTAAACTGTATGTAAATTAACATCCTTATTAAAATATTCCTAGACTAAACTTCAGCACCATATGATATCAAACAAATTCTGGTCATCCACATTACTGTAGTTTCCTTTCAGTATCTTGATTTCTCATTTTCTCAAGTCATACCTTTTTGTCTGAAGCTGCTGTTTTGTTGGAGTGTATAACTGGAGGTTGTGTCTTTAGTTTTCTTCTCTCCCCGTAAGATACAGTACAAGCCTGATTGTCTTCTTGTCACTTTGTCCAATCTATAGATAAAAGTGGAACAAATCTTCAGCAGCCTCTGTGTCATTGATTTTTCCTATTTATTAACATTTATTGAGCATGTATTACATGCACTTCTTTTATATTATGGAGAGAAATTTACATTGCATTGGGTAGAGATGTTTGTTCACCTCAGGTTTCCCAAGTAAGATGAGCTGGAGTAATTTCTCTGACTTTATATTTCTGGGCTCCAAAATCACTGCAGATGGTGATTGCAGCCATGAAATTAGAAGATGCTTACCCCTTGGAAGGAAAGTTAGACCAACCTAGATAGCATATTAAAAAGCAGAGACATTACTTTGCCAACAAAGGTCCATCTAGTCAAGGCTATGGTTTTTCCAGTGATCATGTATGGATGTGAAAGTTGGACTATAAAGAAAGCTGAGTGCTGAAGAATTGATGTGTTTGAACTGTGGTGTTGGAGAAGACTCTTTAGAGTCCCTTGGACTGAAAGAAGATCCAACCAGTCCATCCTAAAGGAGATCAGTCCTGGGTGTTCATTGGAAGGACTGATGCAAAAGCTGAAACTCCAGTACTTTGGCCACCTGATGCACAGAACTGACTCATTTGAAAAGATCCTGATTCTGGGAAAGATTGAGGGCAGGAGGAGAAGGGGTCGACAGAGGATGAGATGGTTGGATGGGATCACCAACTCAATGGACATGGGTTTGGGTGGACTCCGGGAGTTGGTGATGGACAGTGAGGCCTGGCGTGCTGCAGTTCATGGTATCTCGAAGAGTTGGACACAACTGTGCGACAGAACTGAACTGAAGTGAACTGAATTTCCAGTTCTCACATGTAAATGTTTAAGGAGAATGCAAAGTAGGTTTCCTTTCCTTTTCTCTGAGAGTACAATGCTTTTCCATTCCTAATTTCATGTAAGCAAGTTCAGGAGCATTAGCTAAGCAGTTATGGCTTTGATATCACCCTTTTCCTAAGCTATACATATATATCCTTGACTAATTTTGTCTGTTACCTTCTTTTTATTTAACCTCATTGTTTTTTTCTAATATTTTATTGGACTTATTCCCTATAAAACCAATTCAAAATAATTTTAAGATAAAAGAATATAAAAATATATTTTTTATTATTCTTTTTTTTAATCAAACTTTAAACTATTTATTTTGTATTGGAGTATAGCCGATCAGGAGGAGAAGGGGATGGCAGAGGATGCAATGGCTGGATGGCATCACCAACTCAATGGACATGAGTTTGAGCAAACTCAAGGAGAAAGTGAAAGACAGGGAAGCCTGGCGTGCTGCAGTCTGTGTGATCACAAAGATTCAGACACAACTGAGAGACTAAACAGCAGCAACAAATAGCCGATCAAGAATGTTGTGGTAGTTTCAGGTGAACAGTGAAAGGACTCAGCCACATATATATATATATATATGTGTGTGTGTGTGTGTATCCATTCTCCCCCAAACTCCTCTCTTATCCAGGGTGGCACATAACACTGAATAGAGTTCCATGTGCAATACAATAGGTTCCCATCAGTTACCCATGTCAACCTAGCAGTGCATACATGACCTTCCCAAAGTCCCTAGCTATCCCTTCCCCCCAACAACCATAAGTTCATTCTCTAAATCTGTATCTCTTTCTGTCCTGCAGGTAAGTTCACTTGTATCATTTCTTTTTAGGTTCCACATATAAGGGATGTCATACAATACTTATTACTTCATACTGAGTGACTTACTTCCCTTAGTATGACACTCTAAGTCCATCCAGGCTGCTGCAAATGGCATTTTTCATTCTTTTTAATGACTGAGTAATACTCCATTGTATGTATGTACCGCATCTTCTTTATCCATTCCTCTGCTGGTGAACATTTAGGTTGCTTCCATGTCTTGGTTATTATAAACAGTGCAGAATATATTTGACAAGCAGGTCTGAGAATGCAGTACCAGACCAGTTACTTGTACATCTCTCAAAAGAAGCCTACATCTGTTGCCTTCACGTCTATTCTTCATTTTTTGTACTCACTGAAGTCTAGTTTTTGTCCACTAATTCACTGATGCTATTTCTAAGTACAACCATCTTTTAAAAATCTTACCCAACTGTATTAAAGCCAAATTCTGATGGCCCTGCCCCAACTGGCTTCTCCTGCGCTTCATCTAAGAAGTACTGTCTTCTCACTCAGCTATTCCTTGAACTCTTCCTTCATTTTCATTTCATTCATTCAGATAACTTTTTGTTATATCAAATCTACTGTTAACCAAATTATCTGGACTTTGTCCCTCTGAACAGCACATTCTCACTTTCTTGGTTCAATCATTTATGATATGTCACCCAGACTATTACAATAATCTTTTAAAATGTCTTCTTGCTTGTCTTCCTCTCAATCCATTGTTCATGTTGTCACATGAGTTATCTTCTTTTAACATGATTATCATCATGCCATGTCCTGAAAACCATCAGTGGCTCCTCATTTAGTACAGAATAAAGTTAAAATGTCTTAGTGAAACAGAAAGTTCTTCTGTGATTTGGACCTGTTACAACTTTCCAGTCTCAGCTTCCCACCTTCTCCTTTTCTATACACCTTACATTCTAATCACACAATTCTACTTTCTATGCCCGGAACACTGCAACTTCTTTAAAGCCTCTTACCTTTGTTAATGCCATTGGAATACCCCTTTACTTGTAATTCTACTTTTCTCTCAAGATTCAGATCAAATTCTTCTTTCTTATGAACTATCCCTACTGTGCTAGTCAGAAATTATCATTCATATTTTTGGTAACATTATGTTAGTACTTTTACTGTTTCATAAACTGACCTCTGCTTGACTACAGTGTTATGATCTTTTGCTTTATTAGAGTATAAGTGTCTTAAAAGAATAGCCTGGGTCTATCCACAAGGGTATCTCGAGTGGTCAGTACTTATGATTCTGACCACTAGTATGATTCATAGAAGACTATCAATGCATGTTTGCTGAAGGCTTCCAATTACTGTTCAAAATCACACTTTTCAAAGGTATCCAATTCTCAATATTCATTAAGCTTTTGATCAGAAATATAGTAAAGAACCACTTTTCTGTTGAAAAGCAGATGCAATAATAAGTTTGGCTTGACCTAAAAGGCTCTGTGAAGGACAAATTATTCCTAGTCTATTGCACTATTGATATTGTTAAGGCAACGGGGGGCCCCAAGGCATAGTTTTAAATTAATTCTGTAGGTTTATATTAGCTCTTGTTTACATATGAATTTTTAGCAAAAATATAGAATACAGAATAAAAAAGTTTACACTGTGAAAACTGGCACTTAACAACTGTTGGTAAAACTTTTGAGTTAGTGGTATTCAGGAATGGTTAAAGAGGACTGTCTTCCCACATTGAAAAGAGGGCATGATTACCATACACCATCTTAATATATCAAAAGAAAAAAAAAATGGCACTTCAAGTCTTTCCTCCTTTTCAGCTTTTCCATTTCCTTACCTCAAAAATGGACTCTGGTAATTTCCTGCCCCCAATATCACATAGCAATATCACAAGCAAAAAGAAGTCAGCTGCCCTTTAGAGCTATCATGCTGACAGATTTCCTCTGCTTGCATTTCCAGATGTGCTTAACCATCAACTGAACTCCATTTGGCTAAAATCTTATTCGAGATCACTTCTAACATGAGACCCAACCTCAGCCAGAAGAACTAATTTGGGATGCTTCCAGGGATTATCTTGTCCTTTGAATATTGAGGAAGGAGAGTTTGGGTGATCCAAGACCCTGGAACTCCTTACTATCTTAGAGCTCACAGTGTCAGAGCTTTTGGCTCAGAATCTCTGCCAGAGTGAGGCTGTGATTCTCCGAGAGATGGGGTCATTGTTATTATTCTTCCAGTCTCCAAGGCAAAATACATTGTGTGACCAACCATGTAGGTAATGCCAAAAACCACCTGGAAAAGACCCACAGTTGTCACTGGGCCATGTTGAAATGTGAATCGCTGGAAGTGCTGACCACTACAAAGCCATGACAATTTTGTTTTCTACCCTTTGCCAGATGATGGTTAAATAAAAGGACCAAAGAGAAGGCAGTTAGAGATAGAATTCAACTTGCTAAAAGTGCCATTTATTTTCTTCTGACTTACTATGGCCCACATGATGTTATTCTAACTGACCTATTTAGAAACGTTTAAGAGTAATATAACAGGCAGTTGGTGGAGGGTTGGCAATTTTCTTAAGCTGGTTCATGCGTCACTCTGCTTTTGTTTGTCCAGCTGCCAGTATAAATTATGATCTGTTGAAGTGGATCTTGCTTGGCGCCCTCTAAAGTTGGCCCAAACATTTGGACAGTCACATGTATCTCTTTCTGAACAAGTGCATCATTCAATGGACTCATGTAGCTCAGATGATGCACAGATATTCTGTAAGCACACAGGCAATCACTATGATGGGAAAGTGGACCAAGGGGAAAATCCAAAGGACATCTGAGTCTGTCCTGTCCTAGCTGTTACTCAATGTGCTGAGATAGTGTGACATCAAGCCTTCTCTCATGTGTTCAGCCATCCAGGCTTTTCCCAGACGTCCTAATGAATTGTATCACTGCCCATTACTACACATTCCTGCTCACTTTCTCCCTATTAGTTCTATCTTTACCTTTCCCATCTCAGTCTTTCTTGAGATTTGGCACATGCTTCATTGGCAGCTGGTCTGAGTACCTCACTCTGAAGCTGAGAATCGCTCTAATGAACAGCTGTGGGAGACTGTGTTCCTTAGTGATAACTGTATCCTTTTGACCCTCTTTCTTTTCTTGCATTAAATTCACACTTCATAGTCACACACATTCAACTCAAGCTTTAATTCTATTATACCCTTTATTATTGTCTTCTCAACTCCATACTATTTGAAGAGATTTAAAAAGAAAAAACTGTTAGAGATGATTCTTTTTTCTTTTAAACAACAGTTTGGGTTTTCTCCTTCCTTTCCTCCCTTGTCCTCTCCACTTGCCCACTCCCTCTTCTCAAGGATCTTGGGCATAAGCAGAAATGCCCTAAATGTGCTATGGTATATGTGTGTGTGCATGTGTATAAAATTGTGTGTTAAATGCTTTCAATAGGTTTCTTCTTTTAATTCTCATAACAACCCCATAAGGTAGATTATTATCCCTCCTTAAGGAGAAAGTCTTAGGAAAACCCAGAGCTGGGAAGTCATACAGCAGGATGTTTCCTGGAGTGTGGCTCTGTATTTCTAGACTGTATGCTCTCAACTGCCTGCTGTATTGTCTAGTTTTTCCCCTCACAATATATGGAAAACTTGTGGTAAATGTGAGCATTGTACAAGGTTGAGTTTTTTTAGAGCTTGAAGAGGAAGAGATAAAAAAGAAGAAGCCTTGCTGCCTGTCTTACTAATTAATTCCCACCACTTTCTGGAACAGTAAAATATAATTTTCTGTGTCACAGGGCTTTCCAACTCTGAGTACCACTTGTTACTTTTCAGATCTTTGAAAATTTGGCTTGAAGATGTGGCCCTAGGCCAAGAACATGAACTTGGAGGAGTTAAGAGATTACATGGCTGACGTTATACTGTAGTCGGAGTATGTACACATAAAAAAAACTGTTTAATAAACAACAGAAAATTGCAGAAAAAGTGGGTATTATGGGATGATTTTCCCACCACAATGTTGGGAAATTGTTCTTTTTGTTTTGGTTACTGTTAGTCAGAGATGGAGACTGCACATAGTAGTTTGTGCAAAACAATTTCATTTCAAATATTAAAGGGCAGTCACTTAAAAAAGAAAGATAACTTTTATTTAGGTTTTAAGGGTGTATATTCATCACAATTTAAAATATTTTACAGTTTTTTATCCCCCACTCATATTAAAATCTGTAATTTTCATTAAGGTAAGACATATTCTTCTTGACTCTCATGTGCTCAGTGCTCAGTCACTTCAGTCGGGTCTGACCTTTAGCAACTGTATGGACTGTAGCCCACCAGGCTCCTCTGTCCATGGGATTCTCCAGGCAAGAATACTGGAGTGGGTTGCCATGCTCTCCTCCAGGGGATCTTCTCAACCCAGGGATGGAAACTGTGTCTCCTACATTGCAGATGGATTCTTTACCATGGAGGCACTGAGTAAGCTCCTTAACTTTCATATGTCTAAACAATTCAACAGCCAAAAAGTATTTGTTAAGTACAAATTATTTTTCTAGGTATTCTAGAGCTACAGATGATATAGTCCTTGTCCATAAGGAATTTATGATTGTGTGGTAGTTAGAACACTAATGTATGTTAGACACAGAAGGAATAATGAAAGAGATGATCTAATACAGAATAAAAATGGCATCAGTTATAGGTGAGGTAAATGTTAGTTTGTACTTCTTTATCTTGTCTCTGGAAGGATCTGAGACAATTTGTTGAAGTACTCTAGAAAGCCTATAGAGAGGATTTGCAGAGGTGATGAGGGAGTGAGTTTATGCCACTGGGGACAAATTCTGAGCAAATCTGCAATGAACACAGGCTTCATTTCATAAGGAAGCAACTGGCTTCACTAACAAAACGCTAATGGTGAATAGGAATAGATAGTACAAAGGAGAAAGACAGATTTATATTCCTAGGGTAAAGGACTTTTGTAATTTTAAATAGGTGAATAATAAGATAGGAATCGGAGAAGGCAATGGCAACCCACTCCAGTACTCTTGCCTGGAAAATCCCATGGACGGAGGAGCCTGGTAGGCTGCAGTCCATGGCGTCGCTAAGAGTCGGGGACTACTGAGCAACTTCACTTTCACTTTTCACTTTCATGCACTGGAGAAGGAAATGGCAACCCACTCCAGTGTTCTTGCCTGGAGAATCTCAGGGACCAGGCAGCCTGGTGGGCTGCCGTCTATGGGGTCACAGAGAGTCGGACACGACTGAAGCGACTTAGCAGCAGCAGCAGCAAGATAGGACTATTTGTGAAATTAATAATAATAATAAATAAAAATGTTTATAAAATTCGGGTAAACAATGGGCTGGTTATATAGGCATTAGGAAAACCTTACGTGAGGTAGTTAAGCGTGTATTTGAGCATCCATATCATGAGTGTGTAAGATGGAGTAATCAAAATTTATAAATAGAGAGGCTGAATTGGTCCATTCAGTCCATGTTTGTTATTGTACTGGGTAGGGTGCCAGCCCAGTGGGAGTGCAGAGATGAACCAGAGACAGGCCTCCCCTTACCTCATTACCCTGTGAGAAAGCTCAACATGAAATTAACTAGCAACTCTAATTATACAAATACCTACAATCTTCTTCTAAGTCAGTGGTTCGCCCAAAAGGCAGAATCAGTATGACTTGAGAATATATTAGAAAAGCAAATTTTTGAGCCTATTCCAGTTGTTCTAAGAAACTCTGTTTCAATATTCTGTGGTTTAACCTGCCTTCTGGGTGATTCTATAATAATATTGGTAAAGCCTGTGAGCCTCCGTTCTGAGAAAATTAGGAATATGCAAATTACAAGCCAGGGGTAGGATGCAGTGAAGGTTGAGAGGTCCTTGTGGCAGAAAATCTACATCTTTCAGGGATTATCTAGCGAAATCAACCTACTGTATGAGTGTGCTGATTGGGAAAGAAGGTTAAATGTTGTTTTTAGGTATCATAAGTGCATGTTACCATGGGCCTATGGAGACATTTGCCTCACATTTGTTACCTAGTTTGTTAGCAACGCCAGTTTGGGTATTATCATAACAGCCAAGAGGTTACCCTGAAGTAGAGAGTAGGGAGATTAAGTGATAAGCAAAGCCTTAAAATTTCTTCAAAATATACTATAATCAGTCTCTATATGTTCATGGAAATCTAGCCCTACCCAATGATTTCTTCAGATTAGTCAAGGCCTTTATTTTCTATTATATTAGCTTGTATATGGACAGCATGATGGACACGGAGGCCTGGCGTGCTGCAGTCCATAGGGTTGCAAAAAGTCAGACACGACTGGGTGACTGAACTGAACTGAACTTAATAAAACACCACTAAGACTTACTGACGGAGAAGGCAATGGCACCCCACTTCAGTACTCTTGCCTGGAAAATCCCATGGACGGAGGAAACTGGTAGGCCCTTTCACTTTTCACTTTCATGCGTTGGAGAAGGAAATGGCAACCCACTCCAGTGTTCTTGCCTGAAGAATCCCAGGGACGGGGAGCCTGGTGGGCTGCCGTCTATGGGGTCACAGAGAGTCAGACACGACTGAAGCGATTTAGCAGCAGTAGCAGCAGTGACTCAGCAGTAAATAATCCACCTGCTAATGCAGGAGATGCAGAGTCAATCCTTGGATTAGGAAAATCTCCTGGAGACGGAAATGGCAACCCACTCCAGTGTTGTTGCCTGGAGAATCCCATGGACAGAGGAGCCTGGTGGTCTACCATCCATGGGGTTGCAAAGAGTCGGACATGACTTGGCGACTAAACAGCAACATTATAGCTTATACTTACTCATGTTCATGTAATCTTTACATGCAGATAATTTAGGGTGAAACGTGTATAACCAGAGTTAAAAGCATCCCAGGATAGTTCCTTCTTCTTGTTGTCTTAACCATTCCCCATCTCTACTCTTTGACTTTCTTCCTTTTACTTCCTAACACCTGTCATTTTCCAAGGACTGTTTTCTGAACTGTATATTTTTTCCCTTTACCATCACTACCTTAAAGAGCTAGTATATTTTCACATATTTCACTCACATCTAGATTTTGAAGATTATATTTATTTCTAGTCTCCTAAGAATATTTTTGAAGCTTAGTAATACTTTTTTTTAATATAATGATAGCTTACTAAGTCTCATGGGACTCAGTCTTAATTTAGTTCCAAATGAACGCACTGTTTTTTAACTACCCATCTATAGCTAGCAACATATAATGGGACCTCACACCAGAGATTGTATATTCTGATTTTGCATTTTTCCCCCTAAATTTATTTTGACTTCTTCCTCTCATTTATATTGACTTATTAAACTTTATTCCTGCTTCCTTGCCTGAACTAAGAAGTTATACTAAAGTACTTAATCACATATTAACTAATTCTCTAGTGTTGATTGGTTTCTGGACAGAACCTGACCCACAATATATTGTAATTCCTACTCCCATTTGTCCCAATGTCATAAATCCTGACCATTACCAAATTCCCAGTACTATGTCTCCAACTCCACAGAATGATATTTCCAACTGAATAGCATTTCAAACTCAACACATGCAAATTAAGCTTTTCATTTTACTCCCCAGATGGGATTTTCTTAACAAATTCTTGGGCAGAGTTTTTTTTTCCCAAGCTTCTAGGATTAGAACTTTTGGGACATTTAAGTTTTATTACTGATTACTTATTAAACCCTATTCCTTGACTACATGTAATTGCTCTGTCCTATAAGAGTGCTATCTTTAATTTTTATCTCTGTGTCTAATTTCTATTCTTTTAATGTGGAAGTCTCTGTCTTCACCGACATCAATTTATTCTTAGTCATCCTTTATACTCAGCCTAATTTTCATCTTTTAATAAGAAATCCACAGTTAACATTTGCAGATTTCTCTCCATTTAAAAGTTTCCAGATAATTTTTTTCTATAATTTTAAATAATTCAGTACATATGTCTTATTTCTGCAACTGACATTTAAGACATTTAAGAGCACAGGGTCATTGAGTTTTTATTAATATTTCCATTGTTATCTTTAGTGCCCCAACAGAGGATAGAAAATTCAGTAAATTTATAATAATTGCTTCATAAATGATATATATTTATATAAATCTCACTTTACTCCAAAATGATTGTGTACTATAGCAACTAGGAAATCATGCTTTGTCTTCAGAAAAATACAGGTTTGTATCTCAACTTTAGCATTTTGTAGCTTAATACTTGAGTAAATTGCCTAATTTAATAAGTCTATTTTCTTTGCAGTGAAATAGAGATGTATGGAAACTTTCTCAAAGGTTATCATTTGTTGTTACAATTTTTTTTGAGTTGACAAGTACCTTATTTTTACGTAAAAATTAAGATTTGCATTTCTTATTTTTCTTTCAAGATACAGTTTACAACTTGTAGAACTATCTTTTAATGTTTAAAAGCTGTTTGCATCTTTAGTTTTATCCATTTGTTCATTTATTCACCCAGTCACTTATTTATTCATTTACTTTTAGTAGTTTTCAAGGAGCACACAATATGGAGTATACTACTAGAAAAAACCATACATCCATAGAAACCAGAAGTTCTAGCTTTGAGTGTGGATCCACCCTTCCATTCTAACTGAGAAATCATAATTAAGTTACTTCTGGGAGAATTAAGTTTTATCTTAAAAAAGTTCCTATCATAGAAAGTCTCAATATATCATGACAACTATTATTTTTATCATTTGTTGTCATTAAAAAATATTCAGTGACATTTTAAAATAGGACTGACATATACACACTGCTATATAACCAACAAAAACCTGCTATATAACACAGGAAACTGCCCAATATTATGTAACAACCCTAATGGGAAAAGAATTTGAAAAAGAATAGATACATGTATATGTATAATTGCTATCCAACTGAAATTATCACAACATTGTTAGTCAACTATATTCCAATATAAAATAAAAAGAAAAAAAAAGAGAACAATATTAAAGGAAAAATAATAATTTAAAATCATGACCACCAAAAACACAAATAGGTAAGGAACATAAAATCAGATGAATTTGTAGTTATGCAAACCTGCAGTCAACATTGGACACTGAAATTGACTATCTGGGTTCTGTTAACCATAGCAAAAAAGAAAATACAATCAGTTATAAGGTTGGAAATGGCCATAAAGGAAAAAGATACAAATTCTGGTAGAGAAATGAAGCTTTTCCTATTACCTATAGGAAATAAACTTTTCATACTCAGACTTCTAAGTGATGTGGAAAACCCTTAACAATATCCCTGGAATTACTGACCCAGCACCACTCCCCTACATCTGAGGCACAGTATCAATGCACAAGTCAGGGAAAGCACTCTTGTAGCACTAAAAGAAATGTGGCCCCAAAGTGTGGCTTTCTGTTCCCATTTGGCTTAATGCAGAGGTAACACCTAAGCAATCTAGATAGGTCCTCCAAACAACTTTATGTAAACATCTATAGGGTATCAGAAAGTTGATACATCACAATTCAGGAGCCCACACACAGCTAGTTGGACTTTGATGTGCATCTAAGCTCTGGATCTAAGTAATAACTGACTCTTTGTGACCCCCAAAGGGACTATAGCCTGCTAGGCTCCTCTGTCCATGGACTTTTCCAGAACACTAGAGTAGGTTGCCATTTCCTCCTCCAGGGGCTGTTGCCAACCCAGGGATCAAACCAGCATCTCTTGTATCTCCTGCAGGCAGTTTATTTACCACTAGTGCCACCTGGGAAGCCGGGATTTGGAGGTGAACATATTCTTATCTGAGTCACTGTTGTATACTGAAACTAACACAATATTGTAAATGAACTTAGTTCAATTTTTTTTAATTTAAATTAATAAAGGAACAAAATATTCCAAGAACAGAAAAAAAAATAATTCCAAAAGAGGGAATCTCAATTCAAGCTGTCTACAGCAAATGTCCAGTAGTTCAGAGTTCTCCTTCACCCTCCTTCTCAAGATGACACTAGAGGGTAGAGAAGATCTTGGATCATTTCATGAGGATAGAGCTTTTTAATTGTGCCTATCACCCCTGGATGTTAATCTGCTCAAGTGTCAACACTGTCTGAGGTGTCTTGTAGATAGGCATTATGTTAACATCTGCTCTTGAAATTGCAGTGCTGAAACTCAGAGTCTCTCACTTAGGATAGTGAGAATCCAGTGGCCCTCCCTTGCTGGCATGCCCTGCTTCCACTCTCACTGGCACTCCAGGGCTTCTGACTTTCAATCAGGGTGTTCTTCCCCAATCTTTCTTTGGGCCCTCCCCCCATCTGCAGCCTCTATTACAAAGGTTATCTCACTCTTTGTTATTGCCCTTCTGTCCCCGATCCTCTCCCCCACTGAAGCATGCTGAAAATTGCTTTCTGAGATACTTGTGATCAGGGAGAGGTTCGGTCTATACTATATCTGCTCTTCTCTCTGCTCAAATATGCCATGTTGCCAATGCCACTACTCCATTCAGCTGTGGGAATGGCATAATGGTATGGAGTACCCTGCAATGGTTCTCCTCCTAGAAATCTTGTTTAGAAGTAAGTTAAAGACCTTCTACTTTTGATTCTCTCTGGTTTGTATACATGAACTATCCAGCCTTTGCCACTCATGCTTCATTTTCTAAAATTGTCACCTGGAATGATGAGTTACTCTATTGTATCTATCTTCCTCTTTCTCTTATTATATTCTCTCGAACAAGGAATCCTTTCTTTTTCTCCCTCTTCTGTCTAGAAGGGACTTGTGCTATGTGATAAGATCTTCATCCCTGAGGTATCATTAACCCGTTCCCTTCCTTGGGGCCATTGTGGCAATCAGACTTTGTGAGGATACGATTTATTTATTTTTATTGGAATGCAATTGCTTTACAATGTTGTGTTACTTTCTGCTGTACAACAGAGTGAATCAGCTACTTGTATACATATATCCCCTCCCTTTTGCACCTTCCTCCACTCTCCCATCCCACCCCTCTAGGTAATCACAGAGGAATGAGCTGAGCTCCCTGTGTTATATAGCAGGTTCCCACTCGCTCTCTGTTTAACACATGGCAATGTATTTATGTCAATCCCAATCTCCCAATTCACCCCACCCTCTCCATCTTCACTGCTGTGTCCACATATCTGTTCTCTATGCCTGCATCTCTATTTCTGCCCTGGAAATAGGTTCATCTGTACCATTTTTCTAGATTCCACATATATCTGTTAATATACAATATTTGTTTTTCTTGTAAGAACATGATTTATGGGAAGCATAATAATGATTTGTTTATTATTTTCAGAATATTAACCCATTATGCATAATTTTGCTCAACAGAATTTTTCATGACTTGATTACCAGATAGTCTGAGAAGGTTACTATCAAATGTCTGGAATGGCACATACTCAAGACATTTAAATGCTCTTACCATTGCCCTTTACAAGGGCCTCTAATCATGCACACCTCTAATCATGGTCATTGTGAATGACAAATGATGGGCTTTGTGATATATAATCTGCCTAACGACTCAAGGCATCCTAATACCACCATCTCATATGCTCATTTCTAAATTTTTACTGGGCAACTAATGAGACTTTCCCACAAAGTTTATCCAGACCTTCTTCACAGCGAAAGGACCAAACAGAATTGATGACTCTGGCCAGAGTGCAGATGGCTTTTGAAGAGTGCAAGTTTTTTCTGGCTGTGTGCTGAGGTCCTGGATTAGAAAAAGACCATGCTGATATAGCATTTGTTTATCAAATTTAACAAACATCTTTCAAATGCCAACTATAGGCAAAGTCTGAAATGATGGCATGAATAAGTACATTAAAATCTCTCAGTGTACTTGACCCACAGCACAGACAGAACTTCTGGCCTTTATTTTGATATATTCTTGGCACATGGAAACAAATGTCCTGCCATTGAATCACTGGGCTGCTCTTTTTTTCTAGAATCAACTTTATCTTAAACATTAGGGAGAAAAATATATAAGCACACAATTTCTGGATGATCCAAGTATTCACGTCATTTTTTTCTTTCATTAAATAACCAATACTCATACCCTAGGGCTTCCCAGGTGGCTTTCCAAGTCTCTAAATTGATGTAGTATAGCTAAGCTATGAGATTCTTCTTGATTCACCGGACACTTTGGGCTTAAGAATTTTGAGATTGTTACTCAAGATTTGTGAAGGATATCTAGAGGAGATAGAGAAAAATATGCACCCATTTCAAGGATTGATTAGAAAATGAAGGGGTGCCTTCCTTTTGTACTGACCCTAGAGAAACCAAGGACTAGAGTTCACACACTTTGTTTTAAAATGACACCACAATCCCTGAGATGAGAGTGACTGTTGCCTCCTCTTTATCCAGGGCCATGAAACATGCACAGTAGCAACTACGACATCTATGTTTTTTCAGGGCCTCATTTTCTGCATTAAAACAAAGACAAAAACACAGCCTCAAACTCAGATAAGAAGGTAGACAAGGACCTACAGGCGAGGTATTTGAGGAGTGGCACTACTGAGTTATTAGGATAAAGGGGTTCAGTAAGTTAGAAGCTCCTGTAACATAACCAAATCCAGAGAGAGAGCCCAGCAAACTCAAACGTGGTTTCACTTTGACCTCCATCTTCAATTTTGTCATCTGTTTATTTGCTCAGTAGATATACTTTAATCTGCACTCTTTACCAAATTAATTTGTGTTAATCAATTAATGTTTACTTTAGGTTATAAATGTATATACTTTAAAAAAGTCTACTAGTTCTATGCTGCTGCTGCTAAGTCACTTCAGTTGTGTCCGACTCTGTGCGACCCCATAGACGGAAGCCCACCAGGCTCCCCGGTCCCTGGGATTCTCCAGGCAAGAACACTGGAGTGGGTTGCCATTTCCTTCTCCAATGCATGAAAGTGAAAAGTGAAAATGAAGTCGCTCGGTCGTGTCCGACTCGTAGCGACCCCATGGACTGCAGCCTACCAGGCTCCTCCGTCCATGGGATTTTCCAGGCAAGAGTACTGGAATGGGGTGCCATTGCCTTCTCTAAGTCAAAATAAAAATATATTAGTCTCAGTACCTCACTTCCGCTATATTTCTGCTCCCCAGGAGCAACCACTTTTACCTCTCTTATAATTTTTTAATTTTTCTTTTATATTGTGGTATAGTTGATTTATAATGTCATGTTAGTTCCAGGCATATAGCAAAGTGGTTCTGTTACACATATATCCAATCCTTTTTATATTCTTTTCCCATATCAGTTACTACAGAATATTGAGTGGAGTTCCCTCTCCTGTTCGGTAGGTCCTTGTTGATTATCTATTTAATATATAGTGGACTTCCCTAGTGGCTTAGACAGTAAGGAATCTGCCTGCAAAGTAGGGGACCTGGGTTCAATTCCTGGGTTGAAAAGAATCCCTGGAGAAGGGAACGGCTACCCACTCCAGTATTCTTGCCCGGTGAATTCCATGGACAGAGGAGCCCAGTGGGCTACAGTGGATGGGATCCCAAAGAGTTGGACATGACTGAGCAACTAACACTCTCACTTTTCATATGTTAATCTCAAACTCCTAATTTATCCCTCCCTGGCCCCCTACCTTTCACCTTTAGTAACCATAAGTTTGAAAACTGTAAGTTTTCTATGTCTGTGGGTCTATTTCTGTTTTGTAAATAAATTCATCTGTACCATTTTTTTTAGATTCCACATAGATAGAATGTAATATTTGTCTTTCTCTGTCTGACTTACTCCACTTAGTATGATGATCTCCATGTTTATGCTGCTGCAAATGGCACTATTTCACTCTTTTTTTATGGCTGAGAAATATTCCATTGTATGTATGAACCACTTATTTTTCCAGTCATCTGTTGATGGACATTTAGGTTGCTTCCCACATTCACCACTTTTAATAGTTTCTTCTTGATAGTTTACTCCATATTTTCAATTAATATACATACTCCTTGATTTAAAAAAAAAAATAGATATTCTCCAAAATTTTCCTGTGGTAGCTAGCCTTCAAGACAACCCTCAATAATTCTCATCTACTGGGTCACGGTCTTGTATAGTCTCCTTCATCCTTGAAGAGGTCTGAGTGGCTCATGTAACCAGCAGGGCATCGTGGAAATGTTGGTGTGGGAGTGCCATAGATAGGTTGTAAAACACACTGGATCTTCTACCTTGCTCACTCAGGGATCACTCACTATGCGGAAACCAGCTTCAATGCTGTGAGGACATTCAGGCAGCTCTGTGCAGTGGTCCATATGGTGAAGTCCATATACGCTGGCCTTCTGCCAACAGCACCAACCTGCCAGACAAGTGAATAAGCCCCTTTGGATGTTAATCCTCCAGCCCCATTTAAGTCTTCCAGCCACATTTGACTACATTTAGTCCCAACATTTTGACTAAAACTTTATGAGAAACCCTGAGCTAGAACAGTAACTAAGCTATTCTCAAATTCCTGACCCACGGAAAAAGTATGAGACCATAAATATTTACTGTTGTTTTAATATCTAAGCTTTGGAATAACTTGTTTTGCAGTAGTTGATATCATATATTTACTGTAATAGAAAGTGAATGTTTAGCTCTCCTTTAAGCCCCAACCTCCTTCCCTATATACATACAAATTCACACTTCTTTCTTCTTCCTTTTGATAACACTATTTGTTGTCCATATTATGTATATATAATTATTCATGGCAGAGTCACACAGCATTAACTTACTGAAGCCAAAAGAGAAAAAAAAAAAAAACAGTGGTTAAGTGTAGTTGGGACATAAAGTGTGGCCAGGGTACAGAAATAGAAACCATTGGTTGAAGAGAATAAAGCTTAAAAGGTAAACTGATTTATATTCTCAAGACCCTGGTGAGGCAGATCAAGTCACTTAAACTTGATTCTGTGGGCAATGAGAACAAAGAGAGAGTTGCATGCAAATGGGTGAAATGATTCAGTTCACTTTTTAAGAAGGCAAAGTTGATAATGAACAACAGGAGTAACACTACAGTAATACTAGGGAAAGACTGTGGAATTAACTTCAAGCAGACATAATAATGATAAAAGGGGAATATATTGGCAGGACCTCTCAGGGATAAAAAATCCACATGTTCTTTTACAAGTGGTTGACCAGTTTTCCCAGCACCACTTGATAAAGAGATTGTCTTTAATCCATTGTATATTCTTGCCTCCTTTGTCAAAGATAAGGTGTCCATATGTGCGTGGATTTATCTCTGGGCTTTCTATTTTGTTCCATTGATCTATATTTCTGTCTTTGTGCTAGTACCATACTGTCTTGATAACTGTGTTTTTGTAGTAGAGCCTGAAGTCAGGTAGGTTGATTCCTCCAGTTCCATTCTTCTTTCTCAAGATCGCTTTGGCTATTCGAGGTTTCTTGTATTTCCATACAAATTGTGAAATTATTTGTTCTAGCTCTGTGAAGAATACTGTTGGTAGCTTGATAGGGATTGCATTGAATCTATAAATTGCTTTGGGTAGTATACTCATTTTCACTATATTGATTCTTCCAATCCATGAACATGGTATATTTCTCCATCTATTAGTGTCCTCTTTGATTTCTTTCACCAGTGTTTTATAGTTTTCTATATATAGGTCTTTAGTTTCTTTAGGTAGATATATTCCTAAGTATTTTATTCTTTCTGTTGCAAAGGTGAATGGAATTGTTTCCTTAATTTCTCTTTCTGTTTTCTCATTATTAGTGTATAGGAATGCAAGGGATTTCTGTGTGTTGATTTATATCCTGCAACTTTACTATAGTCATTGATTACTTCTAGTAATTTTCTGGTGGAGTCTTTAGGGTTTTCTATGTAGAGGATCATGTCATCTGCAAATAGTGAGAGTTTTACTTCTTCTTTTCCAATTTGGATTCCTTTTATTTCTTTTTCTGCTCTGATTGCTGTGGCCAAAACTTCCAAAACTATGTTGAATAGTAATGGTGAAAGTGGGCACCCTTGTCTTGTTCCTGACTTTAGAGGAAATGCTTTCAATTTTTCACCATTGAGGATAATGTTTGCTGTGGAGCCTATTATACAGAGTGAAGTAAGCCAGAAGGAAAAACACCAATACAGTATACTAACGCATATATATGGAATTTAGAAAGATGATAACAATAACCCTGTGTACGAGACAGCAAAAGAGACACTGATGTATGGAACAATCTTATGGACTCTGTGGGAGAGGGAGAGGGTGGGAAGATTTGGGAGAATGGCATTGAAACATGTAAAATATCATGTATGAAACGAGATGCCAGTCCAGGTTCAATGCACGATACTGGATGCTTGGGGCTAGTGCACGGGGATGACCCAAAGGGATGGTATAGGGAGGGAGGAGGGAGGAGGGTTCAGGATGGGGAACACATGTATACCTGTGATGGATTCATTTTGATATTTGGCAAAACTAATACAATTATGTAAAGTTTAAAAATAAAATAAAATTAAAAAAAAAAGAAAAAAAAATCCACATGTTTTGTAAAACTAGTAGATGTACGATGCAAGGTGAGAATGAATAAGGAAAGGATGATTTGGGGTTCTGTCCTGGGGATGACAGAATAAAGCTATAATTTCTATTTATATGGCATGTCACAATTTAAAAAACTCATGTATAGGGCAGTCAGTTATGTCAACTACCTTGTGATAAATTAATATGTATTAAATAACAAATAGGGTTAGTATAGGAATGTTAAAAAGACCCTAATCACTACTAAATCATTTCTTTGTGAAGACACTCTACTTAGTTTTTCCCAGTCAACTTTTTCTCCTGATAAAGTAGAAGTTGACGTGTTCGCCTTTTTAAACATACTTGTCTATATCTATTCTCCCCATGTTACTATTATACATAAATGGATTTTTAAAACAATTTATTCAGTGGGCATAAATGGATTTTTAAAACAGTTTATTCCAGTGGGCTTGAGCCTCTGTGTGTCTGAAAAAAGTAATTTAGATAGTACTTCTGAGATTTGAGTATATGAGTCATCTGAGGATCCTGATAAAGTGCAGATTCTAACTCAACAGGTCTTGGATTGAGCCCCAAATCCTGCATTTCTAACAAGCTCCTGTGATGTCAATGCTACTAGTCTAAGGAATACATTTTGATTAGAAATGTTTTATACTAAAGCCATATGTGTATCTGTACCCCCACACACTCAAAGTGCTTAAGCAGTTGTACCATTTGGGGACATATAATATATCTGATTTCAATTTTAAAACAGCAACAATTTTTGCACAGGTTTCAAGGTAGACAATAGTTGCTGCCAATTGTATATGTGTTTATTCTCAGTAATACAAGTGCATTCCATTTCTGTCTGTGTTGGCAAGCATTCCCCTAAAGGTTTCTAAACACATCAATGATCTTTTTTCAAGAAGAGCTCCATAAAGAACCGCCTCATTGTTAGTTGTTCATTAGTAGTTCTTTTACTGACAACTTGGACATATGCCTCCTAATTTTGCAAGTATTTTAAAATTAAAATTACTTCCAAAGCATTTCAAATACTTCTTCTGGCAATAACATCTGCTTGGAAGCAGAATTCTAACTCTCCTCCCACAGGTCTCTTCTTTTATGATTCCATAGCCTTGTGGGTTCTCTTAATAGTCTGAATTCCACAATACAATTCATGTGTGTTGAAAGACATCTGAAATCATTGACACGCCTCAGGGTCTCAGAATTAAGCAACTATCAGCTCTGTCCTCATGTAATTGGGCATGCTTGGATCCATCTCAGAAATTCCTTCTTTCTCTTTCTCCTTCCGCTTTCGCTTATAGGAAACCCATTTATGGTTCAGACAAGTTTTTCAAAGGGCACATTTTTATCCCTGTAGAAGTACCTCAAGTCAAAGTTCAATGGATGAACAATAGCTCTTTGTATACATGACAAAGAAGTAACCTTGAAGGCAATGATTGATTTTTATGAGATTCTAAGCAAGAACTCAGTCACCCTGGAGAAAGAAAATCTCCTGTCTGCTACTTAGGCATTGTGTGGGTGCATGCATGCTCAGTCATGTCTGACTCTTTGTGACCCTATGGTCTGTAGCCCACCAGGCTCCTCTGTCTGTAGGATTTTCTAGGCAAGAATACTGGAGTGGGCTGCCATTTCCTCCTCCAGGGGTCTTCCCCACCGAGGAATTGAACCCATGACTCCTATATCTCCTGCATTGCAGGCAGATTGGTTACCAATGAGCCATCGGGGGACTTAGGCATTGAACGTCCTTTATCTTCCCCTTTGCCAGATAGCTATAAGAGGTATGTTGAAAAGGATAGGCTAATCAGTGGTGGTACTAATTTCTCAAAAGGTCTTGGGAATCTTTGAGTTGGATGGCCCGCAGAAAATATGTTGCTTAACCTCCTATTTGATTTAGGAATCCTTAACACGGCATCTTTGAGATTCAGTCAAGGTGCCACGAGTACTTTCTGTAGGGGTGAGATCCTAGCTGGACAGCTCCAGTTGTTAAACTTCTGCAGCTGGGAGCAGTCATGAGCATTTCCTGAAGCTGCTCTGATGTTTCATACTATTCTGCTCTCACCTTCTGTGCTCGTTTTAGATGTTTTTGTCTTTTCAATTTTGCCATGTTAATTCCTATTTACTGCTTTTAGTATTGCACCTTAAAGTCTTCTCAAATTACTCAAATTTAGTTAGGAACTTAATACCAAAATAGAGCAAAACCTGAACTTTGACTCATGCTATCAACATCAAAGAGTATATCTCACCACTGAATTTTGAACTTCAGAAGCACTCCCAGTTTCTAACATTGTACTGCTCTTGTAAGGAAGTGGTGTGCATCCAGCGGTGATGAAGTTCATCTCACCATTGGACGCACACCTTTGCTCTCCCATTTTTAGATGCACCCATGAAGAGTTAAACTATGTGCATCAGGCCACACGTACTGGTAGAGACCCAGCTGGGAGTATAGCCCAGGAAACTTGGCTCGCAGTCGTGGTGTGCTTCTTACCACATGACCATCATTTCTGACAAATATAAAATCACGTAGTACTCTTCCTGCTGAAACATGCAGGAGACAACACACGTTGGCAAAGTAGACTAGTCAGTGTATGTTAAGCAAATTATTTAGCTGAATAATGTGCGGTTTACAAGATTCCTGTTGCTATGGACTGAATGGTCCACATTTTGTTAATGTTATCATGACACAGGGTATTTGTGAGGGTCTTTTTAAAACAAATCGCCTTAATAGTCACATTCTTGGCTCTTGTCTTGCCAGACATAGATTTTGCTCCAATGGCATCTTTCTAAGAAGGCACTACTGACTGTTGGCAGCAGCTACTGCTGCATTTAAATTCTTCATGGCCTCTAAGCTGTGCCCTCCAATATGTTTCCTGAGAAGCTAAGCTACTCTTAGCTTAAAATTTCAACTATATGCTTCTAAACCTGAAACAGATGTTATCTTGGCTGCTGTCATTTGTCATGAGCGTCTCTCTTTGTATTATATACAAGATAGATAAAAGGCAGGTAATTTGTTGCCTCACTTTGTAGAGAAAGGAAAAAAGGGAGAGAGAGTGAAACAAGAGAAAGAGATAGAGAGAGACTAAATATATAAATTAGAGGAATGAAGCCACATGGAGACAGAAAAGTACAACCACTTGAGCATCTATTATCCTAATATCATATGCTATAGTTTGGCTACTACCGACTTGCCTGGCATCTCTTTTGAATCATATTTGTGGCCACCCAGATTAACTCTGTGAGCTGTTCTTTTGATTTAATATCAGCTTGCTCTTTTCAGCTCCCATGTCATTTACTGTTTTTAAAAGAAATGTACTGCTTGTTACTCAACCTTCTGTGTTTTCAAGAACTCACAGTCCCCTTTTTTTTCTCCTTTTTGTATGGGAACCAGGAACTAGAAAGCATTAAATGAGGAAAATTAACCACTCAGAAAAGGTGGAAGCCCAGAGAAAAAAAGGCTTGTCTTTTATGGTTTGTACTTGGTAAGCTGTGGGTGTGACTCAATTTCCTCACCACCCACATAAAAAGGTTGCCACCCAATCACTGTTTTTTCTATCCAAAACCCCTCCCCTTTGATTTTGGCTAGGAGAGACCCTAAGAAAGACTGCCCTTTCTGGACTGCTGCAGACTGTGACATATAAAAGCTGTTAGCTGCTCCTGTAGCCAGCAGCACTCAAACCTTGTAGAGTTTTGCTCTCTGAGATTTGTAATAAGACACACTCCTCTCACAAGAGTTCATGCTACAACCTAGCAAAGAACTTTACATTTTTGGAAGAATACTATATTCATTTTGGCTTTGTGCAGAGGTAAGCTATTTAGCTCAACAAGTTTATTTTGCATGCATTGTTTTTAAAGTAGCTCACATTTTTACTTTTTTAGAAGTGAGATTGGGTTATTATAACTTTTTTTGTATCTATTCTATTACTGGGTGTCCATATATGTTTGGGGGACATTATCAGCACATTCTCTGTTATTACCTGTGATGCAGTTTTCCTTTCACTCTCAAGATGAGTTTCAATTCCTTAAGTTTTCCCTCTGAAAATAAATATGCAGTAATGCATTCTGTGACTCAGGCATTTGGGGTAAATGGCTCACATTCAGTTTAGGGTGAGTAGTCATGCTGTTTATTTTTCTCTAGCTAGAGGAAGTTCCTCTTAGGGGTTTGCCTCATAACACCAAGTAAAATGTATAGAGACCACTACAGGTTGTCTCCTAGGCTTGACTTCAACATTTGTTTGGATTTTTTGAAGACAGTCAAATCAAGCACTGATTTTGTAAATTCATACCCTCTGGCCCTATTGTTGTTGTTGTGTTTTTTTTTTTCCTTTATAGACCCTAACTCTACTTTTCCGCTTTAAGGCAAAGTAAACTCCTGGCCTCTTCCTCTCCACCTCTCAAAATGATAGCAATCTCTGCCGTCAGCAGTGCACTCCTGTTCTCCCTTCTCTGTGAAGCCAGTGCCGTCGTCTTACTCAATTCCACTGACTCATCCCCGCCAACCAATAATTTCACTGATATTGAAGCAGCCCTGGAAGCACAACTAGACTCTGCGGATATCCCCAAAACCAGGCGGAAGCGCTACATTTCGCAGAATGACATGATCGCCATTCTTGATTATCATAACCAAGTTCGGGGCAAAGTGTTCCCACCAGCAGCAAACATGGAATATATGGTAAGAGAAATGTGTTTTCTTTGAATTCTGAGGGAGGGCACTTTGTTTAAGGTGTATGTTGAGAGGATCCAAAGAGTTTGTGTGTTAAAGGATATGGGGTTTTTTGCACCTTTTATCTTAGGGAAGGTTCTGAAGTGCCTGGTAAATTAAAGACTGTTCTATCATAGAATTAAAAGGGAAGGAAAGTATCTAATATTTTTGTGTGAGTTCCATAACCCTTGATGAAACAGGTCTTATATGAGAAAGAGATAAAGGGTGGGGTATGATGACTGATCACATTTGGAAGGTCCTCCTTAAAAAAAAAAAAAAAGTCACAGGGAACTTTTTCTGTGCTTTGTTGGTCTAATAGTCATATTTATCAACTAAAATATTTCTTGAAAATAATTTTTTTAAATTATAGGTTTTGTGTGCATGATTTATTCTCTGGGTAGGTGTCTCTTCCCTTTCTTGGACAAAGCTGCTTCTGACACTAATCTATTTGTATTCTCAGAGAACATGCTGACTTTTTCCTCCCTGTGATTTAATGCTTTGTCGTTCAGATAACAGTGAAGCCAGCACATTTGTGCACTGTTCCAACTTGCCTTGAACACATTCTTTGCTCTCTCTTAAAAACAAAACAAAACAAAACAAAAAATAGGCTCTCTGTGTTTAAGTTGTTTTACTTAGAAAGTAACTTTTTTTTAAGTTGATATTAAAAGAGTAGATGTCTTTTTAAAGTTTCTTAATATTTGGTTTTGAATTTATACAAGGTTATGGTTAAACTTCCAGCACCTCCCAAGA
Organism: Bos javanicus; assembly: GCF_032452875.1. Taxonomy (NCBI): domain Eukaryota; kingdom Metazoa; phylum Chordata; class Mammalia; order Artiodactyla; family Bovidae; genus Bos; species Bos javanicus. Next base: position 38,317,211 of record NC_083881.1, read on the forward strand.
GCACAGCTTGGAGCCTGTTTAAGGCAATGAAGACCACCAATATGGTATTTCTAAGCTGGGGTGGGGGAGGTGGTATCACTAACCACTTTTTATAAGTGCTGACCTAAATTTAGGGATTTCTGTCAGTTTTTAAATTTCTTTCTTTTATTTAACTAAGCTTTTTAATTGTAGATATCATTGTCACAAGAAAAATAAAGACTTGCCAAATGTAAGAGAGTCATGGTTCATAGAAGTACAATTCAGACTTTACTCAAAGGCATTTTTCTAGGATTTCTTAATGAAACTGGAAAAGAAGATATCATTCCTTGTGTGTGAGGGGCAGTACAGTCTCATAATTAAGACTGTGGAGCCTGGAATTTAAATGCTTGGGTTCAAACCTCAGTCCTGGAATTATAAGTTGAATGAGTTCATTACCTAATTCTGTTTTATTTTCATCATCTCTAACATGAAGATAAAAGTATTATCTGCCACAAGGGGTTATTATGGGGAATGTATGAGCTGAGGGGTAGGACAATTAGACTAGATCCTACAGAAAAATAATGTGCAAGAAACGTCAGTTTTTATGCATGCCTGTGAACTTACTGAGAAACATGCCCAGTGAAAACCTGTTCAAGATCTAAAAATAGGAGCAGTTACTCACATTGAACAGGTGTTTCTAGAAGTGATGCCCAGATACAGAAAGGAGAGTAATAACCATGTTTTCAAGCATCATACATTTTATGATACATAAGATTCTGTGCAAGCTCAAAAAGGTACGCTCTCCAGACTGCAGGTTTAGGGAGTACTACTTGATGGTGATCACATCACTATGCAGACTAAGGTGAGGATCAAGACAAATGAACTGGCTTTGGAGAGAAACTCATCTTGGTTGAAATCCTAACTATGCTGCTTGTTTTGTGGCCTTGTGCAAGTTGCTTAATATACATAAGATTGAACTTCCTTCTCTGTAAAATGGGAACAACAATTTATATAATAGCCAATCAATATGTAGTGTAATTTATTATTTCAATAATATGGAGGGAAGAGGGATGATCATGAATAATATGTAGGGTACAACACAGTGGAAATGCATTTTAAAAAGCCATATTTTTCCAGTTATGTTTTTCCCCACTGATCACAAATTGATTCCACATGCAATTATTAAATTGCTTCTATAAGCCGAAGATTTGGTTAATTGTTTCCATAGATGATCTCATTTGATAGCTCACAGTCTCCCTATGAGGTTAAGATTATGATCCTCATTTTACAAATGAGATCATTTAGGCCCAGAAAAGTTAATGACTAGGCAAAGGTGGTTTGGAAAATGAATAGTATCACCGGAATTATAATTTAGGTCTGTGCAATTTCAAAGCCTATGCTTGTATTGGGGGGCATCTTTCCATTTGTTAGATTGAGCAAATACTACATTGGGGGAACTGCTGGAGATGCTAGGATATCTGTTTCTTCCTTTATGGTGCCAGCTGAAATCATATAGTTTTTGTATTCTGCTTGACATCCCTTTCTTATTATTTGCTTTTGAACTATGGGAGCCACTATATATGATTTATTTTTTAAGAACCAGATACAATGCTAGTTGTATGGTAAATGCTTTATAAATCTTCCTCCACTTAGTAAGGGTGCCCCTGGTGCCTCAGATGGTAAAGAATCTGCCTGCAATTCAGGAGACCCAGGTTTGATCCCTGGACTGGGAAGATTTTCTGGAGAAGGGAATGGAAACCCACTCCAGTATTCTTGCCTGAAGAATTCCATGGACAGAGGAGCCTGGTAGGCTATAGTCTACCAAAGGGGTACAAAGAGTCAGACACATCTAACACTTCCACTTCTTCTTCACTTAGTAAAGAATGAAAAACAGTAGTATAGTACTATACTATAAAGTAACATTGTCTCAAGTTGTCATGTAAATACTCCATATAGTTCATCACACATATATTTACTCAGTTACTGTTTATTGAGCATTTACTATATGTGAGACACTATTCTAAACACCCAGCATAAATTTGTGAATAAAATAGATATTCCTTGGCCCCCTGGGTGAGGATTCAGACAATAAACAAGATCAACAAATTACATAGTATGTCAGAAAGTGATAAGTTTATGAAGAAAAATAAAGCAGGTTGAGGTTTGGATATTTCATAGTGTAATCATGAAGGCCCTTAGAATGTCCTAGAGTAAGGGGAGGGAGGGAGCCACATGGATAGATGAGGGAAGACTCTTCCAGACAGAGGGAAGAGCCTGAGTAAAGCCTCTAAGGTGGGCGGGAGGGGAGCAGATCAGTTCAGTTAGAAAAACATGGTCGGTTTAGTGAATTCCTGTCTCTGTGGGGCTTCCCAGGTGGCTCAGGGTTAAAGAATCCACTGCCAACACAGGAGACGTGGGCTTGATCCTTGGGTTGGGAAGATCTCCTGGAGAAGGAAATGGCAACCCACTCCAGTATTCTTGCCTGGAAAATCCCATGAGCAGAGGAGCCTGGTGGGCTGGTCAGAGGAGCATGGACCCTGGTCCATGGAGTCGCAAAAGAATCAGACATGACTTAGCAACTAAATAACAACAAAAGTCTCTATGAGTAAATGGACCAGCTGAAATAATTCACTGGATCCCTCTGGCAGACTCAGAGAAACTTTGAGGGAAGTAAAACTTTGAGGTCAGAGCAGGAATGTTCAGTTCAGCTAGTTCAGTTCAGTCGCTCAGTCATGTCCGACTCTTTGCGACCCCATGAATCGCAGCACGCCAGGCCTCCCTGTCCATCACCAACTCCCGGAGTTCACTCAGACTCACGTCCATTGAGTCGGTGATGCCATCCAGCCATCTCATCCTCTGTCGTCCCCTTCTCCTCCTGCCCCCAATCCCTCCCAGCATCAGGGTCTTTTTCAGTGAGTCAACTCTTCTCATGAGGGGGCCAAAGTACTGGAGTTTCAGCTTTAGAATCATTCCTTCCAAAGAACACCCAGGACTGATCTCCTTTAGAATGAAAAAATGGACTGGTTGGATCTCCTTGCAGTCCAAGAGACTCTCAAGAGTCTTCTCCAACACCACAGTTCAAAAGCATCAATTCTTCGGTGCTCAGCTTTCTTCACAGTCCAACTCTCACATCAAGCGACTTTAACCCCCAGGTCAGGTGAAAAATACAAATCTCAGTTGAACACACCTACTTTTAATTTGTTTAACATTGCTTTGGATTGTGAACAATTTGAAAGTAAGTTCCATTCCTAACCTCAAATATGGGCCTCAGAAACTGAGGATACTTATCTCACTGTTGCTCCAAGCTCTGTGTTCAAACTGTCCCCTCGGTGGATGATAGCACCGTGGGACCCTCACAGAGGATGTTCTTCAGCTCAAGGTTCTTTCTAATTGCACCAGCCTGACCTGAAATCACCTTCATTCACAACTTTTCTAAAACTTTCCCCATGCTATTTCCTCACCTTCTACTGTCTTCTTAACTTGTGTGTGTGTGCTCAGCTGTGTCCTCTTTGCGACCCCATACACTGTAGCTTACCAGGCTCCTCTGTCCATGGGATTTCCCAGGCAAGAATACTGGAGTGGGTTGCCATTTCCTTCTTCAGGGGATCTTACTGACCCAGGAATCAAACCCAAATCTCCTGTGTTCTTTAAGAATGTTTTGTTCTTTACTGACACTTCCTATAATCACAGCCACATTTGATCTCTCCTTTGAGTCACTGTAACCTATTATGTCTATCATACTGCTCTCATCAAAATCAGATCCAATTTATAGTCATTTGTATATTTCCTGCAAACTTCCTAATTTTAAGCTTTTATTTTCTTGGGAAATTTCTTGTGTACAAACAGTAATCAAGCATTATTTGGTGAATTTATTTGAAATCCCTATGAATTGTTATATGTTTAACATGGATCAATTTTGATATTATTATTTATAATTAGAGTTCACTCATCATTTATAATAATATTTTATCTTGTGCACCTAAAATACAAAAGTTTTTCAAAATTTGAAAAAAGAAATCCCCTTAAAATTAACTGATTTTTTTCTTCTTCAAGTACTGGATTATGTTCATATATGCTTGAGTGAATTAAGTGGACACAATTTGAACATGAGATTGGTGACATTCATATTATAGTGTATAATATTTTCTTTGGGTATATTGGCCATGATTTTAGTGGAAAGCACATACTTAGAAATATTTAATTTTCCAAACACTGTATCCTGTTAAAAAATAATAGATAGAGTTTAAGATATGCAAGTCAAACTCTTGGCTTCTATTCTACAATTAGTTTCTTGACAAATTTCCAGAGCTGCTTGGATACCAGCTGTTTTTCATTCTTCCTAAGGGCAACTTAAACTATGACTCTAAACCACAAACCACACTAGTTTCTCAGAATACGAGTCATCCTTAAAAGAATAAGATTATAAGACTCATACATGAAGTAAAACTTGTAGGATATTTCTTGAATTTAAGTCAGTTGAATGAATTTTTAAAAATGTGAAGTCCTTTTGTGAGAGGATAAGAGCCAAAGATAACAGAAAACCTTGTATTTGAAGTGTAAACAAAACAGGAGAAACAAGCAGGGAGAAAAAAAAACCCTAAGCACACTGTAAGACGCAATATGAAGTGAAGTAAAGTGAAGTCACTCAGTCGTGTCCGACTCTTTGCGACCCCATGGACTGTAGCCTACCAGGTTCCTCCCTCCATGGGATTCTCCAGGCAAGAGTACTGGAGTGGGTTGCCATTTCCTTCTCCAGGGGATCTTCCCGACCCAGGGATCGAACCTGGGTCTCCCGCATTCCAGGCAGACGTTTTAACCTCTGAGCCACCCGTGTAAGACACTGCTGTGTAATAAAACAGTACAGACAAATACCAAAATACCATGGAGAAATCACAGAAAGAGGAGGTAATCCATAGTTGCAAAATCATGAAAGGCTCTTTGGAGGAAGGGTATTTAAAATAGATGCTCAGGAAGGGGCAGGATTGACTGTTACAGTAAGTAAATCAGTACATGAACAAAATCACCAAGAGAGAAAAAGCATAGCACATTATCCATGTTGTCAAGGATTTTGAGAACAGGTTGAGGATCACTTAATACAAGAGCAATTAGGAAGGCCATGGAGGCTTTATATCCGGGTCAAAGGTGCAGAGAAAAGTGGCACCTGGCAATTGAGGGAGTTTAGATTGGCTGTGAAGATGGGCCAAGAATTAGCAACGATTGAATCAGTGGGGCCATTCTTTTAGCAAAGGTAAGGAGGAGCTGGGCTTCCCTGGTGGCTCAGTGGTAAAGAATACACCTGCTAAGGCAGGATACACAGGTTCGATCCCTGGGTCAGGAAAATCCCCTGGAGAAGGAGATGGTAGCCCACTCCAGTATTCTTTTTGCTTGGGAAATCCCATGGACAGAAGAGCCTGGCAGACTACAGTCCATGGGGTTGCAAAAGAATCCTACACCACTTAGTGACTAAAACAACAACAAAGGAGAAGCCAGACACCTACACCTACATGCTTTGACAGATATGAACAGCTAATGGAAATAGTTCATAGGCACATGTGATAGCAGACTTCATAGATGAGAGAATGGTGGAAAGACAGGTAGGGGACAGCATGAAGATAATGATGGATATGAGCTAAAACCTTAAAACTAAAAATGCATAATGTAATTTCAAGAAGCCAAAGTTGTTAAATTGATAATATGGCCAATTTTGTTTGTTTGGTGCCTGCAAATATTACTTGCAGAGCTAAGGGAGTAAGTCTTCCTATATTTTTCTGGAGAAGAGAAAAATACTAGTTTCCAAGTCACAGCAGGTGGTAAAGTTACAGAAAGCATGACTCAAACGAGTGAATGGAGAAGAGATTAATCTGTCCTCAGAAACAGCACAATAAAGTATTGGCCTACAGTAATTTATGTCTTGAGAATAAGGAAAAACTCAAGTTTTGTTTATTTGGGCTTCATGTGGAAGAAAATGTAGATAATATAAATGACTTTTTTCCCTTTATTCAATAGTTGACTAAACATCTGTGATGTCTATCCTTATCTTTTTTTTTTTTTAATGAAATCATATACTGTACTAGATGGCACATTTCCTCTCATTTGGGAAGGATAACTCAATTTCCCTTTTATAAACATGAGTAACTTGATGTATCTAACCAATTTTTTTTTTCCAATGAGTGCTTTTCTGACCACTAGAAAGCCTCCTGAGAATGTTGCCAGCCAACAGGGAAGTGAGAAAGGCTGCTGACAGGAAGGCATTTGTCCAGCACATTTGAAACTCCACATTCCTGTTCTCCTACATGTAGAACCTTTTAAGTGTCTTGGCTTCAAACAGAGACCAGGCACATTTTACAGGAATTTTCTCCCCAGGTGCGTGTTGCGTAGCATTTCTAAGTTAGTATTGCTTACATATGAATGTTCAGCTCTCCACTTGTGTAGCCAGCTAAAGGCAAGGACATTTTTGTTTGTGATTGTTTTGAATACAGGCTCCAAGAAGTGCAAATGTGAAAATGTTATCAAGCTGTGATTCAGAGCCCCACCATGCTTGCTAGAAGAGCTTTGAATCACACATAGGCTATATATGTGTGGACCATATTTCCTAGTACTCAACATTGCTTTTTCTGGTGGCAAATAATATTTGACCACATGCCATGGTATAGGAAATAATTTTATTATATTTCTGCTATTCGTTGGTGGTGTTCAGTCGCTAAGTTGTGTCTGACTCTTTGCGACCCCATGGACTATAGCATGCCAGTCTCCTCTGCCCTTCACTACCTCCTGGGGTTTGCTCAGGCTCATGTCCATTGAGTTGGTGATTCTATCTAAACACCTCATCCTCTGCTGCTCCCTTCTCCTTTTGCCTTTTGACTATTTGTAGAACCTAGAATCATTTCTGTCTCACAGAGAACACTCAGTCAAAATGTGTGGAACAACTGAATGACATCTTCTAATTTTTGCTGGGCATTCCAGGTAAAGAGCGTGTAAGTATAGGACTCACAGTCTGCTGGGCAGGAATCACTCAGTCCTGACAGGCTGAGGGATTCAATGGGGAGCAAAAAGGCACTTTTTTTATAGGAAGTACTGTGAAAACAGACAAGCAAGTGGGCAAAGCAGCGAGCTGAGTGCTAAAGTAGAATAAATAAAGGGTACTTGGGATCACAAGGCACATACCTAGCCCAAACTTGGACTGGGCTAGAGAGGCAGGGAAGACTTCCAAGAGGAAATGATTTCAAATATTAAATATGAAAATAAATAAAAGTTGTGCAGGCAGGAGTGGGAAAAAGGGAATTGGGTGGTAGGTGAGGAAGGGTGCTCTGAGAAGGTGCACATACATTGAAGGATAAAATTCAGTGTGGCTTGGACATAGAGGATAAAAGAAAAAGTGGTATTTGATGGGGCTGGGAAGGTAAGCAGAAATTTGAATTTTATTCTAAGATCAAGGCAAGTGGTTGAGGGTTTTAAGTTAGGGAATTAATTTGCCTTTCAGAAGGGTCATTCTGGCTTTAGGTTGAGAGAGGGATTGGAGAGAGGCAGAAGTAACAGCATAGTCAAGAGACCATTATAATCGCCTGGGGAAGGGAGAATTGGCCTTAGTGATGCTTAAGGGCATAGGGACAAAATGAATTTGGGCCTTGAATCAGTAGGGGTGAGGGATTTATATGAAGAAGTAGCATGAGGATTTATATTGGGGGGCAGCCACAGAGGATACCTCTGTTTTTGACTAAGACAATTAAGTTTCCCTGAGCTGGAGAAAACAAAGTGCAGGTTTCTGGGAGTCATTAGGTAGCTGGAGGTTTGTCATCCAGGGTGCACATCTAGAGAGGTTGAAAATAGTAGCTAGTGTGTGGGAGGGAACATTCTTTCAAAACAAAGAATTTGGGATGGGAATTATGCTTTAGTAATCAGAATGGACCACTTTACATAATGGGGGTAGGGTAGTGTCATGGAGACAGCATGGATGGATGATTTTATGTCTGGGAATCTACTCAAGAATTTTTGCAAGAAAGTTTCATGTATCTTTATTTATTTATTTATTTTATTTTTTAGAATCAGTGCTGAGCCTTAAATCAACATGAATCCAAATCTATTTCAGAGGGCTGCATAGCGCCAGGTCCATCTAGTCTTTCTGACCTATTCAGCATAAGGTTTCGGGGGAAAATTAATCAAAGGACTTCAGAAAAATAGAAGTTGACTCGTCTGACTAGTCTGGTGTGCTGAATTTAATGTATCTGAAAACGATTTAATAGTCAGTCAATGACCATTAAATAGTTATACTTGAGATGTTTAATTGTCTATGAGAATTTCTAAAGAATGATGTGGGAGGAGGTCAGGGAAGATAAAGACTAACAGTTTAAAGTGGTCAAGAGAAATGTCTGGCATAGAATACATCATGGACTGAGGTTTGGAGGGATATGATTTGAATGTTTCCAGTCCATGTAACCCATGGTGTCTAAAATCAGATAGATTTTAGCGTCCAAAAGCATATTTTTTGACACAAATATGGAAGAATGCCCCCAAAGTTGTGTGTTTAGACTAGACTTTTCATGACTCTTAAAATTTCACATCACATACTCCCAACTGAAACAGTCCAGAAATGTTGCTTAAGGGCACAATCTTTTTTTTTTTTATCCTGCAAAGTGCATCAAATTCACATTTCATAATTTCATTAAATATGAGCATTCTACCCAATCTGCCTCTGCATTCCAGGGAGAGCATGTTTTCAGCAGGCAGTAGGTAGGCGGAAAGGCATTTGAATTCTTCTGACTAAGTGGGCAAAAGCAAGATACAGGGTTTACGTGAGTATCATAAGATCGTTTAACAGTGAAGAAGTCAGGTTTTAGATGATTATAACACTGAGTTGGTAAAAAAAAATTAACCACACATGAAAATGTCTTCCTGGCATATAAGCACAGTATTCAATGATAGCTGGTAGGTAGTAGCTTCCTGCAAAAGGAGGACTATTGCTAGAATCCATCAATAAGTGGTCTTAAAATTTAAAGATAAATCATATGTTAAAGGGGGATTTAAGGAAGGGACTTATTATATTTTAAAACTCTGAAACGTTCTCTAATTTTTATCTTCCACTGTTTGATGTTATTTTCCTGGAAGCAAGGTCCTTATTATCTATACACAATTCTGTTTCTGATTAGTTAGTTGCTTCAGGGTTTATCTGTTTTCACCTTATCTGATTGCTTGCTAAATTTAAGGTTTCATGTCTCTTAAACTTCAGGCTGCCAGATATCGTGATTGAAAATGCACCTCACCTTGTCTCCCATTTTAGGCAGCTTTCTAGCTCACAGACCACAACTCTTCCAGTGTCTGATCTTCCGACAATAATATTTACCATTCTGTACAACCTGCCCTGCTAAAACTGTGCTAAATTCTTCTTAGTCACTATCTCGCCTAACCTTCACAGCAGTCTTGTGAAATGGGAACAATTTTCTTTATTTAGAGACAGGAAATTTGAAGTTTGGACAGCGTAAGTAGCTTCCCCAAGGTCACAGAGCAAGTAAATCAAAATGATGAGAGCGCAGTTCTGTCTGACGGCAAAGCCCATGCTTTAAGAGACTATACAGTGCACACTCCCCTCCATGTGTTCATCTCCTGCTCTTGAGCCCACTGGCTTGGGAATGTCTCCACATGCATTTTATCTGAGGACATCACTGAATATTAGAAAGTATTTCTTCATGTGGAATCAAATCTTGCTTCCTGTACTCTTTCTAACCTTGGCAGCCACATAGGAAAAGTCTGTATTATGATACTGTTTCAAGTCTTTGAAGGCTATGAGCATCCATGCATTAGACCTTGACCCCCAATCACCCAGCTCTTTCTAACCCTCCAGCCTTTTTGTGCTAAATACCTATACACACTACCTCTTTCACCCAGAGTATGGCCAGCATCGGGAAGGCGGCATAAAGATATTTGCCTTTTGAAAATCCTGGAAAAGGTAAGAAGTTGTGCCATTAAGGAAATGGAAAATCAAGTCTCCCCCGCTCCCCTCCACCCTTTATGTTACACATACACACAGGAATGCTGCCAGTTAGATCATCTTGGGGTCTGCGAGCAGCTTGGCTCTGAGCAAGGAATGCCTTTTACTAGGCTGTTGTCCTTGGTTGGGTTCCAACATGTGTGTTCTCTATTTTTTCTGTAAGAGATGTATCTATTTGCATAATAAACATGTCTGAATAAATAGTTGGCCTTTTTCATGACGGGTGACTTTCTTTTTGTTTACTTCTTTTTAAATTAGTTTTTATTGGAGTATAGTTGCTTTACAATGTTGTGTGCTTTTCTGGCAATGAGGTGCATAGAAGTGACATGACCCGACCTGCACAGAGTAGCGATGACAAGTTAGTCTTCATTCATTCTACTTCTGTGGCTGCATCCTTTCACATTAGGCTGGCAGATGAGGTAGAACATGCTCCTGCTGAGTCATCTCATATCCTCATGAACCAAACTGCTTATAGATCAAATGTGTATTTTAAATACAGAGTCAACATTATTATCATGGAAAAGGATCGCCTTACCTTTAAAATTTTTTATCTGTTCTTTCTCTAAGATTTCGGGTTCTCAGAATGTTACGTGTGTGTCACTTCTGATATATCATTTAGTAAAGGCATTTAGAGTTCCCTCCGATTTCCGAATAAGCCGCATGAGCCTCATCTGTTCTCTCTGTTCATATCCGTGTCACCACAGACTATGTTCCCTCCTCCTGGAACTGTCATGCTCAGAATGAATGATGTTGTCTTATTTGCATAGCAGCAAACAGGATGATTTCATTACCTCTCTCATTCGTAATTCTGTCTTTCACGAAGGTACAGAGCAAACCGCCTCACAGAGCTTAGCAGTCAGTATCAGTGACAACCAGTCATTTTCCTGATGAAAGGCTATGTTTATTTTTTATCAACTCTTGGATCAATAATGTACAAGAGCTGAGAGGAAGGAGGGCTTCCCTCATAGCTCAGTTGGTAAAGAATCCACCTGCAGTGTGAGAGACCCCAGTTCGATTCCTGGATGAGGAAGATCTGCTGGAGAAGGGATAGGCTACTCACTCCAGTATTCTTGAGCTTCCCTTGTGGCTCAGTTGGTAAAGAGTCCACCTGCAATGCAGAAGACCTGGGTTCGATCCCTGGGTTGGGAAGATCCCCTGGAGAAGGGAAAGGCTATCCACTCTAGTATTCTGGCCTGGAGAATTCCATGGACTGTATAGTCCATGGGGTTGCAAAGAGAGGAAGGACACTGTTCTAAGTCCTTTTAAGTGAAAACTAACTTCTAGAAATGCCCCCCTTTTCCCAAACCTCTTCTGTGGTGTGTGTATGGGGGTGCAGGAGCAGGGTGTGGTGAGTAGGAGTGAGATAGAAGAGGGGAGGCCCAAAGTCCTCTGCAATCAGAATGGCACTTCACTGAATAAGCTTTAAACTATCATTTCTAACTGGAAGAACACAGAACAACTTTGTAAGCACACATTCAAAGTCTCCAACTTGAAATGTTGATTCACTGGGTCCAGGATTGGGCTGGGGATCTGCTTTCTCAAAAAGTTTCCATTGGAGGCCCTGGAGTGATTTCCCAGGTGAGAGAAAATATCTGAGATTATGATTTAGGACATAAAACTGAGCTGAGAAAAATATTTTGTGGCTCAAATATCCATTTATTTATCAAGAGACTATATACTAGAAGAATAAGAAAGAATTATTCCAGTGATAATTTCTATATTATCACAAAATTTCACTTGAATACTCACTCAGCACTCATTTTCATAAGACATCCTGTGGTCATTGTGGGTGAGCTACAGATGTCTGCAGTGTGGAATGACACTTATTTGGGAATATACATGATTGACTAAGGATGCTTCTAAAGAAGCAGACTTTTAAGTAGCACGTTTTTTGGAAGTGGCTTTATAACATACATTGCATATAGATAATGGGTAATGTATTATATTACATACTAATTAATTTATATAATGTATTGTAATTTATGATTTTTCACTTATTTGTTTGGCAGGGCTTCCCAGGTGGCTTAGTGGTAAAGAATCTGTCTGCCAATGCAGGAGACGCAGGAGATGTAGATTCAATCTCTGGGTCGGGAAGATCCCCTGGAATGGGAAATGGCAACCCACTCTAGTATTCTTGCCTAGAGAATTCCACGGACAGAGGAGCCTGGCAGGCTACAGTCCATGGGGTTGCAAAGAGTTGGACACAACTTAGAAACTAAACAAGTAATTCTTTAACTTGCCTATCTCTTCCCTAAACTATAAGGCAGAGTCCATATCAGTCTTGCTGACTGTTCAATTCACATTACCCGGTGCATCCCAATATATACTCAATTACTAGCTGCCTAGATCAATGAATTTTGGCTCAGACGGTACAGTGTCTGCCTGCAGTGTGGGAGATCTGGTTTTATTCCCTGGGTTGGGAAGATTCCCTGGAAAAGGAAATGGCAACCCACTCCAGTATTCTTGCCTGGGAAATCCCATGGACAGAGGAGCCTGGTGGGCTACAGTCCATGAAGTTGCAAAGAGTTGGACATGACTGAGCAACTAATACTATTGGTTGATCTGGAAATTTGCATTTCTTACATTTTCCACTGTTGATTAAAACACAGCATCCCCATCTGGGAAGTTTGGTATAAGGGGGTTTGGGGCCAAGGTATCTCCAAGGTCATTGTTTCTTGCCACCATTCATGTGTACTAAGATCACTTATCTACAGAAGTGTGTTGGTGACAATGATAATTCCCATTGGAGTTCACAAACTACAGGCCCATCAACCATTCCAATTAGTAGTCATGTTTAACTTGCTCTGCAAGTGTTGAACTGTAGAGAAATTTACATTTTAAAAAGCTATTTGGGAACAAGAATCCACCTGCAATGTGGGAGGCCTGGGTTTAATCCCTGGGTTGGAAAGGTCTCCTGGAGGAGGACATGGCAACCCACTCCATTATTCTTGCCTGGAAAATCCCCACGGACAGAGGAGCCTGTCGGGCAACAGTCCATGGGATCCCAGAGTTGAACACAACTTAGTGACTAAGCGCAGCACAGAGGTGGGTACATTTCACATACACATCAGGATTTCTACATTATCCTGGAAAGTTGCAACATTTACAGCCATTATTCCCTCCCTCTACGTGTCAGCATTCGGTTAAAAAGAATAGCATGTTTGGGTATAGGAAAATTCACTCATTTCCAAGTGTCTCTGTCTTTCAAATAATTGTCCAGACATCAAGCAACAGTTGTACTTTTTCATCTTATACCCAATATTTCTTTACTCATTTTCATTACTGGAACAACCCTGAAACCAATCATTGCGGTTGATTACATTTAAACAGCACTTTGGCATTTTCAAAGCACTTGACTGAAGTATAGATTGAGCCATGCATAAATTAAAGCACTGAAAAATTCTTTCCTTTATTTCCTAATCACCAATCCTGTTTAAGTAGTCTTACCTCAAATTCTGAATGTTTTTATTTTATCCATGCCTTCATTAATTTATATATTAAGGCTTTATGTGTATGAAACATTCTCTGAGCTAGGAGTCTTTTTCAATAATTCAGATAACAAAATGATGGTGACTTCACTCAAGGTGGTGCCAATAATGGTGATAATCAGTGGGTATAATCTGGATAGACAGGATCTTGATGGTAAGATCAACAAGATTTGCTGACAGAGCATATAAAGATTATTAAGCAAACAAAGAGTAAAGACAGCTATGGATTTTTTGGCCTGAGCAACTATAACAGCAGTTGGTAAACTTTTTCTGTAAAGGACTGGAAGATAAATATGTTTAACTTTGTAGGCCTTGTGGTCTATGCTGCCACTATAACACAGAAACAGCATAGATAATATATAAGCACGCAGTGGTTCAGATTTGGTGACCCCTGAACTGGAAGAAATAGGGTTACACCATTCACTGATGGGAGGAAGACTGCCTGTGTTGTTTAGGGAGTAGAGAGTAGGGATAGGATTGAGAATATTGGAACTCAATTTTGGACTTGTTAAGTAAAGATTTAAAGTGGGTAGATTAGCTTGGAATTCAGTGGAGAAGGATAAAGATATAATTTGGAATAATACCACTAGCTTATAAACAGTATTTCAATGCATGAGACTGGATGTGATTAGCTAAGCAGTGAGTGTAGATGAAACAGGGAAGAGAGGTGGAGAGAGACAGAGACAGAGAGCGAGACAGAGAGGGACATGGCTTGAGCCCTGGGAATCCTTCAGCATGTAGAGGTTAGGGAGATGAGGAAGAAGCAGCAAAGATATGGAGACACAGCAGTCAGAGAAAAACAAGGCAAGTGTGGGGTCATGAAACCAAGGAATGGATGTGAGTCCAGAAGGAGCAGGTGGTTAGATACTCTAAAAGCTGCTGGTTAACCAAATAAGATGGTGACTGGGGAATGACCATTGATGATATCGATGAGATCAGTTTGAGTAGAGTAGACACAGAGGGAAACCTGCCTGCGGGTGTGGGCTTGAGTGTGGAAGAGCAAAAATCGAGAATTCTCTGTTAAGACAACACTCAAGAAATTTCATTGTAAGAGGAATAAGAGGAATGATACATTGGAATATGAAGATGGAGAGGGGTCAAGAAAAGGCCTTTTTTGTTAGTTTTTAAGAAATTTATGCTGCTGCCAATGATTGCCTCAGAGTTCTTCTAAAAAAGTATACTTTTACATCATCTCTTTATAGAAATTTACCTTCCCAACCTATGTGAAAGGGAGCACTCATCTTACCTGAGGAAAGTCCTTGTTATCCTTGTTTAAACACTTAAAAAACACTCAGGACCCCACTTTGATATTTTATGTTATAATGCCATCCCATATCTGTATTCATTTTTGAGGCTTGAGGGAATTTTTTTTAAATCAAGTTCCTTTAACTACTTCTCTTTTAAAGTTCAATCAGTTTAATAGCATTTAATTAATCTAACTAGTGCCAAAAATTCCCCATGTGAAAGCCTTTTCTCTTCCTCTGCCCACTCCACCCCCTCCAGGTTAACCAAGGCTCATTCTTAACACTGGGTCTCAGTTTCCTTCATTGGCCACCTCACAAGCATTTCCACCTAAGGGGAATAAACCCATCAATTCAAAACAGAACCACAACCATGCCCATGAAGTGTTTTTTAAAAACTTTTGGCTGCCCTCAGGGGAAATAATTTTTTCATCACTTAATATCTTTTCAATGGCTCTTCCTCACTTCTGTAAGTCATCTCTCCTTTCCCAATCTAACCCAGGAAAAGAACAAAGAACCCCAGTTGAATATTTTTAAACACCAAAAGCTTGTCTATCTAAACTGCCTTTATGTTTTATCTAAGTATATGAGAAATGACTGCTTAAAAGTCCAAGAAAACAAGTATCTGTAGGACATGCCATACTGTTTCCAGTGTTGCTATCATAGTATCCTTGACAATAACTGATTTAGAAATATGTCTTCAAAAATTCAGTGTGGTATTTTTATTTTTAGTATTTTATGTCTTTGAAGATGGTTGCCATGTGCAGAGTAGATTTTTTAAGAGGTCATTTTCAAATTTAATATTTATGGTTTTCTACTTTAGCCTCACTTATACATATTTTTGTTCTATGCATAAATCTAGCAAGTTTTGGCAACCACACTTGTTTAATGTTTGTTACTATTTACAAATCTAATTAATTTAAATTTTAAGTTACATTTATAGATTTAACATATTTGACCTTTAGTATTTCACTTGGTTTATTGAAAATCATTTCCATATATTTAAAAGTCTTAAGAGGCTAAGACATTCAGTGACTTTTAAGTTCTAAATTTTGCAATACTGTTTAAAAATTATATCAAGATAGTCTTACAATTTTTAACTTAAAACCACAAATATAAATAATTATTCATGAATGCATTTTATATTGCAATTACAAGGCTAACTAGTTGCTTTAACAACCTGTTGCCACATTCTTTTAACCACTATAAATAATATCAAATATGTATAGATTCCTTACCCAGAAATAGTTATTCTTTTTAGCAACTTATATTTAACTCTTTCAAATGCTTCTACATTTAATTCTTATGCTTGGAATTAAAATATGTTACCCACTTGAAAAAAAAAAACAAACCAGTATGCCATCTCTAACAATGCTGGGTATACATTCTGAAGTAATTTTTAGGGTTGTCTTTCAGTTGGTCTACATTTCTTATTGTACAGCAATAATGACTGGGGTTTAAGGAGGGAGCTTTGGATGTCCTGGTGGCCACTGTGTCATGAGTACCATAACTTAAGGAAATGGCTTATAAAATGACCCCATCTTTGGGCTGGATCATATCATTCTCTAATTCTTCTATTTGTGAAAGTTAGTGTGTCATGTTGAGACACTCTTTGACTCAATTTTTTATTTCTTTGACCCAAGCTCTGAAGACCCCTGGACTGATAAGGATCTGCATTCTTTTCCTGTCTCTCCTATCTCTTGGAGCCACACTCTTCTAGCAATTAAATAACATCAATTTGAATTCTGGATGTCTCTCATGGCTTAATCAGACTATGTGGTTTCCACAGACAAGGTGCTAAATTTATTTATAAGCACAGTAGCTTATGGTAAACATTTTAGTTCAAAGCTTTATCAATCAATTTACAAGCTGACCAACTAAATAGTTTGTAACACAAAGAATGGAAGAAAGCCATGCAGGGCAGTAGTGCCCGTATATACAGGCTTGTGCATGCTCTGACACCGTTTCAAACCATCTTTACTTTGTGAATTATTTAATCATAATATCTAACTTCTACTAGCTCCTGTAAATATTTTTGTGTCTCCATGCATAATTTTCTTAATTTTTGCCTCATTTTTAGAAGGCAAGATAAGAGTTTAAGTGTTGGCAACTCAGTTATCTATGACATTATTTTATCCATGTAGAGGAACAAAGGGCTCCCCTTGTGGCACAGATGTTAAAGAAAATGTCTGCAATGTGGGAGACCCAAGTTTAATCCCTGGGTCAGGAAGATCCTCCGGAGGAGGGGCATGGCAACCCACTTCAGTATCCTTGCCTGGAGAATTCCATGGACAGAGGAGCCTGGTGTCTACAGTCCATGGGTCACAAAGAGTCAATGCCAAGAGACTGACACATTCACTTTCAGAGGGACAAGACCTAGAAATACAGAATTTGAGGCTGGCTCCATAAAAGCTAAATAAATATCAGGTGTTTAGTTTAACACCTGATAATCACATGTTGCATATTTGCTAGTTATTTCGTAGAATGTTAAAAAAGTGCACATTTGTGGCCTTTTTTCTTTTGCAAATTTATAGGGTATGATACTAAAACTATTTCAAATAAATATCACAGATGCTTAATGAAATTCAGCAGATTGATTACCCATTTAGCATCCAGAAATGTACATATTACTCAAATGCTTAGGTGATTATAACTTCATTCCTGAAACTTGTAAGTTGTTAGAATTCTTTCACGTGATTAAACTGACAACATTAATCACAGTTTAGAGCCTCTGGATAGGAAAGAGGCTATCTTGATTTGCTGTTTTCAAAACTCAAAGACCTCTCATCATATTAATAAATTTAAGTGACAATGTAGATTGAAGGGATACATTGCTTACCCGTATTCTCCTGGGAGTTGTAACCAATGGACAAAGAGACAGCAAAATACAGTAGATAAATAGTTCCTAAGTTGAAGACCTGGATCTTCGTTTCTCTACAGGATGAATGTGAGAAGTGGGCATCTCTGCAGTGGGCCTCAGAAAGATGATTGATCTCCCATGGGAAGGCAAAGTGACCCCATTTTCTGTGTGGGACCTGGCCAGTCTGCCAGGCTCTCCAGCATCTTCCTTTAGGGGCAGACAGAAATCCCTCCCATCAGTTCCCTAAAAGCAAACATGAAAAAACATGGTTATCCCTCTTCCCTCACAACTATCATCTCAAAAATTTTAATTATGATATCTGTACATAGAAACATATAAAAATGTGGGCATCAGTAATGCCAAATACATGATCTTCCTATTAGAATCCTTTATAATAATTTTAAAGTGGTGGTCATGTAAGATATTTTTGAGGCATGAACTCTTTGGTTTATCTCTTTGATATACACAATACATTTTAAGTATGTGAAGTAAGCACATAGAATTATTATATGCTAAATTAAATTTGTTCACTACCTTAAATATTTTAAATTATTTTGTGAAGAATCTAGCTTTATTCTGTCTGTGGTGTGCAAAAGGCTAGAACTGAACAATTCATAAGCCAATATAATAGATCTTCTTGGTCCTGATGCCGGGGCTACTCAGGTATATTAAATCGTAAGATGCTGAAGAGGAAAGAGACTGTAGAGATGGCTTCATCTACTCTCCTTATTTATAGATGAGTTAACTGGGAGACAGTTATATGTCTATAACTGGGAGACAGAATAACTGATATGTCCTCAGTTGCAGATGGTCTTAACAGTAGACTTAGAATGCAGAATATTTTCTTTTTCAGTATTATTTGTTCTATGCAGTCCTGATACTTTAGACAAGACTATAAGAAAGGGACTTCCCTGGCAGTCCAGTGGTTAAGACTTCACCTTCCACACTATAGGGGGGCATGGGTTCAATCTCTCTCAGGGAGTTAAGCTTCCACATGACTCAAGGCCAGAAAAATCCCAACATAAAACAGAAGCAATATTACAACAAATTCAATAAAGACTACAAAAAAATTGTCCACATGAAAAAAAAATCTTTAAAAAGAAAGACTGTAAGAAAGGTTATTTCTCAAATGACTGTATAAAAACACAGAAAAATTGTGTTTTTGGCAGTTATTATTCTGAGTGCACTATACTGCAATGTGTAAACAATACTTAGATGTGTTTTTTTCCCCCAGAGTCATTATAATTAGTTCATGGGACATAATTTGTTGATGCTATTCCATTTAAAATTCATTTGTGAGGTAAATATGCTATTCTGCATTTTGATGAACTGTAATCCACATTTTATAAATTCATATTTCATTAAAAATATCAGAAGAATAAATACTCAAATCCTTTATTAGAGAAACAAAATACTTTTAAAAGTTAATTTCAGTCCTAGAATACTATGATTTTCAATATAAATTTATTTTATATTATTGATATTTTGTGGAGATTTTTGCAGATAAAACAAAGAAATTTGAAGTAATAATTTATCAGTTCAGTTCAGTTCACTTCAGTTGCTCAGTCATGTCCAACTCTTTGTGACCCCATGAACTGCAGCACACCCGGCTTCCCTGTCCATCACCAACTCCTGGAGCCTGCTCAAACTCATGTCCATTGTGTCGGTGATGCCATCCAACTATCTCATCCTCTGTCGTCCCCTTCTCCTGCCTTCAATCTTTTCCAGCATCAAGGTCCTTATAATAATTTACAGAGCTAAATAACAATGAAAAACATAATACAAAATATTTTTTGTAATTGTAAAAGAATGTTATATCAAAGAAAAACAAAGTACATTAAGAAACAGACACTAACTTTTTATTAAAATATTATAGAATGAACATGTTCCATTTAATATACCATATTTAACATAGATTGTATGTATGTGTTTAGTCACTAAGTTGTGTCCAATTCTTTTGCAACCTCATGGACTGTAGCCTGTCGGGCTTCTCTGTCCTTAGGATTTCCCAGGCAACAATGTGGGATTGGGTTGACATTTACTTTTCCAGGGGATCTTCCTGACCCAGGGATTGAACCTACATTTCCTGCGTTGGCAGACAGATTCTTTAGCACCAAACCACCTAGGGAGCCCTTAACATTGATTCAGTTCAGTTCAGTCACTCAGTCGTGTCCAGCTCTTTGTGACCCTATGGACTACAGCATGCCAGGGCTCCCTGTTCATCACGAACTCTGGGAGTCTACCCAAACTCATGTCTATTGAGTTGGTGATGCTATCCAACCATCTCATCCTTTGTCGTTCCCTTCTCCTGCCTTCAATCTTTCCTAGCATCAGGGTCTTTTCCAATGAGTCAGTTCTTCACATCAGGTGGCCAAAGTACTGGAGTTTCAGCTTCAACATCAGTCCTTCCAATGAACACTCAGGACTGATCTCCTTTAGAATGGACTGGTTGGATCTCCTTGCAGTCCAAGGGACTCTCAAGAGTCTTCTCCAACACCACAGTTCAAAAGCATCAATTCTTCAGTGGTCAGCTTTCTTTATAGTCCAACTCTCACATCCATACATGACTACTGGAAAAACCATAGCCTTGACTAGACAGACCTTTGTTGGCAAAGTAATCTCTTTTGCTTTTTAATATGCTGTCTAGGTTGGACATAACTTTCCTTCCAAAGGGTATGCATCTTTTAATTTCATGGCTGCAGTCACCATCTGCAGTGATTTTGGAGCCCAGACAAATAAAGTCTGACACTGTTTCCACTTTTCCCCCATCTATTTGCCACGAAGTGATGGAACTAGATGCCATGATCTTAGTTTTCTGAATGTTGAGCTTTAAGCCAACTTTTCCACTCTCCTCTTTCACTTTCATCAAGAGGCTCTTTAGTTCTTCTTCACTTTCTGCCATAAGGGCTGTGTCATCTGCATATCTGAGGTTATTGATATTTCTCCTGGCAATCCTGATTCCAGCTTGTGCTTCTTCCAGCCCAGTGTTTCTCCTGATGTACTCTGCATATAAGTTAAATAAGCAGGGTGACAATATACAGCCTTGATGTACTCTTTTCCCGATTTGCAACCAGTCTGTTGTTCCATGTCCAGTTCTAACTGTTGCTTCCTGATCTGCATACAGATTTCTCAAGAGGCAGGTCAGGTGGTCTGGTATTCCCATCTCTTGAAGAATTTTCCACAGTTTGCTGTGATCCACACAGTCAAAGGCTTTGGCATAGTCAAGAAAACAGAAATAGATGTTTTTCTGGAACTCTCTTGCTTTTTCCATCATCCAGCTAATGTTGGCAATTTGATCTCTGGTTTCTCTGCCTTTTCTAAAACTAGCTTGAACATCAGGAAGTTCACGGTTCACGTATTGCTGAAGCCTGGCTTGGAGAATTTTGAACATTACTTTACTAGCATGTGAGATGAGTGTAATTGTGTGGTAGTTTGAGCATTCTTTGGCATTGCCTTTCTTTGGGATTGGAATGAAAACTGACCTTTTCCAGTCCTGTGGCCACTGCTGAGTTTTCCAAATTTGCTGGCGTATTGAGTGCAGCACTTTCACAGCATCATCTTTTAGGATTTGAAATAGCTCAACTGGAATTCCATCACCTCCACTAGCTTTGTTTGTGGTGATGCTTCCTAAGGCCCACTTGACTTCACTTTCCAGGATATCTGACTCTAGGTGAGTGATAACACCATCATGATTATCTGGGTCATGAAGATCTTTTTTGTACTTCTGTGTATTCTTGCCACCTCTTCTTAGTATCTTTTGCTTCTGTTAGGTCCATACCATTTCTGTCCTTTATTGAGCCCATCTTTGCATAAAATTTTCCCTTGGTATCTCTAATTTTCTTGAAGAGATCTCTAGTCTTTCCCATCCTATTGTTTTCCTCTATTTCTTTGCACTGATTACTGAGGAAGGCTTTCTTATCTCTCCTTGCTATTTGTTGGAACTCTGCATTCAAACAGGTATATCTTTCCGTTTCTCCTGTGTTTTTTGCTTCTCTTCTTTTCACACCTATTTGTAAGGCCTCCTCAGGCAGCCATTTTGCCTTTTTGCATTTCTTTTTCTTGGGGATGGTCTTGATCACTGCCTCCAGTATAATGTCACGAACCTCTATCCATAGTTCATCAGGTACTCTATAACATTGATTACTCATCTATTAAAAGGTTGTTTTTCAGTCACTAAGTCATGTCTGACTCTTTGCCACCCAATGAATAGCAGCACACCAAGATTCCCTGTCCTTCACTATCTCTCAGAGTTTGCTCAATCTCATGTCCGTTGAGTCGATGATGCCATCCAATCATGTCATCCTTTGTTGCCCTCTTCTCCTCCTCCCCTCAATCTTTCCCAACATCAGCATCTTTTCAAATGAGTTGGCTCTTCCCATTAGGTAGCCAAAGTATTAAAAGGGTATTATGTGATATCTTGCCATATTTAACTTCATCCTCAAATGGGAAGATTATAGTCTAGATAATTAAAAGAAAGTTGTTTCTGAATGATCTTTCTTTCTACATAGACAGTGGAGATGTGGCCACTGTCACCATAGAATTACTCAAGATCCTTTCTCGATAGTTCTGATTTACGTAACTTTGTGAGTGAATATATTTTAGTATAATTCTAGATAGATTTATGTAACATAACTTCATTTTTCTAATTTAAGACAATTTTTGAACTAACAAATCTTTTTTGAGGGTGGGTGTCATGGTTTCCTAGGATGAAAGTGTCTCTTGAAGGGTTCACCAGTTGTTGTTTTTCCTATTTTATTTCAAAGTCACTAAATTAATTTCCTTTCAGTTAAATACATCTATGTTTCCAGTTCATGACAATTCTAATATTATTATAAAATATTCAAATGACACAACATATCAAATTATATCATATTATACTTAGATGTAGTTTGACCTTTAAAAATTAGCATAAATGCAAATCCAAACTACAATGAGACATCATCTCATACCTGTTAGGATGGCTATTGTCAAAGACTCAAGACATAAAAAATGTTGGAGCAGATATGGAGAAAGGGAGTCTTGTGCACTGTAGATGGAAATGGAAATTGGTGCCAACACTGTGGAAAACAGTATAGAATGTCTCCCCCAAAATAAAAATAGAACTACTATCAGATCAGATCAGATCAGTCTCTCAGTCATGTCTGACTCTTTGTGACCCCATGAATTGTAGCACGCCAGGCTTCCCTGTCCATCACCAACTCCCGGAGTTCACTCAGACTCACGTCCATCGAGTCAGTGATGCCATCCAGCCATCTCATCCTCTGTTGTCCCTTTCTCCTCCTGCCCCCAGTCCCTCCCAGCATCAGGGTCTTTTCCAATGAGTCAACACTTCGCATGAGGTGGCCAAAGTACTGGAGTTTCAGCTTTAGCATCATTCCTGCCAAAGAAATCCCAGGGCTGATCTCCTTCAGAATGGACTGGTTGGATCTCCTTGCAGTCCAAGGGACTCTCAAGAGTCTTCTCCAACACCACAGTTCAAAAGCATCAATTCTTCGGCGCTCAGCCTTCTTCACAGTCCAACTCTCACATCCATACATGACCACAGGAAAAACCATAGCCTTGACTAGACAGACCTTTGTTGGCCAAGTAATCTCTCTGCTTTTTAATATGCTGTCTAGGTTGGACATAAGATATAGCAATTCTACTTCTAGGTATTCATCTGAAGGAAACTAAAATACTAACTCAAAAGGATACATTCACCCCCGTGTTCATAGTGGCACTGTTTACAATAGCCAAGACATAGAAGCAGCTTAAATTATCATCAACAGATAAGTGGATAAGTGGAATATTATTCAGGTATAAGAAACAAGGAAATCTTGCCATTGTGACAGCATCGATGGAACTTAAAGGCATTATGCTAAGTGAAATAAATCAGAAAAAGACAACATATGATGTCACATAAATGTGAAATCTAAAAACAAAAACAACACTGAATTCCTAGATCTAGAGAACAGATAGGTGGTTGCCAGAGATGAGGTTGGGGGTGGCTGAAAGGTACAAACTTGCAGTTATAAAATAATTCCTGGGGATGTAATATACAGCATGGTGACTATATGTATAGTACTGTATTATATATTTGAATGTTGCTAAAAAATAGAATTTAAAAGTTCTCTTCACAAGAAAAAAAATTTGAACTGTGTGTGGTGATGAATGTTAATTAGACTTCTTGTGATGATAATTTCACAATATATACATATATAAAAATCATTAAGTTGTACATTTGAAGCATATATTGTTACATATCAATTATATCTCAATAAAAGTTATAATATTTTACATTGTCAGTTTTGGTTCATTATTTGAATAAATTTGATCATATTAATTTTTGAGATATATTAATAGCTCTGAATAAACTCCAGGGAAATCATTTGACGCTGGTAGATTCAAACTTTAGTGGTCAGTAGGAGTTGTCTCCAAGTTACATCTAGACACGATATTTTACTTAACCTATCCTTTACTAAAATTGATGTCTGGACTTTG
Organism: Bos javanicus; assembly: GCF_032452875.1. Lineage (NCBI taxonomy): Eukaryota > Metazoa > Chordata > Mammalia > Artiodactyla > Bovidae > Bos > Bos javanicus. The sequence goes on from NC_083881.1 coordinate 38,341,220, forward strand.
GGTCTAGATGACAGTGTTAAAACAATAAAGATTTTTGAGGAATAACCATACTGTATTGTAGAACTTTAAATAACAATGGTCTAATCTTGCTTTCTTTTAGTCAGGAAGTAGAAGAGGAAGAACTTTAGGAAATGGTAGCATTCTTTCTTGCCTCTTTTTGTTTGTTACTAGCAAACTCAGTAAGCTGAAGGTTTTTTTTTTTTTTTCCCTTACACAGGTTTGGGATGAAAATCTTGCAAAGTCTGCAGAGGCTTGGGCAGCTACCTGCATTTGGGACCATGGACCTTCTTACTTATTGAGATTTTTGGGTCAAAATCTATCTGTACGAACTGGAAGGTAAGAAATAGTTTCACTGATACTGTTTATCCAGATAACTTTATTGATAACTTTATTGCCTATGGACTCCAAGTGTTAGTAGCGTCAATTTCAAGTAACGTCTACAGGTATTTATTGAGAACTCACTATATGCCAGTCACTGATGCTTGGCCTATGACTGTTTTAGATGTCTTAAAAAATTATTTAAATTTTTAAAAAAGCCTTAAAAAACCCCCAGTTTTCTCTTTCACCCTTGGAACACCATCCCTTAATCTATTCTACACTGCTGCTGCTGCTGCTAAGTCACTTCAGTCGTGTCCGACTCTGTGCGACCCATAGACCGCAGCCCACCAGGCTCCCACGTCCCAGGGATTCTCCAGGCAAGAACACTGGAGTGGGTTGCCATTTCCTTCTCCAATGCATGAAAGTGAAAAGTGAATTCTACACTAATCTCACAGAATCTTTGAAAGAATCAGGTTGTATCCTTATCCTATCGCTTCTAGTTCAGAAAAATCCCTTGATAGTGGCAGGAGCCATTATTATATATGCAGCTTTCCCATGTTTGCATATTCCTATATATGTGTTATACAAATTCAATGTATTTACATGCATATGTACATATACATATGCACATATATATATATGCAAGTATATGCAACTGTGAATGAAGCTGCTTCCGGTAACAGGATAATTTTTCTGCACTGTGAGAGGTCATCATCCAACATTCAAAGACTCATTCCCTTCCATAGAGGGGAGAAAAATCGGGTGAATTCTCACTAAATTAAAATGATACAACTTTAAGGGGGGAAATCACTCTGAGTCTAGTATCACAGTTTTTTTTAATATCTAATTTTTAATTATGTATAAGATTCCAATGGAAGACATTTCTGACATTGGTAAATATAAGGTAAAGATGATAATTCCCAAAAGATTTGCATTTCTCTTTTTGAAACAACCAGACTCATACTTAAACAAATATAGGATCACTTGCTCCAGGCCTGAACATTTTCATGCTTGGCTCTACTGGGAGGAACAGAGGATTCTGCTGGGTGGTGATGGTTATTGTGAGGGGGTGGATATGCTCTTGATTTGCCATTAATAGCCTGCAAAAGAACAATTAACTTGTAATTTAGTGTGAGTCCACTACATATTGCCACTGCTGAACTGTGAGTTCTCATTGTGTTTCTTGATATTTAGATACCGCTCTATTCTCCAGTTGGTCAAGCCATGGTATGATGAAGTGAAAGACTACGCCTTTCCATATCCCCAGGATTGCAATCCCCGATGTCCTATGAGATGTTTCGGCCCCATGTGCACACATTATACACAGGTTATTTTGTCTTGTTCAGTTCTGATTCATTCTTTTTTAAAAAACGCTCTTTCGATTTTGGTGAACCTGCGTTTTCTTAACTCCTGATCCTAATAATGGTATATTGGTTTACTTTCTCAGATGGTTTGGGCCACCTCCAATCGAATAGGATGTGCAATTCATACTTGTCAGAACATGAATGTTTGGGGAGCTGTATGGCGCCGTGCAGTTTATTTGGTATGCAACTATGCCCCAAAGTAAGTATCTGGTTGGCTTCTACTTCCTGAAATCCTTAATGATGTTAAATATCTTCAGTCTGATAGATATTTTTAACAGGTAAATAATATGAGTAAGACTTAACTAACAAGCTCAGATCCTCAAATCTTCCATCTTCTCATATATCAAAAAAGTTAAAAGCTGAAAGATTTCTTTTCACAAGGATTCTAGATTAACATTTTGGACAAGACAATTTGTGATTTGGAGATTCACTAAATTCTCCTCCTCATCTTTCTTTAGACCTGGTAATTATAAAATAAACATGTGATTCCAGGCTTTCGATAGCTTATATAAAAGTCTTAGGCAAAGATCTTCTAGGGAATTTATCAACACCACAGTATTCTCATCAATCATTCCTAGAATGTTGGCTTAACTTTTTCACTAGGAAAAGAAAACAAGCACTTCTTTTTTCTTTTAAGGGTAGAATTAAAATCACAGTTTATTTTTTCCATAGGTGGTTAAGGAGGCATTCAGAATCAGAAGGGAAAATTTAAATGCTATGACATCTTTTTAATGAAAGCTGTGCCATAATTTAAACTATATAAAATAAAAAATTCAGTAATTTCATCCTGTGGCACACATTAAAATTATATATTTCATATTGTGAAAATTGATCAAATATTGTAAAATATAGTTGTATTTTATATTTATGAGCATTCTTTTGTATTATGAAGATAAACAAGCATTTGTTGACATTTGATAAAATGCCTTTTTGATAACAATGACTCTTTGGATAAAGTGTTCCAGTATTTATACATGAGTCTTTTCCCTTTTGGAGTAAATACTAAAATGTGCAAAGGATTTATGACACGCCTGGTGTCTTCCAAAGTAAGTCCCAAACAAAGATTTTTCTCCAGCTTTGCCAGTATGGGGAGGGAATGAGAAAACGTTTCACAAATAACTGCATTACTCATTTATATGGTTGTATGCCAGGGGCAGTGTTTTTGCAAAGTTAGAAAAATAGCGATTTTCCCAATGGTCTCCTCTCCACAGTTATTAGAATAGTAAGATTTGGAAAGTAAAATGTGACTGCATCATGAAAAGCATTAAAACTGTGCATTTGTTTGATATTTTCAGTTACGCACCTTATATTTTCCTATTAAGACTCTAACTCTTCTTTCTGACATAAATAGGCCAGGCAGTTCTCTAGTGAAAGAGGCTTTTATTACATTCATTTGGCTATTCTGTTTTTGGCCAATGATGGGATTTTTGCAATATTATTGATGAGATGTCTGATTGTTTTATGTCTAAGAGATTAAGATATTGTGTTAGTATGGTGTATTTGCTGTAACAGAGAACCATTTTTTGAAACAGGCAGTGAAGAAAGTTTAAAAATTCCGACTGATAGTTGAATAGCAGCATAAAGTTATCTCAAGCCAAACTGTTTATCAGGGAAAAAAGAAATACAGGGTTGGGTGGTGGTTGGTGGTCGGGTGGTTGGAGAGAAAGAGAGAGAAATGAGAGAATGAAAATGAATTAGCCTGAAAGGATAAAAATTAAAATATGTTTATCCACTGACTGATTTACTATTGAATATGGGGCTTCCCCGATGGCTCAATATTTTAGCTTTTCCACTGTTGTTTTATCTTCAACCCACCACACACCACATTTTCTCCTGACCATTCGGTTTCCTTCACACTTCTGGCTCTGTGGTTATCTGTTAGTACTGTAGTTACTAATCACCATGCTACTGTAAATAAATCCATTGCTTCCTCCATCATAGCTAAAAGAGCTTAGTAACAGTAAGACATTGTGACTGTTTTTATCCTAAATGCTGAATTTGGTGTATCATTATGGCCATCAAGATGAAGGAAAATATTGACAACATTCAGTTAAATGTGTTCAGCATTATTTTAAAAAATTAACAGTATTGCTAAAAATTATAACCGTGAGTTTACATATGGGAAAATGTTTTGGAATCATCTTTAATGGCTGCTTCTGTAAGCCACTCTTCTCTGAGTTTTCCATGTCTCATTTTATGAATACTGAGAATCTAAACTATTCAACTTTAGAAAGAAATCCTTTGAACTCTTAAAACCTATTTTTTGTGCTTATGACAACTTCTTGCTCATGTCACCATTTCTAAGCCTCCCCGAATTGTATATATGCTGTATATGGGCTTCCCAGGCGGCACTAGTGGTAAAGAACCCACCTGCCAATGCAAGAGACGTAAGAGAGGAAGCTTTGATCCCTGGATCGGGAAGATCCCCTGGAGAAGGAAATGACAACCTGTTCCAGTTTTCTTGCCTGGAAAATCTCATGGACTGGGCTACAGTCCATGGGGTCCTAAAGAACTGAACACAACAGTGACTGAGCACATACACACTTATATATATATATATATATATATATATATATATATATATGTATTTGTTTATATTTTACTATCTTTATAATAGCATTAGCATGACTTTTTAAAAAGTACATTTAAGAGGACACAGCGTATGTGTTCTGGAAGGCTGCAGTAGGAAAGAGGCAGCTGTGGTGGATAGAGCATCAAGTCAGATGTGGGTTGACTAATAATGTCACCATGCATTGTAAATTATTGTAAATTAACATGATATTAACTTACTCAGAAAGAAAGTATTTTTAAAGTAAGATATATAGAATAAATTGCTACAGAAATAAGAAATGGATGTAACTTTCAGTGCTTTTCTAAAAATGACACACTTCTGAAAGTTTCATCACATGTCAATGTGTGATCATGTGCTTAAGGGCAATCAGATTTTAAAAAATGAGCAAGTAACACTTATGCTCTCTTCTTTTTTTTCCTAGGGGCAACTGGATCGGAGAAGCACCATATAAAGTAGGGGTACCATGTTCAGCTTGCCCTCCAAGTTATGGAGGGTCTTGTACTGACAATCTCTGCTTTCCAGGTGTAACGTCAAACTACCTGTATTGGTTTAAATAAGCTTATCTTTTCCTCCAGGAAATATAGTGGTTTCTGGGAATCATAGGCATATATATATATTGAGTTTTGCACATACTATACATATTTTATCATAATCTTGTTTTCCTTTTATTATTCATTGTAAAGATTAGTGTTTATCTTATATGTTTGTTTAATCCTTTGAGGTAATCAAACATCCATTTCTATTTTCTGACCTCTAAGTCTAAATTAAAATACTCTGTATGTAGTATTGACATAGTTGATGCATCCAATTCCAAAGCTTGTTTTCCAAAGAAATTATGTTACATTCCTAACAAATAGAACATATATTTGGCCTATAAATACACATACATACATAATTTGATTTTGTAGTTAGCTTGGAGGAATTTTTTAAAAATCCTATTGTAAACAATATGTTAGGTGGTAGGACATCTCCTGCACCCATTTCTTTAATATCCCAAAACTGATCATTAGCAAACTACTAATAAAACTCCATGATATCTAGATATAATAATTTAATTAAGAACCACAGATTTCATTATGGAAATATTTTGTTTTATTTGGGTCCACCAAAAGATATTCTCAATTTATGTAAGGTTGAACACATTTATTTTGCTTAACCTCTTTTATTGAACCAGTAATCATGTGTGGAGTGGTTATGATGGGCAAGGCACTCTGCTAGTTATGTTCTGATCATGCAAGGATAACAAGACATAATTCCTGTCTTCAAGAAGCTCACAAAAATATTCAGGAAATAATGCAGCCTAATTATTGGGTTGCCCAAAAAGTTTGTTCGGGTTTTTCTGTGATGTTACGGGGAAACAAATGAACTTTTTGGCCAACTCAATATCTTGCTGTAAAAATGTTATTTTGTTAACAAATTGATTTTTCATGTAAATTTGAGGAAGTGAACCCAACGATGTCCACATGTAAGTGGAATAGATGATAGGCCACGCCGTGTAATATGTAAGTCTCCTGGTTAGCATGAAAATGTAGCTATAGTACTTGGAACTAAATGAGGCAGGGAAGAACGAACAACCGTGAGTGTAAATAGTTGTTTTGGAAGGTGGAAAACAAGACCTAAGTGAACTGACGAGTCCAAGAGAAGTAAGATTCAGGAGACAGGCATGCAAACCCACGGAAATAGGGTTACCACACACGCGCGCGCGCGCACACACACACACACGGAGAGCCTCAGAAAGGCATATCCTGAAGGTTTAGTATACCTTGAAGCCTGTGAGCAGGAGGTGAGGGATACCAGAAAGAAACATGCAGGTGCCAAGGATATTTCCTGCTCTTCATTGTTCTGCTTGTCCTTATTTGATGAGAATTATTCAGCATGAGGGTCCTTGAGTATCATGTGAAAATCTCATGTACACACCACAGACAGCTATGATTTTGTGAAAGGGGCCTCTTCAGATGATTTTCTAAGCACTAAGTACCAAATTTTATTACCATATCTAAGGAGAATATTTTTCAGTTCTGCATTAAGTTTGCGTGTGTGCATGCTCAGTTGCTTCAGTGGTGTCTGACTCTTTGCAATCCTGTGGACTGTAGCCCACCAGCCTCCTTTGTCCATAGGATTCTCCAGGCAAGAATACTGGAGTGGGTTGCCATTTCCTTCTCCAGGGGATCTTTCTGAATTAGAGATTGAACTTGCATCTCCTGTGTCTCCTGCATTGGCAGGTGGATTCTTTACCACTGAACAAACTGGGAAGCCCCAAAAGTGAAGCATGGTGGAAAGCAAATCACTGTGAAAGTTTCACTCATGTGATTTTGGAAATGTTTATTTCCAAATCACTTTCAGAGAGGAGAAAGTCAACACATGGATCAAGACACTTAACACATTACATTTTACATGTGCATGCGTGTGTGTGTGTGTGTGTGTGTGGTTCAAGTTATATAATGCTGCAGTAGAATTACAGAATCAGTAAACACAATTAGTTCCAGAGTACAAATAACAGAAGGAAGCTACTTGTTTAAAATTCTCTACACATTTGCAGTTTCTTAGTTTAGATTCATTGAAAGATGACAGATAGTTAATTAAATCCAATGGGGGATTATCCAGCATCTGGAGTTCAGGTTTTCATGATGACAAATAATTGGCCAGATTTCTTTCACACATTGAATCTGACCAAATGTTTTCCTATCAAATGACTTTGCTTTTGTGGGAACATATATAGACTTTATTAAAAATAAGTATTTTTGGAGACTAATATGAAGAACAGAAATAACAGTAAAAGTCAGGTCTCAAATCAACTTTTAGCTAATATATACAGGCAATTGGAGAGAAAACTCATTAGTGGAATATTTGTTTCCTTTATCTAGATAGTCTTTCTTGAGTTTCCTAAACTAGTTCTACAGAAGTAGTAAAATAACTATTAAACCAAAAAAATGGTTTTAATCAGTTCCATCCTATTGCTGGTTTACTTGTGTGGCTTGATTTCTCAGGTCTCAAAAAGAATAATGCTATTTGCCACATGATTCACAGAGGTTCATTTGAAGGTAAAATTATCATATTAATAGAAAATCATGAATATTAAAATGATCATTAATGTTGTGAAGCTTTTATTTGAGATAAAATTAAGTCTTTCATGAGCTCCTCTTTGGCAGAAATTCTGTCTTATCTTTGTGTATTTATACCAGCTTCTTATATAATGGCTATAGTGTAATAAGTTTTTATATGAATGGTTTTTAGAATTAACTCAACAGTCTAGTATTGCAAGAATTAGAGGAACCTCACCTTTCCATATTTCATTAAGACAAAAATGTCTTAAATACAAAGCTTTGAGTGCATCAACAATCCAGATAAAGCACCAAATATATCAGATTAAGACTAGGAACCACATACTCATAAACTTGTACACAACAGTCCTTTCCAAATATAAGTTTATTTATAACTTAACAACTGAGCTGAAAATGTAACGGGTATATTTGTTATTCTATCTGTGCTTCTTAAAGTTAGTAATATAAAGTGGCCATGTGAAATGTTTTATTTTCTAGGCTAAACCAAATGAACGTTTGCTTGAATCAACCCAGAGGGTCATACTTTTCACAGCATGCAACAGTGGTGCTAGGGTAGCTGTTTCTCACTGTAACTCCCAAAGGGAAAAAGGGTCTGGGCATAAGCTATTTCATAAAAGCAGCTTTAAATAGTATTGAGGTTTTCATTTCAATAGGTTTCATTCGACATGGTGATTGGCATACATATTCTACAGCGTTGAATTTTATCTTTGGTATGGATTTTTCATTACATCCTTTATTCAGTAGAAAAATTAAAAAAATTCTGTCATAACATCAATTTTTTTGGCTTCCATGTCATCAAAAGACTGGAAAAATTACAAGTTGATCTGTTAAACTGATGGATTCCTTTACAGAATTGTATTTGAGTTGGGTAGGCATACTCTTAATGTTCCTGGTTATGGTAGGTAAGTTTGCTTTTAAAATGTGGCAGAAACGATTTTCATTGTTATCATGTTTTGTTGGTTTTTTTCCCCGTCCTGTAGTCTAAGCAGCATCACTTCCGTGGTCCATTAGGACTTCCCTACCAAGTTCACTTGGCAGTTCATTCGAAACTTTTGTGGAAATACTCATTTGAAAGTTCCATGAAGTTTTAGCACAGAACTGACCAAACAGTAGGGAAAATTCAATCAGTATAATTTACTCAGAATATTTGAATTGAAACAATATATATTTTTCTCATTAGTATATGCTTGTGTTAGATCAACTTACAACATCTACATAAGCAATCAAAAACATATTTAGGCCAGTTCAAGTGTTCTGTGTTCATATCCTGCTTATTAAGTGAATACATAAGTTAAACAGATCATTTGAATGTGTTCAGGAAGGAAAAGTCATGCTTAAACTGGGGTCTGTTTTCTCCCCCTTGTATAACAACATTCCCAATGTTCTGCAGTAGCATAGGACACCAATCTTGGATTCCTATTCCATAGGAAGCCGTTTCCTATGGAAGTGTTTAGGAAGAGTAAAATTAGATTTCTATCAATGTCTAAAATTATCTTTGTTTTATATTTGCATTTTTTTGTATTGTTATATGTGTGAGGAAAGACATTTAAACACATGCAAAATGATTTTTTAAAATTCTTTCATCTTCTAACTTTGACTTGTGAGAGGTCAGTCAACAACTTAGAAAGTTACACAGTTCACTGGTTAATGGACTGGTTAATGGTGCTGAAAATTCATTACAACCACCATATACTTGCTTTAATTTTGAAGTTTCTTTGCAATTAATGTTTTTAATAAGTGTGAACTATCAGTATCTATTCTGGTGCTATATATGTGGTGCTAAATGAATTGTTAGTGTTAGTAGGTTAAGAAGTCTCTTTTTATTCATAGTTACAAATGATGTCCTTTCAATTTCTGAGATAGAAATCTTAATAACGTCCTGTTAAATGAATCTTAACCAAAATAAGCCAGTGTGATCTATTTTTATATAATAATCCAACATTATTTGGGTGTTACAAAATGTAAATATATTTCTTAGAAGTTATTCATCTTTTTAAATAGCATTTTTAAACTTGGAATGTAAAATTCAAGTTATCAACTAAAGGTTAGAGTACACCTACACCAACCGTGCTTCAGGCACTGGCGCCCTCTGGTGGTTGTAAGAACAAATTCTTGATGGCAACTTGGCCTGCCAATAAAACCATTTCTTCAGTTCAATGAAAATTTAAGTTGCATAATACTAAATTCTTGGATACTCTGTAACTCTGATGACATTAAAGATGCTTGATTCTATTTAAATAATTTTCTAGGAGGGTAATACATATATCTTGACATCCATTTTCCTAAATAATAATTTTTTATGGCATTCTAGTCCTGAGGTGCTTATTAACAGTGTTCTTTTTTTGAACTAGGTATTAATAAAATATATTTTTAATTTTGTTTACATCATAAATACGATAAGAGGTAAAAGTAATGAAGAGAACTTTTTCACTTTAAGTGATCATTTATTTTTATATATTAAAACAATTTTCATATACCAAAAGATTCTCCATTTTTACTTGTTGATCTATAATTTGATAATGCTCTTTGGTCATACTATTGAGCTAATTATGACATTTTATTGTTCTATTCAAATTCCTTCTGGACTTAAAAATATACATAAAAATTTAGGATTATATCCTCTGTAACTAATGAAAGCAACATTTTTAGATAACCTTTCACTTGAGTTGTGCAGTTCACTAAGTGTGATAATCTGTTTCAACAAAGATATTTCTTAAACTGTGTTAGCATAACCAAATGAAATATACTTTAAAGCAGTTTCCCATGTTAGTATTTTCAAATGTATTTTAAAGCAATAAACCCTTTGTATGATCTCATCTTATACAAAGCTCCAATATATAATATGCATAACATGGACTAAACCTTCTCCAGTGCCTTGGAAGTTTCTTCTAAGAGCCCTAGGATTCCATAAAACCACTAGGAAAACATTGATCAAAGTCATCCAGTTCTCCCCATTTTCTCAAAAGAAATCAACTAATTAAAGACCAAAAAAAAAAAAAAATGGAGACCCTAAAAGTTTTGCAATGGTTATCTTAAATTCTTAAGTACCCACTTCACTTTGCATGTGTTAGAAGTCAAACTAATTGATGGAGCATTTAACACTGATTTTAACTGGTGCTTGGTTATAGATTACAGCATCTTGTGCTTTGTTATTTGACAAACAGAATTTTGGTATCATAATATTTTGAGAATTAGAGATAATTGTAATGCACATAGAACATGTTTAAAAATATCTGAATGCTTCAAATATGTACATAATCCTAAAATAGATTGTATCATTTTAGATTTTTTAAAAGATTAATTTGATATTTTTTATTCATTACCTAATACTGTAGCAGTAAAAGGTGCCTTTGATGTTGTGATATAATGTCATGAATGTGTACATACATAAAACCTGTGTAAACCTCTGACTTTATAAAGCATAACAAGTGTAGCTTTTTGAGCCCCACTATATTATTTTTCCTTCAATAAAATATTATAATTAATTGTTTTGTGTTTAAGATTTTAATTCATAATTGATGAATTTAATTGTTTCCTGATTTTCAATAGTTTTACAATAGTAAAACTTTCTTGCCTTCCCTGCCTCCTTCCTTCCTTCTTCCATTCTTTTTTTATTTAATTCCACAAAATATTTTGAGACCCCAATGCAAAAGACATTTCCATGGAGAAAGAGGAGAAGAACATTATGTTAAGAAGTTCTGAAAAAAAAAAAAAAAAAGAAGTTCTGGCTGAGAAAAACTGCAGTAGTTGAACATAAATATTTCCATGTTTCATACTGAGGGCAAGAAGAGAAACCATAGGCATTCCTATGGGGGGATGCACCATGTCTGGTCACTAGTTGGACCAAGAAGGCTGGTGTTTTACAGATGGTTCTGCCTTGCAGCAGGCAAATTTTCCCTCTGGTGAGACAGGAGAGCTCCCAGGCCAGTTCACCACTGATGTTCAGTTGCCAAGTCTGCAACCTGAACTGTAGCATGCCAGGCTTCCCTGACCTTCACTATCTCCCGGAGTTTGCTCTAACTCAGGTTCATTGAGTCAGTGATGCTATCTACTCATCTCATCCTCTGCCGCCCCCTTCTCCTCTTGCTCTCAATCTTTCCCAGCATCAGAGTCTTTTCCAATGAGTTGGCTCTTCTCATCAGGTGGTCAAAGTATTTGAGCTTAGGCTTCAGCATCAGTCCTTTCAATGATTATTCAGGTTGATTTCCTTTAGGATTGACTGGTTTGATCTCCTTGCAGTCCAAGGGACTCTCAGGAGTCTTCTCCAGCACCACAGTTTGAAGGCATCAATTTTTCAGCACTCAACCTTCTTTATGGTCCAACACTCACATCCATACATGACTACTGGGAAACCCATAGCTTTGACTGTTTGGACCTCCGTCAGCAGAGTGATGTCTCTGCTTCTTAGTATGCTGTCTAGGTTTTTCCTAGCTTTCCTTCCAAGGAGCAAATGTGTTAATTTTATGGCCACAGTCAACATCCACAGAGATTTAGGAGTCTAAGAAAATAAAATCTGTCACTCCTTCCACTTTTCCCCCTTCTATTTGCCTTGAAGTGGTGGTACCGGATGCCATGATCTTAGTTTTTTGAATGATGAATTTTAAGCCAGGTTTTCCACTTCCCTCTTTCACCCTCATGAAGAGGCTCTTTAGGTCCTCTTCACTTTCTGCCATTAGAGTGGTATCATCTGCATATCTGAGGTGGTTATTTCTCCCAGCAATCTTAATTGCCGCTTGTGATTCATGATTCATCCAGCCCAGCATTTCACATGATGTACTCTGCATATAAGTTATTAATAAATAAACAGGGTGACAGTATACAACCTTGTACTCTTTCCCAATTATGAACCGGTTGTTCCATGTTCAGTTCTAACTGTTGCTTCTTGATCCACATATGGGAGACAGGTAAGGTGATCGGGCATTCCCATCTCTTTAAGAATTTTCCACAGTTTCTTGTGATCCACACAATCAAAGGCTTTAGTGTAGTCAATAAAGCAGAAGTAGATGTTTTTCTGGAATTCCTTTGCTTTCTCCATGATACAGCAAATGTTGGCAATTTGATTTCTGGTTCCTACATTTGTTTAAATATTTTACTTATCTCTATTTCATAGTGCACACATACTAGTGCATAGAAAACTGTCTAGTATATATTAGCATGTGGTATATTTATATTGTATATAGTGGGAGTCAAGATCTAGAACTTTCTACAAATAAGGGTGCACAACCAACAGTTTGGAGGAAACAGGTCTAAAGCCTGGCAGCTTCTCAGCATGTTTCTCTGCTTCCCACCACAATATGGCATCTGCATCGCTCTTTTTGAAAATAAAGCACATCTAATGACTCTCCTACACAACACCTTCCAAAGACATCCCCAAGCATTTAATAAAACACAGTGCTTTATCACCACTTATGGCTTGGCTGGCTTCTACCTCGTTCTCCAACATCCTTCTCTCCCATTCTCCCTGCAGCTCACTCTGCACCGACTTCTCTTCTTCCCTTTTGCCAAGTTCATCCCCACCTCAGACTTTTCTCTTGTTCTACAAACAGACTGGGACATTATTCTCCCAGACAGTCACAACGGTTTCTTTCTCTCTCACTTCAATATGGGCCCCCTTCCAATTGACACTTTTCTGCCCTCCATATCTCTCCCGCCAGAATGTAAGCCTCTTTGAAGGAAGGAAACTTGCTTGTTTATTGCTATATTTATTGATGTATGTCCAGACCCTAGTTAAGTGCCCAATAAATATGTGTTAGGCAGACCAATGAATGAATGCAGTTGTAAAGGTTAAATGAAGTAATTATGTAAAGCACTGCATGCACACTCTTCCTGATAAGGAATAAACAAAAAAAATTCATTATTTTTACCGTCACTATAATTTTTTCATGGTGTTCTTAAATATGACAAGGGATCTATGGGTTCTCTATCCCTAGAGAGTATGTGCTAACATAATTAGTTTACCACAAAAGCGATTAAACAACCTTATTTTCTCAGAAAAACAGTATCTTTTATCCTTTAAATGACTTTAAAAAAATCTGAAGCTAAAATCAGATTTTTATTAAATTAATGTCTTTTGAGGAACAGGTCCATGCAGTCTAAATGGTTAACTTAAGATATGGATTGCTTGAAGAGACATTTTTATGTTGGCCCCTGATTTCACCCTCATATGTCAAATGAATGTGGCAACCACTACACTGCAGAAATAGATAAGACTTCATTTTTATTTGAAGAAGAATGAGGCAAACTATGCAGGTTTTGAGAAAAGAGCAAGGAGTTCTTCAGCCTTTCCTCCATCATTTGTGCTGAAGAATGAGGGTAGGCCAGAGAGGGAAAAAAAAAAGAACAACAAGTGAGAAGTATGTGAAGGGCTGCATTTGCTCAGTGATTCCATTTGAATCAAATCAGTAAATAATAAAATTGATTGCTATGTTTGAAATCTGGGTCTTTTCCCTGTAGCTTTAGTGAGGTGCTGAACACATAACACAGAGGAAGTAAGAATTCTATTTCAACTGGATTCATGAACTTGAGACATTAAACCAATTTAAACAGTCATACAGAAAAAAAAATCTAAGAACATGAGACACCTTTTTGGAGATAGAAAACAAAATGACAAATCATATTATATAGTATAATAATGATATCAATAGTATTTATATTAATGTTTTCAGGTAAATTATAAATAATTCTTAAAATATAATGTCTATGTATTTTTAATATTTTCCCTAGTTATTAAAAAGCAGCCTCATTATAGTAACAGGTAGACCTTTGTTATCTTTATGCATAAGGAAACATGATTTTTCAGTAGTGCTTCTCAATAGGAATGATGTTGACATTTGGGTGGGAAAATATTTTGTCCTGAGGGACTCCCATTCCCAATAGGTATTTATCACGCCTGAATCCTCAAAACACAAAATGCCTTATAGAATCTTCTCCAGTTTCCACAAAATGTGACAACCAAATTACCTGTACACATTCTTAAGCACCTTCCTGGGGGTGTAAGGGTGGAGTAATACCCCTAAGTAAGCATCATTGATAGAGACATTCATGAGTGAAAAATCAAAACCAAACAAGTCTGACTGATGCATCAAACTCCTTATATAGGCTGCTCATTCCTGTATGTTGTAATTATGCACAGTCACACATGTTCTTCATGGTGTATTTTATTTTCAACTATGCCTCATACTCTTTGAGAGCTACGCACTGAAAAAAAGAGATAAAAATCCATGCCTCATGGAATTTACATTCTGGAGAGGAGGATCAATAATGAGCAAATACATAAGACATGGAATGTTCAGATCAGATCAGATCAGATCAGTTGTTCAGTCGTGTCCGACTTTTGCGACCCCATGAATCGAGCACGCCAGGCCTCCCTGTCCATCACCAACTCCTGGAGTCCACTCAGACTCACGTCCATTGAGTCAGTGATGCCATCCAGCCATCTCATCCTCTGTCGTCCCCTTCTACTCTTGCCCCCAATCCCTCCCAGCATCAGGGTCTTTTCCAATGAGTCAACACTTCGCATGAGGTGGCCAAAGTACTGGAGTTTCAGCTTTAGCATCATTCCTTCCAAAGAAATCCCAGTAAAGTTTAAAAAAAAAAAAAAAGAACAAAGAAATCCCAGGGCTGATCTCCTTCAGAATGGACTGGTTGGATCTCCTTGCAGTCCAAGGGACTCTCAAGAGTCTTCTCCAACACCACAGTTCAAAAGCATCAATTCTTCGGTGCTCAGCCTTCTTCACAGTCCAACTCTCACATCCATACATGACCACAGGAAAAACCATAGCCTTGACTAGACGAACCTTTGTTGGCCAAGTAATGTCTCTGCTTTTGAATATGCTATCAAGGAGTAAGCGTCTTAATTTCATGGCTGCTGTCACCATCTGCAGTGATTTTGGAGCCCCCAAAAATAAAGTCTGACACTGTTTCCACTGTTTCCCCATCTATTTCCCATGAAGTGGTGGGACCAGATGCCAGGATCTTCGTTTTCACTCTCCACTTCCACTTTCATCAAGAGGCTTTTTAGTTCCTCTTCACTTTCTGCCATAAGGGTGGTGTCATCTGCATATCTGAGGTTATTGATATTTCTCCCGGCAATCTTGATTCCAGCTTGTGCTTCTTCCAGTCCAGCGTTTCTCATGATGTACTCTGCATAGAAGTTAAATAAACAGGGTGACAATATATAGCCTTGACGTACTCCTTTTCCTATTTGGAACCAGTCTGTTGTTCCATGTCCAGTTCTAACTGTTGCTTCCTGGCCTGCATACAAATTTCTCAAGAGGCAGATCAGGTGGTCTGGTATTCCCATCTCTTTCAGAATTTTCCACAGTTTATTGTGATCCACACAGTCAAAGGCTTTGGCATAGTCAATAAAGCAGAAATAGATGTTTTTCTGGAACTCTCTTGCTTTTTCCATGATCCAGCAGATGTTGGCAATTTGATCTTTGGTTCCTCTGCCTTTTCTAAAACCAGCTTGAATCAGGAGTTCATCCTTCACATATTGCTGAAGCCTGGCTTGGAGAATTTTGAGCATTACTTTACTAGCGTGTGAGATGAGTGCAATTGTGTGGTAGTTTGAGCATTCTTTGGCATTGCCTTTCTTTGGAGTTGGAATGAAAAGTGACCTTTTCCAGTTCTGTGGCCACTGCTGAATTTTCCAAATTTGCTGGCATATTGAGTGCAGCACTTTCACAGCATCATCTTTCAGGATTTGGAATAGTTCAATTGGAATTCTATCACCTCCACTAGCTTTATTCGTAGTGATGCTTTCTAAGGCCCACTTGACTTCACATTCCAGGATGTCTGGCTCTAGGTCAGTGATCACACCATCGTGATTATCTGGGTCGTGAAGATCTTTTTTGTACAGTTCTTCTGTGTATTCTTGCCATCTCTTCTTAATATCTTCTGCTTCTGTTAGGTCCATACAATGTTTGTCCTTTATCGAGCCCATCTTTGCATGAAATGTTCCTTTGGTATCTCTGATTTTCTTGAAGAGATACCTAGTCTTTCCCATTCTGTTGTTTTCCTCTATTTCTTTGCATTGATCGCTGAAGATGGCTTTCTTATCTCTTCTTGCTATTCTTTGGAACTCTGCATTCAGATGTTTATATCTTTCCTTTTCTCCTTTGCTTTTTGCTTCTCTTCTTTTCACAAGTATTTGTAAGGCCTCCCCAGACAGCCATTTTGCTCTTTTGCATTTCTTTTCCATGGGAATGGTCTTGATCCCTGTCTCCTGTACAATATCACGAACCTCATTCCATAGTTCATCAGGTACTCTGCCTATCAGATCTAGTCCCTTAAATCTATTTCTCACTTCCACTGTATAATCATAAGGGATTTGATTTAGGTCATACCTGAATGGTCAAGTGGTTTTCCCTACTTTCTTCAATTTAAGTCTGAATTTGGCAATAAGGAGTTCATGGTCTGAGCCACAGTCAGCTCCTGGTCTTGTTTTTGCTAACTGTATAGAGCTTATCCATCTTTGGCTGCAAAGAATATAATCAATCTGATTTCGCTGTTGACCATCTGGTGATGTCCATGTACAGAGTGTTCTCTTGTGTTGCCGGAAGAGGGTGTTTGTTATGACCAGTGCATTTTCTTGGCAAAACTCTATTAGTCTTTGCCCTGCTTCATTCCGTATTCCAAGGTTAAATTTGCCTGTTACTCCAGGTGTTTCTTGACTTCCTACTTTTGCATTCCAGTCCCCTATAATGAAAAGGACATCTTTTTTGGATGTTAGTTCTAAAAGGTCTTGTAGGTCTTCATAGAACCATTCAACTTCAGCTTCTTCAGCATTACTGGTTGGGGCATTGCCTTGGATTACTGTGATATTGAATGGTTTGCCTTGGAAACGAACAGAGATCATTCTGTCATTTTTGAGATTGCATCCAAGTACTGCATTTTGGACTCTTTTGTTGACCATGATGGCTATTCCATTTCTTCTGAGGGATTCCTGCCCGCAGTAGATATAATGGTCATTTGAGTTAAATTCACCCATTCCAGTCCATTTCAGTTCGCTGATTCCTAGAATATCAACATTCACTCTTGCCATCTCTTGTTTGACCACTTCCAATTTGCCTTGATTCATGGACCTGATATTCCAGATTCCTATGCAATATTGCTCTTTACAGCATCGGACCTTGCTTCTATCACCAGTCACATCCACAGTGGGTATTCTTTTTGCTTTGGCTCCATCCCTTCATTCTTTCTGGAGTTATTTCTCCACTGATCTCCATGGAATTATCAGAGGTCAATAAATGCTATGGAGAAAAGAGCCGGAAGGATGAGTCATGGAAAATGTGGGAAGGGCGGGGACTAAGTTTCACACATGGGGTCTGGAAAGGCCAAACTAAGGTAACATTTAAGCAAAGATGTAAAAGATGTGAGGGAGATAGCCATGTGGAATCTATTCCTGGGTACATACCACGTGGACCTCTGGGGGAAAAGTTTCCAGGCAGAGGAAGAAGGCAGCCCTGAGGCCTGCTGTGTCCACAGACTCAGTGGCGTGAGGAAAGAAAGCAGTATTGGATTGGAAGAAGGGCAAAGAGGTCATGGAGTCCCTGGTTTGGTGGGCCAGACCATTGCAAGGACTTTAGTTTTTATTCTGAATGAAATGGAAAGTCATTGACAGTGTCATAATCTGACACATTCAGAAGGACCTCTCTCACTACTATGTTTGAATAAGCCATATAGAGTCAGAGAGACAGAGAGAACATTCATCCTTTCTTTTTCTTGTATTTTCGTTCTTCTTCCAAGCCCAGGATAATACAACAAATAGTTACTATCTTATCACTTTTTAGACCCTTATTACTCAGAATCATAAATATGCCATTTATATTCACTGACTTCAGATCCTGGTTATCCACTTAATCCTTGAAAAAAAAGTGTTAGTCAGGCAATCGTGTCCAACTCTTTGCAATCCCATGGACTGTAGCCCACTAGGCTCCTCTGTCCATGGAATTCTTCAGGCAAGAATACTGGAGTGGGTAGTCATTCCCTTCACCATGGGATCTTCCCAATCCAGGGATCAAACCCAAGTCTACTGCATTGCAGCAGATTCTTTTACCATCTGAGTCACCAGGAAAGCCTAGACTTAATCCTTGAGGTCTTTTACTTCATTTATTCCACAAATATTTATCAGGCACATTTTACATGTCAGGTACTATTAAAGGTAAATGTCAGACTAAGTCCAGCACACCAGAAGCTTACATTGAAGTGACAAGGGGAAAAATAAACAAACCAATAAATACATAATTAAAATCCCAGTGGAGATAATTATTATGAAGAAAAATAAACAGGGGAATGAGGGAGAGGATGGAGATGTTTTTAGATAATGATGGTCAGGAAAGACCTCACTGAGGAGGTGAAATGTAAGGAAATACAATAATTATGTTTGTTCTTCATCAGATGAAACTGCCCGGGGAAGATTTCTGTGATACACTTATTGAAAAATAGCTAGCATGTATTTTCTTCAACCTTTCTGCTGCATCCAAAATAGTAATTCATTCCATTTTTTAAAACTCTTCTCCTTGGGTTCTGAGGCCAGAAGAGAAGTACAGAATGGCCAAGGAGAGTACAGAATGGGATATTCAGTGGTTCAGTTGAGAAATAATGAAGTTCTAAACTGAGTTTATAAAATTAAATTTATTACTAAATGAGTCTTTCTGAGGCCAGCCTTGACATGTAACTCCCCTGTTAGAATACTTTCCTTTGCATCTTACCCATTATCGAATAAATGCAAACAACATTTCCTTCATTTAACTTCTCTTATGCAGAGGAGAAGGTTTATATTTACGGTTTCTTCCTGCTATGTTTTACACACCTTTTCTAAGGGACATCACTCATACCCTAACCTACACCTGCCAACATATCTTTCTGGTCTTAGGTGGTTTACATTGTCTGGATGGGTATGCACGTGTGTTACATGTGTGTCCTTCGTAACACAAACTGCTCTCATATGGCTTTAATTTTACCTCGTTTGGAGATCTTTGGTTTCCCACAGTTGAAACCTTGTACTGTCTCCTTTGAGCACCAATAGCACTTGATCTGTATTTCTATTGTTGCACTTAACCTCCCACCCTCCCTTGCTGTATATTTATAAACCTTCTAAAAACCTTTTCATTTTACTCCAAGGTCTATGCTAGGGTCACTTTGGTATTCACTCATGAAGTAGTCAATGCTTTTAAGCAAGGCTGTGGTCAAGTCAATTGCCGCAGTATATCTGCTGTAGTCACAGATCCGCAGGTACATGAGTGACCAACAGAGGCCACTCTTGTAACTATCTGTAGCAGCACACTTCTGTAGAAAACTTACGGGAAATTAGAAGGCTTATATCATAGGAACAATTAGTATTTCTTTTGCATTACTTATATTAAATACAGAAGTGACAGTCAGGGCATGTTACAGAAACTATGTGAATGATTTTAGGTTTCCCAACCTTTGAGAAAGTAATGCAATTCATTCTTCAGGTGTACTGGCAAGTGGGTGGCAATTTTCTGAAAGATATTTCAGAATAAAGTTGAAGAGAAACACTGACTAATTAAGACTTTGAATAATGGACATAGAATTGTGAATATTAAAAATGGTTCAATACTACGTTGTTATTGTTCAGTTACCCAGTCATGTCCGACTCTTTGCAACCCCATGGACTGCAGCACACCAGGCCTCCTTGTCCCTCACCATCTCCCGAAGTTTGCCCAAGGTCATGTCCATTGCATCGGTGATACCATCCAGCCATCTCATCCTCTGACGCCCTCTTCTCCTTCTGCCCTCAATCTTCCCCAGCATCAGGAACTTTTCTAATGAGCCATCTGTTCACATCAGATGACCAAAATACTGGATGGAGCTTCAGCTATAGCATCAGTCCTTCCACTGAGTATTCAGGGTTGATTTCCCTTAGGATTGACTGGGTTGATCTCCTTGCTGTCCAAGGGGCTCTCAGGAGTATTCTCCAGCGTCACAGTTCAAAGGCATCAATTCCCTGGCGTTCTGCCTTCTTAAGGTTCAGCTCTTACAACCATACGTGACCCCTGCTATACTTTATGTTTATTAAGAAGTATTTTTAAAGCTGAATCAGATACAGGTAATTTTTATTTAGTAAAAATTTAGAAACTGATTGTAATGTAAGAGTTGGTCCCCTTAAGAAAATTTAATGATTTTTGGCAAAATATAACTTCATAATGTAAATAATTATATCTTATTCAACTGTAGTATTTAAATATCATTGAGGGCAACAACAACAACATACCACTAAATACCATTATATTATAATGTAACAAATTATAATATATATTAATGCCAGTGAGAATTTCTTTTTAGCAACAAATACTAAATGAAATTTTTAAAAGTTACTTATAATTGTATCAAATTACTAAGTAGCTATAAATTTAATGAAACATGTGTAAGACCTTTAGTGTAAAAAAATATATACAAAAAACAAATGCTGAACAAAGTTTGATTCAATCGTTGATTGAAAGGTACATATCTTTTTCATGTATTGGAAAACTTAATGTTTTAAAGATGCTGATACCCTCCAAATTGATCTACAAATTCAATGCAATCCCTATTAAAGTTCCAGTGTGTTTTTCTGTGAAAGTCTATCAGCTGAATTGAAAATTTATATGAAAAAGCAAAAAATCCAGAATACTCGAGAAAATCTTGAATGCTTGCAGAAGCAATGACATGGAGGAAATACATTACCCAATCTCAGGACTAATTTTATAACTACTCTAAAGTCAGAGTGATTTTGGCATAAGGATACACAAATCAAAATGAATGGAGTGTCCAGAAATAAATTCCTACATGTATGGTTCCTGATGTATGACATAGGCACCTCTGTAGTTCACTGGGGAAAGGTTGATATTTTCTGTAAGTGGCTCCTTGTCAAACTGAAATCCATTTGAAAACATACTAAACCCTACCTTACATAATACACAAAAATTAATTTGAGATAGATTCATAGATACATAAGTGGAAAGTATAACAATAGACTTTCTAGAAGAAAATCTAATACAGTATCTTCATGACTTTGGGGTAGATAAACATTTCTTAAACATGGCACAATAAATGTTAAACCTAAAATGATAGATTAATAAATTGAATTTCATTAAAAGTAAGACCTTCTTGTCAAAAGATGGCATCAAGAGAATGAAAAGGCAAAACACAAAGACAGTCTCTTCAATAAATTGTGCTGGAAAAGGTGGACAGCTACACATGAAAGAATGGCATTAGAACATTTCCTCACACCACATAGAAAATAAACCCAAAATGGATTAAAGACCTAAATGTAAGGACTGAAACTATCAAGTTCCTAGAAGAGAACATATGCAGAACACTCTGACATACACCAGAGTCAGATTTTTTTTTTGTATCTGTCTTGTAAAGCAGAAGAAAGAAAAGTTAAAATAAACAAGTGGGACATAATTAAACTTAAAATATTTTGCATCACAATAGAATCACCGACAAGATGAAAGTTAACCTATGAAATGGGAGAAAATATTTACAAATGATATCAAAAGTTTAAAACCCAAAATATATAAATAGCTCATATATCAACTCAATATCAAAAAAAACCAAGCAATCCAACTAAAAAATGGACAAAAGACTTGGATAGACATCTTTTCCAAGGAAGACATACAGATGGCTAAAAAGCACATGAAAAGATGTTTAACATGACTAATGATTAGAGGTCTGAAAATCAAAGCCACAAGATACCACTTCACAGCTGTCAGGATGGCTATCAGCAAAAAGTCTACAAATGACAAATATTGAGAAGGATGTAGAGAATGGGCACCTCTGAACACTATTGATGGGAATATACAACAAATTGGTGAATCCACTATGGAAGTTCCTCAAAAAGCTAAAAATAGAACTACTGTATGATCTAGCAATTCCACCCCTGGGTATACATCTGAAAAAAGCAAAAACACTAATTTGAAAAGATACATGCACCATAATATTCATAGCAGCATTATTTAGAATAGCCAAGATATGGAAACAAGCCAAGGGTCCATCAATAAATGAATGAAGAAAAAATTAAATATATATTAAATATATATATAACATATATTATTCAGTTATTATTCAATTATTATATATTATTCAATATATATGTATTTAATATGGAATAACACTCAGCCATAAAAAAAGAATGAAATTTTCCCACTTGCAGCAAACAGCACAGAAGGACCTGGAAGGTACTATGCTTAGTGAAATGTCAGACAAAGGAAGACTAATACAGTATATTATCATTTATATGTGGGAACTAAAAAATAAAACAAACATATATATATATATATATATACACAAAACAAGATGGCTCAGATGGTAAAGAATCTGTCTGCAATGCAGGAGACAGGGCTTCAATCCCTGGATTAGAAAGATCCCCTGGAGAAGGAAATGGCAACCCACTCCAGTATTCTTGCCTGGAGAATTCCACGTACAGTGGAGCCTGGTGGGCTACAGTCCACGGGGTCACAAAGAGTCAGACATAACTGAGTGACTCACACACACATATATAACAAAACAGAAAGAGACTTACGGAGAACAACCAGTGATTACCAGTGGAGACAGGAAATGAGGGAGGGGCAAAATAGCTACTGGGGATTAGGGGTACAAACTGCTGCTGCTGCTGCTGCTGCTAAGTCACTTCAGTCGTGCCCGACTCTGTGCGACCCCATAGACGGCAGCCCACCAGGCTCCCCCATCTCTGGGATTCTAGGTATCAAATATATAACCTATGGGGATATATTGTATAGCATAGGGAAATACAGCTATTATACTGTAAAAACTTTAAATGGAATATAATCTAAAATATTGAAATACTACGTTTTATACCTGAAACTAATATAATACTGTAAATCAACTTCAATTATTAAAAAAAGAACAGGCAAAGCACGAACTGGAAGAAACAGTCTGTAATGCACTTCTGAAAGTTTTTATATCCAGAATTATTGAATAAATCAATTAGAAAAAGACAGGCATAATACTAAAAAATGATGATATATTTTGTATTTTTGTTTTTCAAGATGTAATTGGTTTTTATTCAGAATTGCTTAGTCACTGTTTATAACATCTTATTCCCTTTATACATTTATGGGCTTTTATTTCTTAAAGAAATTATAGTTATCTTGGACTCTCTATCTGCTAATTTGAATATCTGAATTTCTTACTGGTTTGTTTTTGCGGTGATGTTGCCAAAGCTCTCTTTCCCTTCCCCCTACCTCACACAACCAGGAAGGTTATCTGTAGATTATTGACGCCTGGGCTGAAGCCCAGTCCCACTAAGATGAGTTTCTTTACTCCAGTTAGTCCCACAGGGACACTACCAATCTGAAACTACTGTAAATGAAGTTTCTTGATTCAGATTTTTCAGACCACAAAGACAGAGTGGATTTGGACTAGAAACATCTGTCATGTAAGGGCTAGGTTGTGGTTACAAACTCTCCAGGAGGATTTTATGTTTTTATCACCTAGCGCCAAGATCAAGGCAGGCAAGTTTTCCAGCTGTCCCCTCATGTGGTGGGTTCATTTCTCCCTTCTCTCTTAGGGGTCCAGCTTTATGTGAAGTCCCCTGTGAGACAATCTGCTTCCTCTTTTATTATAACATTCCTCATATTTTTCCTTTTGTGTCAGCTCAGTAATGAATTAAGACAAATAAATATTCTATGCAGGATTGTAATAATTTCAAGTAGCATGGGTTTTTAAAGCATGTCTTTTACCACACTATTAGAAACAGAGTTGTAACTTTGCATAATCTGAATAGGATTTGAACCAGTAGTTACACAACATGAGCAAGGGGATCTTCAGCCAGTAAGTGGCAAAGCCAGGATTTGATAAGTGGCAAAGCCAAGATTTGAACCCAGACAAGTTAACTTCAGACTGTGCTCTCAACCACTATTCAATTTTGTATATAGATTTCTTGATATGGTTACTAATGAATTAGTGGAAAGTTGATAAATATTGAACAGTGGCATTATTCCTAATAAGGATCAAATAACTGGTTATAAATAATAGCAATAATTATCATAAGTAAAAACATGCGAGTGATTATAGATGTGAAAGCACTTGAAGAAAACCAAAGAACTATGTCTTATGGATTTTGCATGTGTTCACCCAAAATTGCATCAAGAGAAATGATCTTGCTTTTGGATCCACCATCTGACAGTAAATCATCGAATATTTATGCCTTGATATGTTTTTGATCCTTCTCTGAAATTAGGCACTGTGTATAATTTAACTTCTTACATACTCATATTTTTTGTAGAATAAAATGTCTTTTACATTTTGACTTTCCTTCTCCTAAGTCAAACTAAATCTTTCACTTTTGCAATTTGAATTTTGTAAAACATTAATGAAATTTCCATAACTTGCCTACATTCTCCATTTCAATATTGGTAGGTAATTCTACTGTTCACACTTTTCCCTTTTAGAGAGCTCATCAGATTTTTAATAGTCTTGTCAAAGAGAGATTTTCTCCACTGGTTAAAAGAGTACTATATGTTCCAGTAATTTGAGCTTTCATGGACTGATGGTGGAGAAAAAAATCCCAATACACAATACTTTAATATGATAATTAAAGTGCACTTGTGTCAGTTTAAAAACCTTTAGCACATAACTAAAATTTGGTTTCAGTTGTTTTGAATATATTTTTTGATTCTAAAATTTTAAAAGAATAGAAACAATTGCCCAACCTACAACTGTAAATGCTGAAACTCACCAGATTTCAATAAGAACATAGAAATGGGAATAATATGTAATTTAAGTACAATAGCATAAAATTTAGGTGGTTTTAGGTTTTTTTGGATCAATGCTATATTGATATTCTGAAAGACTAATTGGATGTCTGCTGTTGGGCAAAGGGTAGACAGAGTTGGGGAATATTAAAGTCAAAAAATGTGTAAGGTAAAATTTTTATAATAAAAAGCTATTATAATTACTCTTGTTCCACCAAACAGGTTAATATTCTTTCTAGAATGCTTTATTGTTGTTGTTTATGATGAAATATAATTTTTCTACTGGTTATCTCAGACTCACCCTTACTTAAAGAAAGAGTTGAATTTAGGCTTGCCTTAGAGACACTCCACCTGCCAATCAGGAGATGCAGATTTTGGTGCGTTCCCTGGGTGGGAAAGATACCACGGAGAAGGAAATGGCAACTCTGTCCAGTATTCTTGCCTGGAAAATCCCATCAACAGTGGAGCCTCATGGGCTACAGGCCATAGGATCACAAAGAGTAAGACACACTGGGCACACAGGCACATAGGCATTAGAGATACTATATTTTATATTGATGAATAATTCAAATAGATACTTTGCAAAGCAAATAGTTCATGAAACAATGAAAGGAAATCACACAAGATACCTTTATTCCTATTAGCAAGAATACTGGAGTGGGTAGCCATTCCCTTCTCCAGGGGATCTTCCAGACCCTTGGATTGAACCTGGGTCTCCTACATTGCAGGCAGATTCTTTACCATCTGAGCCACCAGGGAAGCCCTTATTGCCATTACTTCAAGTTGTAAAACAGTAATTCACTTTAAAATGTGGATATAATTTTAATTACGCTTTCAATTATGGTTTTCACTTTGACAAAAAAAATGTCTGCGAGGTTTCTATAGAGGATTGAGAGAACTTTAGATAAAAATTAAAATTCATGCTTAACATATATAACCACATCATGGTGTTTTAAAACATCCAACCAAGGAATCACCATCAGGTATGAGCAACAGGCTAGAAAGTCTATCTTTCTAGTTTTAATTTATAGTATATATCGTTTTCCCACCTGGATTTTCCAAAACGAGAACATGGCGCTTTTGGACATGGATTATGAGTGGGCACATATTTACACTGATATATCCTCTAAAACGTAGCCAGTGTGTTTGTTCATTAGTAAGATCCCATCAGTAGCCGGGACAGACACTTGTGAGCAGGGCTCAGCTGCTGATATTAGAAAGTAGCCCTGCCTATGCGTGGACTTCCCTGGTGGCAGAGACGGTTAAGAATCTGTCTGCAATGAGGGAGACCTGAGTTCAATTCCTCTGCCAGGAAGATCCTCTGGAGAAGGGAATGACACCCACTCTGATATTCTTGCCTGGAGAATTCCATGGACAGAGGAGCCTGGCAGGCTACAGTCTATGGGGCTGCAAAGAGTCGGACACAACTGAGCAACTGACACTTCATGCTACGCTTAGTTTTCTTCCTGACTTTATAACAGGATCTTCTGCCACCAGAAGCCAAAAGGAGACCATTATGAGTTGACAGCCTCTCATTCGAAACAATGATCTTTGAAGTAAATTCCCTCAACTAATTATTTTGCTGCGATCAGTTAACTTGAGGTTAAGAGAAGAAAAAACTCCAAGAAACAACTGTCCATGGAACACAATTATACACTACAATGGCAGCAATTTTAGACCATAAAAGAATTTCCAATGTTTTAAATTAAAATATGAGAGTATGAAGATTATTTTCCATTCAGTCATTATTATCTTTTTTGGACTTAAAGTTTCCGTTTTACCAGATTTCTCAGATCTGTTTCTTTTTAGTATTTTGTTCAACAGTTGCCTTTCTTCCTCCCACTAGTTTTGCTTCCCAGAACAAATAAGCATATCTACTAACCACGGCCTGCAGTTTGGCTGGTTCCTGAGCAGAGGTCTTAGTGCCTGCTCATACTCAGTAATTTTTCAAAAGGTAGAAAACCAGCTTCCAGCTTAGAGGGGAAAAATTTGCACTTTCTTTGCCCTGCATATAATGCTTGTCTGCATTCAAATTGGTAGTCCATTAATTATTTGAGAACATAAAGAGCAAGGGACTGTCCCTCAGCCTCCCATGGCAACTATGTTTGTGGGCTCACCTGATTTTAATGTATTAGCCCCCTTTTCCTCACTTTCTGTATCACAGTGGATAGAAAACTGGACAGCATTTACTCTCTAAAATTGCATGAGCTCTTCATGCTCTTTAAGGAGACATTTACTTTATTGAAACAGTGACTGGAAAGGGTTTCAGTGCATAAATGATTTGCTCTGTTTCTAAGCTTAAATGTGATGCTGAAGTGGAGCTCAGGCCCTGAGTGGAGTATTGTTTTGATTATCCCAATCTCCCTTTTCATTTGGTGTTACTGTCAGTCTTGGCAAATTGTTCCTAAAGAGTACATACATGAGATTTTCCACACACTACAAATAATACCCTGTCCTCATCGTCTGTCTTTTTGCACAGACAACTATCTCAGGGACATCTTTGTGGCACTCTGTGCAATTTCAGCTTATAACAGCATAAAACATAGCCTCTTTCGATGTTGTGGATAAAGAAGAATCAGGGCAGCATTTCTAGAGGGGTCAGCCACACTTATTTTCTCTATGAGAATAAGTGGGAAAAGCTGTTTTCTTGAATGCATTGTCCTTTTTTTCCACATAGATTCAACTCCTACGGCAGGGCAAGGTGATAGCGGACTAGACTGGAGATCTCTGGAATATGAGTTGAGATGAGTTAAGAGAAAGATTTATGAGACATCGTGATGACCTCTTGTTCTGGCAATATCAAATGTGCTTACGCATCTTGGTTCTTTCACTGTTCTATACTCTCAAAATGTTGGCTTAGATCCATTCAGGAGTATCTAACTGGCAGAAAGCACAGGTTGTGTACAATGTTGTTGAAGTTTATTTTCAAGTAAAGTGTTTTCTGTGCCCACTTATCTTCCCATTTATAAGAGCCCAGTTTGGGGAGGAATAGTCAAGAAGAGTCTACGGGGTACCTTTGTCCCGCCACTGGCTTATCTGAGGAGACAGCCACAAAGGAAATAATCCATTGCCTGGCACATGGTGGGTCTCAAAATACATTTACACATTGACTAACCTCTGCATTGGTACCCTGTACTGTTAACTGCTTTTTAGTCTTTAATTTCACGATTCTCAGATTTGGTCAGTTAACACATAGACTAATACTTAAAGTCTGAGATCTTCTACCTAGGCAAGAAGACAATAAAGAAACTTATGCCTATAATAGGTTAACTTCCATAATACTACTGATTAGTCGAGGACCTTGCTGTTCCAGTTCTCTAGTATCTGAACTCATCTTTTCTCATGGGTTGTCCCTTTGCTCTTAGGTCCCCTTTGACTGGGTTCTTCTAATTCTCCCTCTGAAAAACATCCCATCTCTGAACTCTAGCCATTTTATGACTATAGCTATCATCAATCAGAAAAAAATATGTGAAACCATATACATACAATCAAAATTGAACTCTCATATTGATTCTGTACCCTTTTTGGCTTAAGCTATCACTAATAAATAGATGCACTTCTAAGCACCAGAATGTGAAATGCCTTATTCACAGTTTCTGTATATTCCTGTGTATTTCTCTTTTAATTGGCATGCTGGCTTTATATCTCCCTTTGTATTTATATCTAGTGAAGTAATGGACTAACCCTGGTGCTCCAATTATTTTTACTCTCAGTCCTGAAGGGAGTTAAGTAAGGGAGGGAGGTATATGGCAGAGAGGCATCTATGGACTTTTAGTTCGTCCCATCACATCCTCTTTTGATCTATCCCATTACTGTCCAAACAAGCTTGATTATGATATTTTCATATTAGCTTTCTGAAAGCCCTAGACCACAGAGGGCGCAAAATAGCCTAAAGGGCTCCCAAGTGGTCCTAGTGGTTAAAGAACCTCACAGCCAATAAAGAAGACATAAGAGATGCAGGTTTGACCCCTGGGTTGGGAAGATCCCCTGGAGGAGTGCATGGCAGCCCACTCCAGTATTCTTGCCTGGTGAATCCCATGAACAGAGGAGCCTGGTGGGCTACAGTCCATAGGGTCGCCAAGAGTCGGACATGACTAAAGCAAGTTAGCACACGGTATGCAGCATGGACTCTAAAGACAAAAGCCTTTCTTGAATCTGATTTTGAGACTTTGGGAAGCTATTTGTCCTCATTGTGTCTCAGTTTCCTTATCTATAAAATGAGGGTAATAACAACCTCATAGAATTGTTGGGATGATTAAGAATGTTATGTACAAAGGACTTCAAGAAGTGTCTGACCCATAGAAATCTCTCAAGAGATTTTGGCTGTTTCTTGGGTAGATCTGCCCATCTCATATTATACCCTAAACTAACAATAGTCCAAAAAGTTTTTTCAGGACTTTCCATTCTCAACTCTCTACCTATTCTTCTCAGCTTGGAACTCTTTTCCCAGACTTTTGCATGAATTACCATTTATCGTTCAAAACTCCACTTAAACAGTACCTTGTCAATTAGACCTTTCTTGGCCATGCTTTCTAAAGTTGTTTCTGCCTACTTTCTGTATTTGCTCTGATTTTTTCCCTCACAGCACAATTTATTACTATTTTAGTAATTTGCTAGTTAACTTCTTTTGTCTATTTCCTCCCCAGGATAGCAAATTTAATGAGAATGGAAACTAAGTTTTATTTATTTATTTATTTTTTTAAGATGGTCTTTTTTTTTTATTTTATTTTATTTTTAAATTTTACAATATTGTATTAGTTTTGCCAAATATCTAAATGAATCTGCCACAGGTATACCTGTGTTCCTAAGTTTTAGACAGATAGATATTGATATATATTGAATGAATATTGAAATGCTGCAAGACCATCAG
Source organism: Bos javanicus (assembly GCF_032452875.1). Taxonomy (NCBI): domain Eukaryota; kingdom Metazoa; phylum Chordata; class Mammalia; order Artiodactyla; family Bovidae; genus Bos; species Bos javanicus. Next base: position 38,371,132 of record NC_083881.1, read on the forward strand.
AAATTTCAAAAAGAAACATCCATGTTATATTTGCTTCTTTGAGGGAAATTGGAGAAATGTAGATATTCAGAAAAACCTCAGAACACTGTTTAATTGGCTTTTTCTCAAATAGCTCTATATTGATTCAATATTTGACAATCTTTTTTGAAATTCAAATTCTAACTTTGTTCAACTTGAGCTTGAATTTAAATTCAGTGTCACACCGCAGTAGACCTAAGTCACTACGTAGAATACGATCCACCGTCAAATGAACTTCTATTCCTGACCCAGGAAAAACTGGGATCAATGGTACCAGACTATAATCGATGCAAGTTCTTCCCTAAGTGTGGAAAGCACCTCATTTCCACACTCATCTCATTAGGGAGATTCCATGGAGAAGGAAAAGGCAACCGACTTCAGTATTCTTGCCGGGAAAATCCCATGGACAGAGGAGCCTTGTGGGCTACAGTCCATGGGGTCGCAAAGAGTCGGACAAGACTGAAGCAACTTTGCACACACACACAGCAAGCATAAGGGACTTGCTTCATGGTTCAGTGGTGAAGAATTCTCCTGCAATGCAGGAACTGCAAAAGATGCAGTTTCAATCCCTGGGTTGGGAATATCCAAAGGAGGAGGAAACGGCAACCCACTCCAGTATTCTTGCCTGGAGAATCCCATGAACAGTGGAGCCTGGCAGGCTACAGTACATCAGGTCGCACAGAATGGGAGACAACTGGAATGACTGAGTACCCACGCCCTGCACTTTACAAGGACAGAATCTAATAGGAGTTTAGCAGTGTTAGTAGTTGCGAAGTCTTGTCCAGCTGTTTGTGACTCCACGGACAGTAGCCTGCCAGGCTCCTCTGTCCATGGAATTCTCCAGGCAAGAATACTCAAGTGGGTTGCCACTCCCCTCTCCAAGGGATCTTCCCGACCCAAGGATCAAACCTGGGTCTCCTGCGTTGCAGGCAAATTCTTTACTGTCTGAGCCAGTTTACATATACCAAAAAGATAACTAAAATATATACTAAATATGCTATGATATTTCCATTATCACAGCTGAGAAAGAACAGTGAAAAATATTACTTAACTACCATTATGACATAGTTACTTTACATAGAACCACTGGACACTTTCTTTTTTAACTTAGATTATTTCATTCAACATTTAAGTCTTGTTCTTGAGAGATGTTTTCCAAAGTATGGCTACAATTAGCTATGGCTTCCATATTGGCTCAGATGGTAGGTATAGCTCAAAAATGAGCCATAAATTGGACTGAGGTTTTGTCATCTGGATGCATGTTTGCTCATATATAATACTGAAAACTTTGACTATTGCATTTTATTGTTTTTATAGGTTTTGGGAGGCAAAATTTTTAAAAACAAGATCACCATTAATGAATTTTTAATGAACTTGAACCGTAAGAAGCGATTGGTGCGATTGGTGCGATTGGTGCGATTTATCTAAAAAAGTGTGAAAACTTTTTTCATGTTTTAAACAGTATTCTAATAGCTTTTTTGTGCTGTAATTAGCATACAATAAACCATACATCTAAATTACATGGCAGATGAGTTAGTGTATGAATACACCTAAAGGAAATCAACCCTGAATATTCATTGGAAGGACTGATGCTGAAACTGAAGCTCCAATACTTTGGCCACCTGATGCGAAGAGCCAACTCCTTGGAAAAGACCCTGATGCTGGGAAAGATTGAAGGCAAAAGGAGAGGGGGATGACAGAGGATGAGATGGATGGATGGGATCACCAACTCGATGGACATGAGTTTGAGCCAACTCCAGGAGACGGTGAAGGACAGGCAAGCCTGGTGTGCTACAGTCCATGGGGCTGCAAAGAGTCAGATATCACTTAGTGACTGAACAACAACGACATCTATAAAATACTCAGCATAATCAAGATAAGGAATGTCTGCATCCATCGCTCCCGAAGTTCCCTCTGCTCCTCTATCCTGGGTTCCTCTGAACTTCTGGTTCCTAGGCAACCTATAATTGGCTTTCTGTGTGTATTTTGGTAGAGTTTTATGTAAATAAATTATATGCTATACATGATATTCATGACAAGGAAGAATCTCAAAATAATTATGCTGAGTGAAAAAAGCCAAATAAGAAAATATATTTTCAATAGTTTTTCAATCCAGGGAGTTTTATGGTACTATTTATGTTCATGTTTTATCAAAAGAAGACCTTATAATTAGTTTAGTAAACTGTCAATTAATTTTGAAAAAAAATAAAAATTCTAATAATTTTGCAAAGTTAGTGTCACTAGCAAAACCTTATGTGTATCAGTTATACAGAAACTAGCTAATGGCCAAGTGAAAGTGAAAGTGTTCGTTGCTCAGTCCTGTCTGACTCTGCAACCCTATGGACTGTAGCCCGCCAGGCTCCTCTGTCCATGGAATTCTCCAGGCAAGAACACTGGAGAGGGTTGCCATGCCCTCCTTCACGGGACCTTCCAATCCAGGGATCAAACCCAGGTCTCTTACACTGCAAGCAGATTCTTTACCATTTGAGCAACCTGGGAAGCCTGTTTTATCGAGAGAAGACCTTATAATTAGTCTAGTAAACTCAATTAATTTTGAAAAAATAAAAGATTCTAATAATTTTTCAAAGTTCCTGTCACCAGCAAAGCCTGTTAACAATTCCCTGAGAGTAAAAACAGAATGTGAGTAATAAAATAAAGTCTAACTTTTTTTTCCCCCCTTTATGCTCAGTTGAATGTCACTTACTCACTGGGAGTCATATGCAGAAGCCTTGAATCTGGCACTTCAGACCGGCATTGAAGGTTGGAAACGGCAGTGTCAACACCTCAGGTTTGCCGGCTGTGTGCAGAAGCCTGCACACGGGCACTCAATTCAAGATAGCAGTGGCGAGTCACGTGCAGAGACAATGTACCCAGCACTGAGATCTGGAGCCTTGAGCAGCACAGCAGTGCAGCCTCGCGAGAACTCCTCCCCCTCTCGGGATGACAAGACAGGGTATAAAGCAGCCTCGCCAGGGAGAGCGCGAAGTGTGTGCTCTAGAGCAGGGGTCCCCAACATCTGAGATCTGATGCTTGATGATCTGAGGTGGAGCTGTGAAAGTGAAAGTTAGTCGCACAGTCATGTCCAACTCTGCGATTCTATGGACTTCTGCCTGTCCTGCTCCTCTGTCCCTGGAATTCTCCAGGCAAAAGTACTAGAGCGGGTTGCCATTGCCTTCTCCAGGGAATCTTCCCGACTGGGGGATTGAACCCTGGTTTCCCACATTGCAGGTGGATTCTTTACCAGCTGAGCCATAAGTGAAGCCTGATGTAATAATGATAGAAATAAAGTCACAATTGACGTAGCACACTTTGAATTATCCCCAAACCACCCCCATCACAACCCTGGTCTGTGGAACAACTGTCTTTCATGAAACTGGTCCCTGGTGCCAAAAAGGTTGTGGGCTACTGCTCTAGAACATAAGGTCACACTTTTTCAATCTTTAATCCAAGAAGAAAGCTTTCTGGATTCCACATATATAGTATGCTGAAATAGAGACACAGATATACAAAACAAACATAGATATACCAAGTGGAGAAAGAGGGAGGGTTTGATGAATTGGAAGATTGGAATTAACACATATACATGTTTGATAGCACGGATGAAATAGACGGGGCTTCCTTGGTGACTCAGTGTTAAGAATCCGCCTGCAGTGCAGGAACCACAAAAGATGCAGGTTCCATCCCTGGGCTGGGAAAATCCCCTGAAGGAGGACATGGCAACCCACTCTAGCATTCTTGCCTGGCGAATCCCATGGACAGAGGAGCCTAGTGGGCTATAGTCTATGAGGTCACAAAGAGTCAGACAGGACTGAAATGACTTAGCACACATGCATAAAACAGATAAGTATTGAGAATCTTCTGTATATCTCAGGCAGCTCCACTCAATGGTGACCCTAAATGGGAAGAAAATCCAAAATAGAGGGGATATATGTATACGTATAGCTGATTCACTTTACTGTGTAGTAGAAACTAACAATATTGTAAAGCAACTATATCTAATAAAAATTAGTTTATTTTTTTTAAAGGGTAAATCTTTCTTTTGCTTCTTAACTCAACTAGGTCTCATTCTATTTGCACTAGCAACACCAGATAGAAAGCCACTAGTCAGGGACCAATTTGACATGGTCAGTATCATTAGGCAGGAAAAGGAATTATAATCTTAAACAAGTGGTTGAATCAATGGGGTGAATTCCCCAATGTCTTAGATCTAACTATTTAAATCTCAGTAAGACTTCATAGTCTAATAACCTTACTTAAAAAGTGATAGTCCAGGTTCGATGCACGATACTGGATGCTTGGGGCTGGTGCACTGGGACAACCCAGAGGGAGGGTATGGGGGGAGGAGGGAGGAGGGTTCAGGATGGGGAACACAGGTATACCTGTGGCGGATTCATTTTGATGTTTGGCAAAACTAATACAATATTGTAAAGTTTAAAAATAAAATAAAATTTAAAAATAAATAAAACTCAAGCAGAAACTCTAAAAAAAAAAAAGTGATAGTAAGAACAACTAAATACTCTATGATTCAAGTTTAGCCAAAAATCTCAGAAGGGAATAAATGAAAACTAAAAAATACAATCTCAGTTTCTTTCTTTTTATGGGAAATTATTGAACCTGACTTGAAAGATTCTTAGTAAAAATCCTGCCAGTGAGAAAAACTATTGGAAGCCTGAAAAAGCAGTGTTCTTTTTCATCTTGAGCAAATTATTAAAATATTATTTTTATGTTTTCATTGTAGATGCCTCATCTCTGTTCAGTGATCTCAGATTTTCCATGAGAATTCTGACCAAAATTCTCAAATTGTTTAATGGCAGGCAATTCTACTCTCCTAAATTATATGTTTAGGTAATTTTTAAGTGATTATAATAACTTTTAATTCTACTTATTGACACATCTCAATGTATGGGTAACTAAATGAAGGCTGAAGGATTGATTGCATGCATGTATGAATTAATTAACTTATTCCCCTTGGATTCATTGCTTATATAATCAGTTTGTGATTTCTACTTAAAGACCATATTACATCTCAACTTATATCTCCGTCTAAAGATGGTGATCATAATTTCCAATCCTAAAACTTCCATATCTGCCTGGAAACATTGGTTACTCCCTAATAAGACTCCTTTTTCATGTAGCTAAGAAACATACAGATTTCAAGACAAACTGTCCACCAGTGATGAAGAACAGAGGTGAAGGAAAATCAGATTTCAGTTGCTATGTTTCTGATTTAAAACATCCTTAACAGAGGAAATCTCAGTGTTTTATGAGAACATAGGATTGTACTGAATTATAGACAGGCATGCTCTCAGAGAAGAAAAGGTAGATAATAAAATGAACTGCAAATGATAAAGTTAAAGGGAAGGGCATTCCAGAACTAAGGAATAACGTGTACAAATGCATTTGCAAAGTTAACAGAACACATTCTTTTGATTAGTGATACAATTCTTCTTGGACTTTTGCAAACCTTTGAAAAATCTTTGTTAAAATTTCTTCTAGAGCGCATACCTATGGTTGCCAAGGTGGAAGAATGGGGGAAAGAGATGATTAGGGAGTTTGGGATCAACATGTACACTTTTCTGTATTTAAAATGACTAATCAACAAAGTCGTACTACATAGCACAGGGTTCTTGGCTCAATGTTATGTGGCAGCAAGGATGGGAGGGGAGGTCAGGAGAGAATAGATGCATGTGTATTTATCACTGAGCCCCTTTGCTGTCCAACTGAAACTATCACAACATTGTTAATAGGCTATACTCCAATACAAAATAAAAAGTTTAAATTAAGAAAACAATTATTTCTTCAACTTTGATTTATCTCACTAAAATTTTAAAGAGCATTTTTATTAATCAAGTGATACATTTCACTGTTTTTTTTAATCAACTGATATATGTCACTTCTTCATTAATAAAAGTAGATTCTTTCTCCTAGAAATGTTGGCAATATCCAACTGACCTTAGCCACCTTTTTCATTTGCTCCCACTCTGCATTTAATTGCATATATTGCAAAACTTCTGGCTTGATTGTGTCCTAATGAGAAGAGATCCATAAAAATTTAATTCAAATCAGCAAACTTTCAGAAACTACATGAAATAGTTAACAAGAGATTCATTTTCATAGGCTTTAAGAATTGTTTTGGAAACCAGAGTTGTGAAAGGGCCAAGGATCATTTTTGCAAATTCTCTGTATTTTAAGTTTAAGAGAAGGAAGCAGGAGGGAGTCAGTGTTTGGAGAATATGCTGATTTGGGAACTGCAGTGTGTCAGGTAGATCATTTGGAGTTGATTTGCACATAATACCCCTGTACCCTGGGTGACAAATGTCAGAACAGTTGAGGTCAATGATCAGACTATAAGAGCATCAAAATTTAGAGTCTTGAACATTCAATTTCACTAGGAAGTTGTGAGTGTGTGTGTGTGGGTGCATGTATGTGTGTGTACTCAGTCATGTCTGGTTCTTTGGGACCCCATGGATTATAGCCCGCCAAGCTCATCTGTCCATGAGATTCTGCAGGCAAGAATACTGGAGAGGGTTGCCATTGCCTCCTCCAGAGGACCTTCCTGACTCAGAGATCAAATCCGCATTTCCTGTGTCTCCTCTTTTGCTGGCAGATTCTTTATTGCTTGAGCCGTTAAGAAAGCCCTTTATATAGATAGATAGATAGATATTCCCCATATGCAGACCATCCTCAGAAAACATTAATGTACACTTTCTTACTGTACTCTTTCCAGCTATGTCTTATTCCTGTCACATGTAAACTCCCTGACTTTATTCTCAGCCTGCTTCTTCTGGACTCTCAGAATGTCCTTGCCTCCTTCCTTAATCCATTTAATATCTGTCTGATTTGACAAGATTTAGGTTTCAAGTTTCATGTCTCCCAGGGCCTTTCTGGATCCCTTCAGTTTTCAAAAAGCTCTCACCTTCACTGTCCTTTTCTCCAGCACTATGTTCTGTTCTCCTCGGTCCACCTTTAAAGGTAGTCTGCACCGTGACATCAAGATTTATGGATCCATCATCTTCCCAGGTGGCTCAGTGGTAAAGAGCCCACCTGCCAATGCAGGAGATGCAGGAAACGTGCGTTCAATCCCTTGGTCGGGAAGATTCCCCTGGAGGAGGGCAAGGCAACCCATTCCAGTATTCTTGCCTAGAGAATCCCATGGACAGAGAAGTCTGGACAGCTACCATCCATGGGATCACAAAGAATCAGACATGACTGAGGGAACACTTGCTACTTGCCATTTTCTCACTAGATCACACATTTTGAATGGCAATGATACAATAACTTACCTGTGTTTCATGAAGTGTGGTTTCTGAAACAGATTAAACCATTTGTTACATCCTCAATACATATTTGATGATTTAATGCATGAATGATCAAAGGTCAGTCTTGAGAAGCATATCAGGGAAAAGCTATCACCTCAAGATGAGATTTTGACTTTCTTTCTGGTATTGATGTTTCTATTGGTGATGTCAAGAATTGGAGAGGAGGAGGTTTTGTGATGGCAGAAAACATCCTCCCCCCAGAAAGAACACTAGAAGAAACCAGGAATGGAGCTGCTGCAATAGTGTAAACCATGAGATGGCCCAGCAGAGGAACAGTGCCTGATTCCAACTGCCTATACCTCCTCCTCTGCAGACAGAAGGTAGAGCAACCTCACAGGAAAGCATCAATATATAGTGGAGATAAGGAGCTGGAGAACTTAGAGTAAAACTGGATTAGGGCTTCAAGCTATACACCATAACTAGAGTCTGGATGTTTAATTTCTTAATTTCAGTAGAAATTAAGAAAGGTGTTAGTCTTTCAATTGCGTCTGACTCTTTGTGACCCCATGGACTATACATAGCCTGCCAGGCTCCTCTGCTCATGGAATTCTCCAGGCAAGAATATTGGATTGGTTGCCATTCCCTTCTCCGGGGGATCTTCCTGACCCAGGGATTGAACCCAGGTCTCCTGCATTGGAGACAGACTCTTTAACATTTGAGCTACCAGAGAAAACCTTGGAATTAAGAAAGAAAAGTTATTTTAACTGGCTTGTCTTCAATAACCAAAGCAGTTGTGATGTCTAATAGTTGTTAATATTTATTGAATACATCTTATGTTTTGAGGCTCTTAAATATATTATATATGTAGGTAACATTGTACAGGCTTCCTGGTTGCTCACTGGTAAAGAATCTGCCTGCCAGTGCAGGAGCCGTGGGTTCAAAACCTGGGTGGGGAAGATCCCCTGGAATAGGAAATGGTAACTCATTCCAGTATTCTTGCCTGGGAAGTCCTGTGGACAGAGGAGCCTAGCATACTACAGCCCATTGGGTTGCAAAAGAATTGGACACTACTGAGCAACTAAACAATATTGTATAATTATGTTCATTTTAAAGATAAGAAATTTGAGTCACGGAGATGTTAAGTCACTCTGTGGTAAGGTCAAACAGCTGCTAACTGGAAGAAGCAGCATTTGAACCCAGGTTAGAATGAAAATCTGTTGCTTCGAATGTAGATTTAGATTTTGTTAAATAGCTGATTACAAAAAACACAGCTTTACAGACCAAATGGAAATTAGTTTGTAACCCACTTCCCCCCAAATCTTCACTACTGTTCTACCAGATTCCATGACTAAATGTCAGACTGTGTAAAACTTAAAGACCAGCACAATTGGTGGCAGTTAGGATTCTGAGAATATCAAATGTTTGGGTTTGGCACATTCTCCTTACACATTTTGCCAAGATTTTTTCCCTTAACTTTTAAATCCCTGTGTATTACAAGGGAAATATAATACATTCCTGATTCATTTACGTTTAACTCATCAAGACTTTGGTAAGAGTTATCTTATGGCCAAAAGCCTTTTTCCCTCGGAGGAAGTCATGCTTTACTGACATCTAACTGCATCCAAGGAACAAAGACCAAGCTCTCTTCTAACACTGAACAAAGCTAAAGTGGCTTCTACATAAAAAGGAACACACTGGAGTCAGTTGTAGTGAGGTGGATGAACCTAGAGCCTATTACACAGTGTGAAATAAGTCAGAAAGGGAAAAACAAGTATCGCATATTTATGTGTATACATGGAATCTAGAAAAACAGTACTGAAGATACTGTTTACAGAGAAGAAATGGAAAGGCAGACATACAGAATGGACTTGTGGACATAGTTGGGGATGGAAAGGGTGGGATGAACTGAGAGAGTAGAATGGACACGTATACGCTATCACATGTAAACTAGATACTAGTGGGAAGCTGCTATACAACACGGGGAGCCCAGCTGGCCCTCTGTGATGACCTAGAGAGGTGGGATGGGGGGTGGGAGGCTCAAGTGGGAGAGGACATATATATACATATATATATATACACACACACACACACATATGCAATTATGACTGATTCACATTGATGTATGGCAGAGACTGCCACAACACTGTAAAGTAATTATCCTCCAGTTTAAAAAAGACAAGTGGCTTCTAAGACTGGAAAGCCAGCAGACTACTGGGCTAATTTATAGTGGCATTGTTGGAGGCCTCTATCAATGGACCATATGCCCTTGTTTGAATCTGCAACCCATAGTGTATTTTGGTTATGAAATAGTGAAAATATTGATTTTTCAAGTATACATAAGCAGAATTTTCATACAAGATATTTGTGTACACATCCACGAGAAATGTGGTGGCTCAGACGGTAAAGAATCTGCCTGCAATGCAGGAGACCAGGTTAGATCCCTGAGTCAGGAAGATCCCCTGGAGAAGGGAATGTTAACCCACTCCAGTATTCTTGCCTGGAGAATTCCACGGACAGAGAGCCTGGAGGGCTACAGTCCATGGGGTCACAAAGAGTTGAACATGACTGAGTGACTAACACTCACTTTTTCAGTTTCATTACCTTAAATGTAGTCAGTTTTAAGGTATCTTAACTGTCTAAAACTAAGCTCCTTAAAAAACTAATGGATAAAAAAATATTTCTTTAAAATGCCTAAAAATGTGTAGAAAACAAATATGTTTTTCACATTAGAGACTCAACAGTAATGTCAGGTTCTAAGTATTCAACATATTCTTGTTTGATGCCTATCTTTCCTAATAATCAAAGAGATACCGCTCAGGCCCTTGTTAACATCATCTTAGTTACCTACTGGAGACTTCCCTGTTGGTGCAGTGGTTTAAGACTCTCGGCTTCCAATGCAGAGGGCGTGAATTCAATCCCTGATTGGAGAACTAAGATCCCACATACTACGCAGCATGGCCAAAGGAAGTATAAAGTTACCTAGTGAAATATTTCTTGGTTGCTTCCAACTTTTGGCACCTATGAATAAAGCTGCTATAAACAAACATTCGTGTGTAGCTTCTTACATGGATAAGTTTCAAATATCTAGGAGTATGATTACTGGGTTGATGCTCAGAGCATGTTTACTTTTGTAAGAAACAGCCAAAATGTCTTTCAAAATGCCTTCTCTACTTTGTAATAAATAGATATTTATTATTTAAATGTCATCTTGAGGGCCTGCATGCTAAGTGGCTTCAGTCATGTCTGATTCTTTGGGACCCTATGGACTGTAGTCCACCAGGCTCCTCTGGCCATGGGATTCTCCAGGCAAGAATACTGGAGTCATTGCCATGCCCTCCTCCAGGGGATCCTCCCAACCCTGGGGTTGAACCTTAGTCTCTTATATCTCCTGTATGGGAGATGGGTTCTTCACCATTAGCACCACCTGGAAGCCCAAATGTCATCTTGAGTCACCTTTAATATAGTAACTAGAAAAATGCTCATTTTTATGTCTTATGTGTTCTTTGTGAATTACACAATTATATTTGTGTATGTGTGTGTGTGTGTGACAGTGTGTATCACAATGGTAGTGATGTTTAAATAGCCCCTCACTCCTCTTATCCTCCTTTTCTCCTTCCCTGCACCACAGCTAGGAAATTAACATGTGTCTTAAGTCCATTGCTTATAATTAGGGAGAATAAAGGCTATAAACAGAGCTTTCCCACTCATAACTGATTTTTTCTCAATTTCATAGCTGCTTGGTTAATTCATGGTTGTAGAATCTATTATATCTTTTAAAGTATTAACATTTTGTACGTTGTACTTGTTCAACATTTATTCAACAGCTGCTTACTGATTTTGTATATGTCAAACATCAGATATTTATTCTCCCTTTGATCCATGAGAAATAAACTCTAGGTTTTTGTAGGACCATAGTCCCCTTCACAGAAAAATATTAATAATAATTTTCATAAGCAGGGATTCAGTCTACCAATTCAAAATGTAGTATTTTACATCTGCAGAGTATAAGCATAGGTATACTGTAGACTTTTTTCTTTTTTAAATATATATTTATTTTTATTGTCTTATTTAACACAGAATTTCTGTTCTAGAGTCACTGTCCACACAATATATCATGTGCTTTTTCAATGGTGTTAAAACCTGTGGGAGAATCTGTGTTTTTTCTTGAAACTTTTTCCTTGCTTGCTCGGTTGTCTCCCTTCCTCTGGCCACTCATCTGTGACGTTTGTTGGCCTCTCTTCCTCTGCCTGCTTTTTAAATACTGTTTCTCTTGTTTCCTGTCTTAGTAATTCTCCTCTCTCTCTCTCAACATGATCTTACTCCTCCACATTCTATTATACATTGAAGAATCACAGCAGTTGAAACTCCAGTTCCTCCCTTTCTCATCCGCTAGACTGAAATTCTATCTGCTTACTGAAAATTTGTCCCAGGAGGCCCTGCAGAACGCATATATTTAATGTTTTGTTGTTCAGGCACCAAGTCGTGTCTGACTCTTTGTGACTGCATGGACTGCAGCACACCAGGCTTCCCTGATAATTTAACTGGTCTAAAACTGAATTCATCACCTTCCACCAATTGCTCCCTTTTTCCTTCCTTTTTGCAGCTCTTCCTTCCTTTCTCTTCTTTCCTTCTTTCTTTGTAAATGGATAATTTATGCAGCTGTTAAAAAAAAATTGCAATCAATACAAAGTAATTCCTCAGCAGCAACTGTTCCCCACAGTATTTGTGTATCCTCCTACAAACTTTCAATGTAGACAATACATATATACGTCCACTGTCCCTTTCTGGCACAGGTGATGGTGTGTGCACGCTATTCTGCATCTTGCTTTTCTCATTTAACATACTTTGGAAATCACTCCATGTCAGTTGGGCCTGTAAATGTGTTGGGGGAGTGATCTTTCTGAAATTGTTCAGTTCAGTTCAGTTCAGTCACTCAGTCATGTCTGACTCTTTGCGACCCCATGAATCGCAGCACGCCAGGCTGCCCTGTCCATCACCATCTCCTGGAGTTCACCCAAACTCATGTCCATCGAGTCAGTGATGCCATCCAGCCATCTCATCCTCTGTCGTCCCCTTCTCCTCTTGCCCCCAATCCATCTCAGCATCAGAATCTTTTCCAATGAGTCAATTCTTCGCACGAGGTGGCCAAAGTACTGGAGTTTCAGCTTCAGCATCATTCCCTCTAAAGAAATCTCAGGGCTGATCTCCTTCAGAATGGACTGGTTGGATCTCCTTGCAGTCCAAGGAATTCTTAAAGAGTCTTCTCCAACACCACAGTTCAAAAGCATCAATTCTTCGGTGCTCAGCTTTCTTCACAGTCCAACTCTCACATCCATACATGACCACTGGAAAAACCATAGCCTTGACTAGATGGACCCTTGTTGGCAAAATAATGTCTTTGCTTTTTAATATGCTATCTAGGTTGGTCATAACTTTCCTTCCAAGGAGTAAGTGGCTTTTAATTTCAATTCTCTAGTTCTTCTTGGGTAGTTTGGTTAAAGAAATTTTCACTTTAATTAGGCTTTCAAATATAATTGCATAACTTTGAGCAAGACAGTACCTCATACTTCTTTCAATTCCCAAATGTCTTCGATTACTCATTCAGCATTTGCATTTTGTGTATTTGTGATAACTATCTAATTTGATTATCTATATTTTTAATGTTAAACAAAAACTGTGATGGGAATTATTTTTATTGCTTTTAAAATATAGTAATTCTATTTTTATCTTCACTTATGTCTTCTGTGCTTTCTGCTGATTATTTTAATTTTTATCAATACCTTAGTTGAATTTGTATTTATGTTTATGCCTCTTTTATTAATGTGAATGATTAAAGCTATTAATTTTTCTGATTTTCCTATATCTGTTAGGTTTTCATATATACAGTTTTCATTATTGTCAAATTCGATACATTTTTAGGTAGTTTATTTCCACTTTGATGTATTATTTAAGAGAACATTTTCTTTTAGATCTCTTGGTGGAAGACTGTATTGTCTACTTTATTTCATTTTGCTATTAAACTTTATTTATATTTTCTTATGGTTAGATGAGTACACATACTATTTCTACATTTTGAAAAAATAAAAATTTGCTTTTTGAGCAAGGTCAAAGTCTCTTTTATGCAACTATGACATCAACTCTGAATTCTCCCTCATACCTTCTTGTCTTCCCCTTTACCATAGGGTGCTTGTTCAGTTGTGTCTGACTCTTTGCAACTCCATGGGCTATAGCCCACCAGGCTCCTCTGCTCATGGAGTTTTCAGGCAAGAATACTGGAGTGGAGAGGGATAGGGTGGGGAGGGAGGTGGGACGGGGGTTCAGTATGGTGGGAAACATGTACACCCATGGCTAATTCATGTCATGTCACTACAATATTGTAATTAGCCTCCAATCAAAATAAATTAATTTTTAAAAAAGCGAATCCGGGAAAAGGGAAAAAAAAAAAAGAATACTGGAATGGGTTGCCATTTCCTGCTCCAGGGAATCTCCTGATCTAGGGATCCAACCCACAACTCTTGTGTCTCCTGCATTGGCAGGCAGTCTTTACCACTGGGCCACCTGGGAGGTCCCTTGCCATAGGGTACACAGGGGAATTATAATATGTTCTGAAATAATCATAAGTGGAGAATTTGATGTGTGTGCCATTATTTGATTTTGCTCACCTTCAATACTGTGAAAATCTGTCCTCTAAATCTTAAACATTAGTCTTAGACTTTAGTGTCCTTAGTGCATTTTATTTATAGCCCTGAAATTAAAAGATGCTTTCTCCTTGGAAGAAAAGCTATGACCAACCTAGACAGCATATTAAAAAGCAGAGACATTACTTTGCTGACAAAGGTCCTCTAGTCAAATCTACAGTTTTTCCAGTAGTCATATATGGATGTGTGAGTTGGACTATAAAGAAAGCTGAGCACTGAAGAATTGATGCTTTTGAACCATGGTATTGGAGAAGACTCTTGAGAGTCCCTTGGACTGCAAGGAGATTCAACTAGTCCATCCTAAAGGAAATCAGTCTTGAATATTCATTGGAAGGACTGATGATGAAGCTGAAATTCCAATACTTTGGCCACCTGATGCAAAGAACTGACTCATTGGAAAAGATCCTGATGCTGGGAAAGATTGAAGGCAGGAGGAGAAGGGGATGACAGAGGATGAGATGGCTGGATGGCATCACCAACTTGGTGGACATGAGTTTGAGTAAGCTCTGGGAATTGGTGATGGACAGAGAGGCCTGGCGTGCTGCAGCCCAAGGGGTCACAAAGTGTTAGACATGACTGAGTGACTGAACTGAACTAAACTGATTCATATTCTTGCCATGGCTTCCACTTGTGATATTCATGTATATTGTGACCTTCATCATCCTCACTAAAGAATATAATTAAAAATGATTGGTTTACTTGAAATAGCTATATATATATATGTGTGTGTGTGTGTGTGTGTGTATTTACCACCAACACCACCATACGTATGTGTGTATACAGGATGGTGGTGGTGATGTAGTTGCTAAGTCATTTCTGACTCTTGCAACCCCATGGACTGTGGCCTGTCAGTTTCCCTTGTCCGTCCATGGGATTTTCCAGGCAAGAATACTGTAGTGGGTTGCCATTTCCTTCTCCAGAAGATCTTCCTGACCCAGGGGTTGAACCTGCATCTCCTGCATTGCAAATGGATCCTTTACCACTGAGCCTCCAGGGAAGCCCATATGTATATATATATATAGTCACACATATGTGTATGGACTGTATGGAATGTATGGGTGACCCTCCGTCCATGGGATTCTCCAAGCAAGAATACTGGAGTGGGTCACCATTTTCTTCTCCAGGGGATCTTCCCAACCCAGGGATCGAACCCAGGTCTCCTACATTTCAGGCAGATGCTTTACCCTCTGAGCCACCTGAGTGAGTGGTCCATACGTATATACATATGTACACAAATATCTCTGTGTATATACATAGATGCTCACAGGTAGAAGTGCATAGCCTCAATGAATTTGTAAAGGAAAATGAGGATTCATTAGACCTAAATTGAATAATTAAAAATTAACAACTTTGTAGTAAAAAAACACATTTTTCTTAGTAACCATGTAAGATATTCATAGACTGTTCCATACTGATAATAAACATGAACTTGTAAATCCTTTAGAAATAAACTGTATTCAATCAGAGAAAAATAAAGAACAACTTCAGTAGTTTACAAGAGAAAACTGTTTTTTTTCCTTGTATATATTAATTTTTATGGAGAAACCTAGAGTTCAGCATGACCCCTGTATGCCTGAGCTACTTGGTCTGTGGGAAGTGGCTGGAGTACCAGTTTAGAGGTTACAACCTATGTCAGCAAATTGCAGGGAAACACTGGGGAACCTTACCATTTGGGCAAGAGGTGGCTTCCCTGGTGGCTCAGATGGTAAAGAATCCGCCTACAATGAAGGAGACTCAGGTTCGATTCCTGGGTCAGGAAGATCCCCTGAAGGGAATGGTTACCTGCTCCAGTATTCTTGCCTGGAGAATTCCATGGACGGAGGAGCCAAGCAGGCTGCATTCCATGGGGTCGCAAAGAGTCAGACATGATAGAGGGACTAACACTTTCACTTTCAGCAAGAGGTAGAAATAAGTTTGAGGGCAGGCTGTGAAGAAGTAAATTTTCACTGGGGAGTATAGAATGCATAACACATAGCTCTGAGAAGTAGGGGCTGTGGCAAAATTATGGACTTTGTCAGCAGGCATACTAGGGATTTAGGCTCTGTGCAAGAAAGAGGGGTACACGCTGAGGTCAGCAAGGATATGTGAGGACCATAGAAGGGACACACTTCCCTTAATGCCAGGACAATTCAGAAACCACCCCCCATCTACCTCTCTCCTTCCTCACTAAGGATTCTGAGCCAGGGACCTAGATCACTCCCATGTGGTCATAAGGGACGGGGAAGATGAAGCTAGAGAAATCCTTATAGAGTATAAGTAGTTACCCAAAGGGGACTGAGCTCAAACAGGGTCTGACTGAATCACATTAAATAGCAAGTTTATGTTTGCTATAACAACTGAAATAGAAGTTTTATGAACAAAATAACTTCATTTATGGAGAAATAAAAAAAAATTACTTTCAGTGTGTCTGTGTAAGTATGTGTCCTCACCAACTCTTTAGGTGTGCCATCAACTTTGGAGAAACACATATTCATTTTCTCAGATATCTCCAAGAGCAGAATTGTCTCTTTCCTAGTCTCAATTATGTGAGTCACCAGTCTCTCAATTTCCCTCTTCAGAAAGCTTAGTTTTATCCTAGAATATGTCCCTCATTCTCCACATCCAATTTTTCATGAAGTGTTACTGATTTTATCTCAGAAATATTTCCTGCCTTGAATCTTTTTCTATTTCCACTGCCTCTGTGACCCTCATCATGCCTCAAAACTATTGCCACAGCTATTTATTATTCTATATTTCAAATTTCTTTCTCTTCTCTCCAATGTGGTGCAGGTATCTTTCCCCAAAAGCAAATTTAATTTTCTTTCTCCTGTTTACAACTTATGCTAACTTCTTACGGACCACAGTATAAAATTCCAACAACTCACCGTGATATTCAGAGCCTGTCACCACATGCTGTATCGCTGGTCTCCCCCTCAGCACTCTTTACTTGATCCAATCACAAGAAACTTCTCATTGTTCACTGTCTACAAAATCTATTCTCATGACTTGATGGCTGTTTGCCCTCTGAGTTCTACATGGCTAACTGTCTGTTCTGTCTGTCCCATTTACCCATCAATTATAGCTATTTAGCTACAGTGACTGTATGTTGAAGTTTTAAAAGTGTAAGTAAGTGTTAGTCGCTCAGTCAAGTCCAACTATCTGTGATCCCATGGACTGTAGCCCGCCAGGTTCCTCTGTCCTTGGGGATTCTCCAGGCAAGAATATTGGAGTGGGTAGCCATTCCCTTTCTCCAGGGAATCTTCCCAACCCAGGGATCAAACCTGGGTCTCCCGCATTGTGTGCAGATTCTTTACCATCTGAGTCACAGGTGAAGTTTTATAGACTTTTTAAAATGTATTTTTATCAAATTTATTTTTATTAAAATTGTTTTGCACATAGGCATTTGATTCAAAGGGCAACCATTATTAAAAGACATATCAAACAAAAATCCAAAGAACATCTCCACAATCCTGCTCCCCAGAGGGATCTGTTTTTAACTTTCTTTTCTGTTGTTACTTCTCTTTACCTCCATTAAATAGTGACTTCCTTTAATGGAACCACTTTAGTTTAGCTTGAGTGAAGTGGTTTTATTAGCCATGGCCAGAGAACATGGCTTTTTTGGGTTAAAATAAGCTGGTAATGAGGATTTGGTCATAGAAAAAAGTTTCATACCATTTATTCAGTTGCTGTGTAGCAAGCACCATATTTCACATTAATACACATTATTTAATTCAGTTTTTAGAATCCTGGAGGACAATCTTTTAAAGAGAGCAACCTTACTCCTGAGGTCTCTATGTTATTATTATTATTGCATATTTACATTATTTAATTGTCCAGCTACAAAGACTGAAATTGTACAACACTGTTCTTCTAGACAGGACCAAATGGAATATGTAGGAAGTAAAACCAGGAAAAGCTTTAGCATTTATAGCAATCAAAATCCATAGATCTTCTCTATTCATAAGATCTATTCATAGAGCTTCTAGTCACAAGAGTGTACCATTTCAAGCAGTTGAGGGTTTGAGGAACCTAGCAAAAATTCTAAAAGGGAAAAATGGTCTTAGGAAAATAATTATTATTCTAATAGCCCTATAAAATGAAAATATAATAAAGCCAATTTAGTGCCCTTGAAAAATTGTGCCCAGTCCACAACTCTGAAACCTCACCTCCCCATCCTCTCACCCAATGGCACGGCCAAAAGCAAGAACTGGAAGTGAAGCCAAGGTGCTACCTGTGAGCACGGATTTTCCAAGCTTTACTGTGCGCATGAGTACTGTGAACACGGATTTTCCAAGCTTTACTGTGCGCATGAGTACTGCAAGACATGCTGTTTGGTCCCTGGGTCAGGAAGATTCCCCTGGAGACGGAAATGACAACCCACTCCAGTATTCTTGCCTGGAAAAGTCCAGAGACCAAGGAGCCTGGTGGGCTACAGTTCATGGGGTCACACAAGAGTTGGACGCAACTGAGTGACTGAGCACACACACAGAGTTAATAGTAGATAACATTCAACCAGAGCATCATTTCTTACTTTCCAACGAGAAGAAAAGTGTTCCACTGTTAAATGATTTTGGCAAATGCTCCACATTTTATCTTTATTTTAGATATAAATATTGTACACATAAAACCTGAGAAACTCTGCAGTTAAACTTTGATTAACTTAGTTTCTCCAAATAGATTTCACCATGAAGTCCTTTTTTATGCAAACTTTTTTTACATTATAATATTTTATTTAAATACAGTTGATTTATAATGTTATATTAGTTCCAGATGTACAGCATAGTGACTGTATATTTTTATATATTATATTCCATTTAAAATTATAAAATGTTGGTTGTGTTTCCTATGCTATATAACATAACTTTGTAGCTTTTTTTTTTTTTTTTGTAGCAGATGGTACCTCTTAACCTCATACCCTTATCTTGCCTTTCTCCCTTCCCTTTCCCTACTGGTGACCACTACTTTGCTCTTTTTATCTGTGTGTCTATTTCTGTTTTGTTATATTTGTTTGTTTTATATTTTGTTCTAAATTTTGATACTTAAGTAATAACATGCAGAATGTGTTTATGAGTTATTTCACTAATCTTCATACTCTCTAGGTCTACCCACTTTGGTGCAGTTGGCAGAATCTCATTCTTTTCTAAGGCAAAGAAACATTCTATTGTGTATATGTACCATATCCACTTTATCCATTCATCTACTGATGGGCAATTAAGTTGTTTCCATATCTTGGCTATTGTAAATAATAGCCAAGCTGCTATTGGGGCAACATCTATCTTTTAGAATTAGTGTTTTTGTTTTTTTCAAATGTTTACCTAGGAATGGAATTGCTAGATCATATGCAAGCTATATTTTCAGCTTTTTGAGGGACCTCCTTACTGTTTTCCATAGTGGTTATATAAAACATGTATCTTTTAAAATTAGTGTTTTTGTTTTTTCAAATATATACCTGGGAATGGAATTGCTAAATCATATGCTAGCTCTATTTTTAGCTTTTTGAGGGACCGCCTTACTGTTTTCCATAGTGGCTACACCAATTTACATTCCCACCAACAGTACACAAGGCTCTCCTCAACATCCTTGTTATTTGTAAACACTGGCTAAAAAATATTTCAAACAAGCTAAACATCACAGCAGAACATTTAGCAGAAGTAAAGGCCCAGGGATTAAGAGAGACTAAGTGAAAGCAGAGTTGCCTGCAAGTTCAGTAAAGAGTGATTTGAAACTTGATGGAGAAGAGATACAAAAAAGATCTTCATGACCCAGATAATCACAATGGTGTGATCACCAACCTAGAGCCAGACATCCTGGAATGTGAAGGCAAGTGGGCCTTAGGAAGCATCACTTTGAACAAAACTAGTGGAGGTGATGGAATTCCAGTTGAGCTATTTCAAATCCTAAAAGATGATGCTGTGAAAATGTGGCACTCAATATGCCAGCAAATTTGGAAAACTCAGCAGTGGCCACAGGACTGGAAAACGTCTGTTTTCATTCCAATCCCAAAGAAAGGCAATGCCAAAGAATGCTCAAACTACTGCACAATTGCACTCATCTCACACGCTAGTAAAGTAATGCTCAAAATTCTCCAAGCCAGGCTTCAGCAATACGTGAACCATGAACTTCCAGATGTTCAAGCTGGATTTAGAAATGGCAGAGAAACCAGAGATCAAATTGCCAACATCTGTTGCATCATTGAAAAAGCAAGAGAGTTCCAGAAAAATACCTACTTCTGCTTTATTGACTATGCCAAGACCTTTAACTGTGAGGACCACAACAAACTCTGGAAAATTCTGAAAGAGATGGGAATACCAGACCACCTGACCTGCCTCTTGAGAAATCTATATGCAGGTCAAGAAGCAACAGTTAGAACTGGACATGGAACAACAAACTGGTTCCAAATAGGGAAAGGAGTCCATCAAGGCTGTATATTGTTATCCTGTTTATTTAACTTATATGCAGAGTACATCATGAGAAATGCTGGGCTGGATGAAGCACAAGCTGGAATCAAGATTTCTGGGAGAAATATCAATAACCTCAGATATGCAGGTGACACCACCCTTATGGCAGAAAGCAAAGAACTAAAGAGTCTCTTGATGAAAGTGAAAGAGGAGAGTGAAAAAGTTGGCTTAAAATTCAACATTCAGAAAACTAAGATCATGGCATCTGGTGCCATCACTCCATGGCATACAGATGCGGGAACATTGGAAATAGTGACAGACTTTATTTAATGGGGGCTCCAAAATCACTGCAGATGGTGATTGCAGCCATGAAATTAAAAGACGCTTGCTCCTTGGAAGAGAAGTTATGACCAACCTAGACAGTATATTAAAAAGCAGAGATATTACTTTGCCAACAAAGGTCCATCTAGTCAAAGCTATGGTTTTTCCAGTGGTCATGTATGTGAGAGTTGGACTATAAAGAAGACTGAGAGCCAAAGAATTGATGCTTTTGAACTGTGATGTTGGAGATGTAGCGTTGGTGGTGTTGTTTTGAGAGTCCCTTGGACTGCAAGGAAGTCCAACCAGTCCATCCTAAAGGAAATCAATCCTGAATATTCATTGGAAGGCTGATGCTGAAGCTAAAACTCCAATACTTTGGCCACCTGATGCAAAGAACTAATTCATTTGAAAAGACCCTGATGCTGGGAAAGATTGAAGGCAGGAGAAGAAGGGAACAACAGAGGATGAGCTGGTTGGATGGCATTACCGACTCAATGGACATGAGTTTGAGTAAACTCCGGGAGCTGGTGATGGACAGCAAGGCCTGGTGTGCTGCAATCCATGGGGTCGCAAAGAGTCAGACACGACTGAGCGACTGAACTGAACTGGAGGAAAGTAGGAGAAAAGTAGTGTTCAGGAATGGAAATATCTTTCATCTCCAAGGTTTCTGAGTATACTGAATGGAGAATATACCGAGTATACTTAACCCTGTAATCGGAGTGTCAAAGCGCTGTGTTTATACCCATAACATAACCAGAGGTAGCTTCTGAGAAGTTCTGTGATTCACACCAGCTCCTGAAGCTATTCAGTTTATAATCTCATTCTCCTTGAGTGTCAACCAAGTCAAGTCATTCAGTGAAGAATCAGAACTTGAGTGCTTGTTTGGTGTCGCTCAGGAAGCCTGAGGCAACTTTTCAATTATTTTAGTATAGCCAAGTGCCCTGTAAGCCAGTAGTTTTTTCTGTTGTTGTTGTTTTAATATTTTTTTTCTGTATTTCAATGTCTTGACCCTTTCTGCTTTTACAAGTAAAATCCTATGAAAACTGCCAGTCTACCTGATAATGAAAAGGATTTTTTAAAAATAAACTGAAGTATTGTAGGGGTGTTGGCCATGGACTTACCTCTTTGATTTCCCTTAAAACTAATAAAGCCTTGGAATATTCTTGAGGTAAACCCTTTAGATATGAATTATTAGGAAGAGTCTTCCTCCTACAGGTGTTTGCTCCCTTTCTGGTAGGCAAAGTATGCATTGATGTACTCAGATTAAAATTATTTAGAGACTTCCCTGGTGGCCCAGTGGCTAAGAACCTGAGCTCCCAATGTGGGGGGCCTGGGTTCCATCTCTTGCTGGGGAGCTAGATGCCACATGCTGCATATAAGATCCTGCATATCCCAAATAAATAAAATGTTCTTTTAAAGTATATAGCCATAGAATATTATTTCACATACACTGAGTGGCTGAAAGTTTCTTTTACTACATTCCTACATGTTATATCCTTCAGATACAATTTCTTAACACGAAATATGTATTTTTAGTGCTAATCACACCTTTATGTACCACATGTATTTAAATAAGACTAAAATAGGGAACATATTTATTTCTCTGTCAATAGACGTCACAGTGTTTCTTTAAAAAAATTCTCATATGTTTGGAGGAAAGAATTAAAAAATGGAACTCCTTTTTAAGTATAAGACTCTTGGAAAAGATCCAATATAAGGAGAAAAAACAAAACAAAACACCCAACCTCCAAATTAAAACATACTAGCTTGATTTCCAATATAGAATTTGTGTTCCTATCTTTATTTAGCAGCATTACTGTGTTTTTTTCCATTTGCTGTCCTCATAATTTGGTAGTTAACCTTCTTGTTTTTTAAAAAGAAGCTCTGCCAAAATATGATGAGCAAGTTGTTTGTTTTTAAACCCCAAGAAATCAAAAGTAGCAAGTAAACTTTATTATTATGACATTTTAATTATGAGTGCATTTGTATATTTTTTCTTTTGATCTTTGAATCACTTTATGATTCTGGAGTTTAAATTGGTAAACTTGGGGGATCATAATCACTTAACTAAGGAGTAATACTAATCCATGTTTATATATAAAGTTATATAAATAAAGTTATCCCCCAACTTTTCAAAATAATACTAAGCATTTACATTTATGCTGTGTCAAAACTTTCATACATATAATTTCATCTGATTATGAAATTGCTTGTGATCCTATAAGGTCAAATACTGCTCTCCCCCAGGCCTCTCACTCCCTTTGGTTTACTTGTTTGCTCATTTGTTTATCTTTTATAAATATGGAAACTGAACCTTACAGATGGAAAATGAGCTTTCCAGAGTCATGTAAATATTAGGTGGTTGCTCCAGACCTAAAGCTAAAAAGAGGATCCCTCTTCATGATACAAGGCTCCCTCTCGGTATATAAACAGTTCAATTCTGGCTTGAGAAAAGTGAAATGAAAAATGTTAACTGCTCCTTCCTATGCTGGCTACTAACCCAAAGGAAACTTCTAAATGGATGGCAGAGAGGAAATGAGTCACCCTCTATTACAGGATGAGAAAGCAGTGAGCTGGAATTATGGAACTCAATTCTGTGCCATTTCTTCCTCAAAAAATCATTTCCATAGAAACCTGAGGGGCCACTGTGCACTTTGCTGTGAGTCACATGGTCAGGATAGAAAGATACTATGACACGAACCTGACTTAAGAAGGTCAAACTCTATAATTAAATGTAATCCACATACAGATAGAGATCTATGATGGGATCTGCTAAGTTCTTTAGTCTACAAAGCAATAGGAAGACAGATCTAGTTTATTAGGAGTTATGGTCTGAAACTTTGTGTCTATCTCCACTGGCCCCCAAAAACTTAACTCCAAAGATGATGGTGTGAGGAGATGGGAGATGATTCATTTAGCAGATGATGAGGTCCTAGGGTGGGGCCCTCGTGAATGGGATAAGTGCTCTTACAAATGAGATCCCTCAGAGCACTCTCTCTCTTGTCATCTTTTAAAGACATCACTAGGAAGAGGACCCCGGCCAGGAACTGAGTCAGTCATCCCCTTGATCTTGGACTTCTGGGTCTCAAGAAATAAACTGTGAGAAATAGATGTTGCTATTCACTTAAACATGTAGTTGGGGAACGCTTCCCATATAAGATAGGATTTGAGCAGAACAGCCATTCCAGGAGAAGGAATAGCCTTATTTAACTTTTATGCAGAGTACATCATGAGAAACGCTGCACTGGAAGAAGCACAAGCTGGAATCAAGATTGCTGGGAGAAATATCAATAACCTCTGATATCCAGATGACACCACCCTTATGGCAGAAAGTGAAGAGGAACTAAAAAGCCTCTTGATGAAAGTGAAAGAGGAGAGTGAAAAGGTTGGCTTAAAGCTCAACTTTCAGAAAACGAAGATCATGGCATCTGGTCCCATTACTTCATGGGAAATAGATGGGGAAACAGTGGAAACAGTGTCAGACTTTATTTTGGGGGGCTCCAAAATCACTGCAGATGGTGATTGCAGCCATGAAATTAAAACACGCTTGCTCCTTGGAAGGAAAGTTATGACCAACCTAGACAGTATATTCAAAAGCAGAGACATTACTTTGCCAACAAAGGTCCATCTAGTCAAGGCTATGGTTTTTCCAGTAGTCATGTATGGATGTGAGAGTTGGATTGTGAAGAAAGCTGAGTGCTGAAGAATTGTTGCTTTTGAACTGTGGTGTTGGAGAAGACTCTTAAGAGTCCCATGGACTGCAAGGAGATCCAACCAGTTCATCCTAAAGGAAATCAGTCCTGAATATTCATCAGAAGAACTGATGCTGAAGCTGAAACTCCAATACTTTGGCCACCTGATGGGAAGAACTGACTCATTTGAAAAGACCCTGATGCTGGGAGGGATTGGGGGCAGGAGGAGAAGGGGACAACACAGGATGAGATGGTTGGAGGCATCACCGACTCAATGGACGTGAGTTTAAGTAAACTCTGGGAGTTGGTGATGAACAGGGAGGTCTGGTGTTCTGCAGTCCATGGGGTTTCAAAGAATTGGATACAACTGGGTGACTGAAATGAACTGAACTGATAATGTGCACACTCAGTGGCACATTATACACGCTCAGTTGCGTCCAACTCTTTTCGACTCCATGGACTCTAGCTCACGAGGCTCTTTTGTCCATGGAATTCTCCAGGCAAGAATACTGGAGTAGTTTGCCATTTCCTACTCCAGGGGATCTTCTCTAGCGAGGATCATACCTGCGACTCCTGTGCCTCCTGCATTGGCAGGTGGATTCTTTACCACTGCGCCCACCTAGGAAGCCCAGGAATGTTACAATACTGTATATAGTTGCCTAAGTTGTCATAATTATATTATTTTGTATTTTGTTATTATTTTATTGAGATCTAATTGAAAAAATTGTAAGATACTTAAAGTGTAAATGTGATCATGTGATATGCATATACATTGTGGAAGAATTGCCTATACTGACTTAATTAACTCATCCATCTAATGATTAGAAATGAGTCAAGAGCAGACAGTTGAATTTCTTTAGTAAGTCATATTCTTTACTTTTGTCTGACTTATTTTCAGCAAGCTGGGAAAGTAAGTTGTTAAGCTCCTTGAGTCTGTCTCAGATTGTGTTTTTTGAGTGCTGAAGCAGGCTCTGTTCTAGGTAATTTAAATCTTTAAGTAATACAAATGTCAGGTGGGATCACTCTGTTCTTTGAGATTAACAAACAATTCCTTTAAACTCTCTCCCCCTTATTCCTTTGGGTGGTTGATCTCCAACTCTAAGGAGCATGTAATCTTTCTCAAAGTTTTTTCTCCAGCTTCCTGTCTCCCCCAAGTTTTATTATCAACTGTGTCTTGTTACATTCCATCAGCTCTCCTTTTATCTTCCCCCTGATGGCTGAATATGGTTCCCAAGTGTTCCTTATGTTTGAGATTTTCCCACACAGCATTCACAGTAAGAATTTTCATGTGCAATAAAATCTATTATGCTTTGGGACAATACAATTACCTTGCATCACTTTGCAGTCTCTTAGAAATACTCTTCAACTGAAATTACTCCTTCCAGGCATTTTCTACAGGTCTCCATTGCCACCCACCCCTTCATCTAAACATGTATTCTTGGTCCCCCTTGTCTTGCTCTATGTCTTGTCTTGCTTCTTTCTTCCTTGCTCTCTTTAACTCCAAAATTTCCATTTATTTCCTTTGTACTGAGAAGTTAAGCTTTCTGTATGTTGTCTTCTCTGCAAACTATCTCTTGAGTTTCTCATATTCTTGCATTTATAGTTACAGATAAAATTATCTGGAAAGAAATTATACACCCCCGTTTTTACTCTTTGCGACCCCATGGACTGTAGCCCACCAGGCTCCTCCATCCATGGGATTCTCCAGGCAAGAGTACTGGAGTGGGGTGCCATTTTCACTCTTAGCTTTGAATTTTGTAAATCATTTTTCTCCCTGTACACTTACTTTATCTTTTCAAAACAGGAAATTTATTTTACTTTACAGAGAAGAAATATAAATCTTAGATAAGTATCTTGCTCAAGGCCACACAGTACGTTCTAAGTATGTCTGTTCTTATTCTTTATGCCGTATGTGAATTCAGCTGCACCATATAGCAAGGCCATGACCAAGCTTTTGCTTGGTCAGAGAGCCTTCTTAAGATGCTGGAAGAAAACATGCTATTTATTATTCTGAAATATACATACATCTGGAATATTTTGGAATATACATCTGGAATAAAGAAACAACTCATTTTAGAGAAGTGTAGTCAATATAATAAAGTGGATGAAGGGTCCTCATGTATGGGAGCCATTAAAGTACAAAAGTTACAGAGGTTCAGTAACATAATCCAAGACTGTAAATTTTGAAATCCTGTGAATAGTGTCAGCATTAACTTTTCTAAATCTGACCACTAGTTACTAAAATTAGTACATGGGAGCTTAGATGAAGCTTGAGAACTTCTATTTACATCCAAGTTTAAGGAGTACTACATTATACAGGAATGAACAACATTGCTAGCCTCATTATGTCAGACAATGCTATGGAATTTCAAGTTTATAAGCCTTTGAAGCAGTTTTGATTAAGATTTAACATCATGGCATCCAATCTGATTCTTCTAAAACATATACCCAGAATGAATTTATGATTTGATCTGCAATTTCATACATTTTTATGTTATAAATAAATGAGAAATATCATTTTGCTAGTTAAATATTCTACTTTAATAAATATTTCAATATATAAAAAACTTCTATGAGTAGGTAACAAATAAAGACATTTTTAATGCACTTTATATAACACTTGGTAGTGGTGACAGTAGGTAATTATTCTGACGGTAACTCAGACATGAAAATCAGAAGTGATTTCTAGTACTTTGTTATTTACTAGAGTATCTTTAAGGTATCAAATTGTTGTGGGTTATCCTATGTCAACAATTAAGCTAAACCATCCTTTGACATAAATGATAAATTTCAAACCTGAAATGCATTCTCTTTAAGTCAGAGACATAATTAGATCTACTGATACATGACAAATCACTACAAACTTAGTAACTTAAAGTAACACACGGTTGTTGTCTTATAATTTTTGTGTGTCCTCTGCTTCAGGGTTTCTCACAGGCTGCAAGCAAGTTATCACTTAGGCTAGGGTGTCATGTGAAAGCTTTATTAGGGAAAGATGTGCTTACAGGCCTATGTGGTTATTGGCAGGTTTCAGTCCCTTGAGAGTTGACCTGTTGACTTCAATTCCTTGCTGGAGGTTGGCTGGAGGCCATCCTGAGTTTCATATGGCTTCTCAGAATGGCAGCTTCCTTCATCAAAGCCAGCAAGAGAGGCTCTTCTAGCAAGATGAACGTTACTATCTTATGTCAACTAATCACAGAAGTGACTTTCTGCCACTTTTGTTATAGTGTATTTGCCAAGGAAGGGATTAGATACTGGGATCATTTGGAACCATCTTGGCATCTGGTTACCATATAGGTAAAATGAAAGATAGAATTCACTTCCAGACAATTATGTAAGAGGAAAGACATTTTACACTCTAACTACCTCTGGCATTACCCAATTAAGGTTAATTTCTCAATACAAAGAAAATAATAATGTACTGTACAGTTAGAGAATACAACTGAACACATCATAGGTACCCAATAATTGTTGATTCTTTGTTTGGTTACCTTTATTTGTTGTAATTCTGAGATTTTAGAGGTTTCAGGGTGGGCCTGATAAAAGCCATTTACCTCCTTTTATATTCTGTTTAAATGTCTTTTTGTTTTTGCTATTGCTTTTGTATTCTGTTAAAACTCACCCTACAACTTTGACAAGTTATCTTTTAATGTCTTATGTTCTCAGTCTACAACATTGTTAACTTTTTTTTAAATTCCTTTCATATCCCACAAAAATGTTAAAAAAGAGTATGAGATAATACATGTGAAACTACATTAAACTGAAAAATTGTGAGCCAATACATAAACTCAAAGATGTCGTCAGTTCAGTTCAGTCACTCAGTTGTGTCCAACTGTTTGCAACCGCATGGACTGCAGCATGCCAGGCTTCCCTGTCCATCACCAATTCCCAGGGCTTGCTCAAACTCATGTCCATCAAGTCAGTGATGCTATCCAACCATCTTATTCTCTGTCATCCCCTTCTCCTCCTGCCTTCAATCTTTCCCAGTATCAGGGTCTTTTCCAATGAGTCAGCTCTTTGCATCAAGTGGCCAAAGTATTGGAGTTTCAGCTTCAGCACCAGTCCTTCCAATAAATATTCAGGACTGATTTCCTTTAGGATTGACTGGTTTGATTTCCTTGCATTCCAAAGGACTCTCAAGAATATTCTCCAATTTCACAGTTCAGGATATCCTAGAACATCAGCAAAAGTACAATAAAAGTAATATATACTTGACATCATTTTAAAAGTGTGATGTTAGGATGTGGCATTAAGAGATATAAACTACTAGGTATAAAATAGATAAATAAGAAGGATATATTATACAGCACATGGAATTATAGCCATTATTTTGTGATAACTTTCAGTGGAATATAATCTGTAAAAATACTGGATCACTATGTTGTATATCTGAAACTAATGTAAAATTATAAATCAACTATACTTCAATTAAAAAAAGATAAACTGTGATAGTAGCAACCTCAAAGGCACACTTAGAACTCTATTCTGCTGTTGCTTACCTATGTGTAGTTTAGTAAACAGAAGAGTGACCTTTAAAAGTGATATTTGAGAGCAGAAGTACAAATTAACCACTGTGTGGTCATAAAAAGACACTGTGCAGCCAGGAGCTGACACCCACATGCTTACCACCCCCACAGGGTACAAACGAGGCTGAAGCTCTTTGTGCTCTGCCTTTGGTCACTCTGGGGACAAATTCTATTAACAGCTTTGCCTTCACATGATGTTGGGTTGCAAGTACTGAACTGCCAACTTATCCCTAGTAAGGAGTTTTACTATGTCAACATTCTAATTAACATCCACATGGAAGGTGCTTGTTATTGTTGGCTTAGCTGCCTCTGTAATCCTGACAAACCATTCAATTGAAGAGTGCTGTTGATGGAGTGTATAGCAGGCTGTGGCTTTCTTTGAAAGGATATATTAAAGTTGGGTCCAGATTACAAATGTTTAACCTGGCAGATAGCACTATGACCTCTAAAACAAATATTGTGTCATTAATATAGCAGTGTCCACAGATGGGATTGGCAACCTAAAATGTGCTGTGTGCTGTGTGTAAACATTTTCAAACTATATTTGAGGTCCTTAATTAACCCCATCAGGATTACAGACTGAAACAACCATCAATAAATATTAAAAAAACAATTGAATAAAGATAGTGATGTAGTGATTATATATGTGTGTGTGTGTGTGTGTGTGTGTGTATGTGTGCGTGTGCGTGTGTGTACATATATAAATCCTCTGGAGTCAGTGACTTCAGGTCAGACTCAATGTTGTTTGAAAATTATCTTTTTTTTTTTTCTTCCTGAGGTGTTAAGTTTAAGGATTAAATCCACTGGTGAATAGTAGAGAAAATTTAGATTTGGGTGTTACCTTAGAGCTCATCTCAAGCCCCTCAACTCACAGATGAGAAAATTGAGATCCAAAGTGGCTAAGTGGCCCAGATACAAGTTTAAATACAGAACCACAGTTGTATTACTATGTGCAATAAATGATTTACATATATATTAATGTTTTTCATAATGGACTTTGACATCAATAGGTTGGAAATTTCTTTCCAGTAAGGAATGTAAGCTATGGTTAGTATTTTAACCTTGTGTTATCCAAAATTTTACTGAAGAAATAAGTTATCATCATTGCAAAAACTAGGCATGGTGCTAAGGGTTTGAATTGCCGATAGACAAATATATGTCTTTGTTTTACATTGCTCTTTGATTCTGAGATTGACACACTAGGTCTGATCATGACCCTCTGCTGTTCAGAATTGTGTTCTTCACCATGGTAAGATGGTGAAGAAAGGCCTCTGATTTCTGGCAGTAGTTACTGATTTGAATTATCTGGGATTATTTCCTGGTCTGACATGTTATCCCCTGGACCATCCAAACTTGCCCTGTCTGTATGGGGTCGCTGGTCTGCAGCTGCAGTTTTCTGGCAGATGTAGACTGTGTTTCTTTCAATTCCGTTTCTTCTCTCTGACTTCCCATTTTCCTTCCGTTTGATGACCCACTTTATTTTCCCAACACAACAACCACCTGAATGTCTCCTGGCATCCATTATTCATAAATGGCTATGGCAACAGAATATAATTGCAGTGGGTTTGCTTCAACAAGGTATAATGTATCCCAGTTTAAATTTCTCTTATTCATTCATCAGCCAGCCATAAAAAAAAAAGAGAGAGAGATCTTAATGAGGACCTGTATATTCTCAATCAAAGCATAACCAGGTTTAAACATCAGAGAAACTGAGCCTTGGTTGGGGGTAGGGGAGAAGACCATTAGATTGTCTCATGGGAAATACATATAAATAAAGTTTCAACACATAACTCCTTTACATATCTCAACTTCTGGATTTCATATTGCCTCATCTATTTTTTTTTTCAATCAGTTTGAACAACAGTCATGACAACATATTACTCCAATGTCATTGAAAAGGTAGCACTTGGAAGGATGTATTCCAGAAAAATATTTTCCCCTATCTTCTCCCATGCTCTCTCTCTCTGAGAATCTGCTTCTCAGTGTCTGGGTAGAGAAAACCAACAGCCAAAGAACCAAACCAAACAAAACTAAACAAAATCAAAACGAAACCAAAACATGTTAAAGTTCCTGACAACAAAGAATTCTTTCCCCATGAAGAAGGAGAGAGAGAAAGCTGGATGCACAGTTACACTACAAACGCACACATGGATGCAAAGGTTGCTGCAGGAATGCGGAGGAGGAAATTCTTA
Source organism: Bos javanicus (assembly GCF_032452875.1). Lineage (NCBI taxonomy): Eukaryota > Metazoa > Chordata > Mammalia > Artiodactyla > Bovidae > Bos > Bos javanicus. The sequence goes on from NC_083881.1 coordinate 38,402,215, forward strand.
GAGAAAAGAAGCCATAAGCCAAGAGATGAACAGTAGGATTTAACCACATAGAAGAGTGAAGGATATTCCATGTAAAGGTGTGCGAAAACATAGAAGCATGAATTGTGGTGTGAATTCTGAGCAGGTGGGTATTTCTAAAGATGAGGGCATCATAAATTAGTAGGATAAGTTTGTGCAGCAGAGGTGGGCAACCACACCAACCTGGTTAGCAGTGCTAAGCTGTTTGGATTATATTCTGAAAACAAAAGAAAATTAACAAAGAGTTTTAAATTTTCTGATTTTATAAATTTTCAAATTTATGAACTATTTATTATAGAAATGTTGAAAAAACATAGAAAACAGTAAAGAGAGAAAAATTGCTCATTATTCTGCATTCAGAGAAAATTAATTTTTAAATATATTTCCTTCTAATGTACTTTTGTATTATATTGTGTGTGGTATATATTACATTTATCATATGATTTAAATTGTTTTAGGATTTGTTTTATTCTCTTATTTGTTAGTATGTATTTTTGTTGTTGTTGTTCAGTGCTAATTCACATCCAACTCTTTGCAACCTCACGGACTGCAGCACGCCAAGTTCCTCTGTCCTCCACTACCTCCCAGAGTCTGCTCAGATTCATGTCCACTGAGTCAGTGATGCTATCTAACAATCTCATCCTCTGCCGCCCTCTCCTTTTGCCTTCAATCTTTGCCTTCATCAGAGTCTTTTCTGAGTCAGCTGTTTTACACTCCATTATTTGTTGAAACCTTAGCTTTCAGCACTTTGGTTTGACTTCCCTATAAAATGATTTCATTATCCAATTATTGGGAGTTGTGTTGCTTCCAAGGTAGTATCATTACACATAAACATGACTCATACGTCATGTTGGGCTTCCCTGCCTTTTAAGATCTTAGTATATGTACTTAGAAGACTGTTAATCCTTGGCCTGTGGAAGACTTAAACCCTCCAGGATTCCTGCAAATTCCTGGGATTCTTTTGCTCTGAGAGCAGTGATTCTGCAAGTGTGGTCATTCAGGGTTCTATGAGGTCAAAACTATTTTCATGGCAATTACTAAGAAATTATTTTTGTCTTTTACTTCTCAATGTCCCATGAGGATACAGTCTATCTGACATGGGATGACAACATCTTCTGATGGCTATTAGAATGTTTGCTTATACAGTCTGGATTTAAATTTTTTCTGGTTTAATTTTGAATGTGGCAAAAATGAATAGATACAACACAGAGAAACAATTGTCCTTGGGTATCCTCACTATTTATTAAGTGTATGAAAGGTTAAGAGATGAGAACGTATGATGGCCACTATGTTAATGCAATGAAGCATTTTTCCAAAGCAAGAAAATTCTGTGCATTCTTAGTTTTATTTGTATATTAATATATAGTGCCAATTCATATATGCATATATTCATATAGTGCCAACTTTTAAAATTTTTCTCCCTATCACAGCATAACTAAAATTTATATGAAAATTAATAGTATTTTAACTTTGGATGTGAGTGAAGACTAGCAGATGTGTTATACTCATATTTCTGCATTAGATAGATAGTGGAGAATGTTCTAAAAGTAGATGTAGAGGGTCCAGATAGGAGGCTTTTTTCTGAACCAGATGAGAAAAATGTGTGAACAAGATGTAATCCCATGCATTTTTATTATCTTCATTTTACACGTGAGAAAACAAGGGAGAAAGTGGCATGTAATGGCCAAGGTAGGGCTTCCCTGGTGGCTCAGTGGCAAGAATGCGCCTGCCAATGCAGGAGATGAGGCTTCCATCCCCGGGTTAGAAGCTCCCCAGAGAAGGAAGTGGCAACCCACTCCAGTATTCTTGCCTGGGAAATTCCATGGACAGAGGAGCCTGGCAGACTAAGAGCATGGGTTGCAAAACAGTCAGACACAACTTAGCAACTAAACAACAACAATGGCCAAGGTAGAGTTTAAAATGGATCTTCTGACTACAAGTCTCTTGTCCTCTCTGTGCATGTGTGATAAGTCACTTCAGTTATGCCTGACTCTTTGTGACTCTATGGACAAGTAGCCTGCCAGGCTCCTTTGTCCATGGGATTCTCCAGGCAAGAATACTGGAGTGGGTTGCCACATCCTTCCCCAGAAGATCTCCCCCACCCAGGATTGGACCCCTGTCTTTTACGTCTCCTGCGTTGGCAGATTGGATCTTTACCCCTGGTGCCACCGGGGAAGTCCCTTATCCTCTCTGCTTTACCAGAACGCTTCAAGATTATATACTTGAGAAAATACATTTATTGTTGCCATGGCCACAGTGGTGGAGCAAGTCTAAAATTGCACTCTTCTCGGAGCCTTGTGAAGTTTTGTTCACTCTTCTATGACCTCCTGTAAAATATGTACTTACTCATGAAAGTCACCCACATGGATCAGTGAATTTGATGTGTTTCTCATCCCCTCCCTCTGTGTGCCTCTCTGTCACTCTCTTTCTTTCTCTCTCCTTCCCCCTTCTCTTTTTTTTTACTCATTTGTGCCCATGTAGCAGAATGAGGTGATGGTCATAAATGAAGTACACTGGCTTTACATACATAATCTTCTGAAGACTTTGAAATTTGCATAACTGCTTTGTTCCACAACAGCTGTGTCTGCCCTTGGAGAACAATCCCTTGCAGAATAAAAATGAGCACATGTGGCTTTGTTTAGCACTTTTCTGTAGGAGTGCTAATTATGAGGTCTGGCAACTCTTAGAGCTAGAAAGTCACCTCCAAATACTGGCTTGTGATTTCCAAGTTAGTATAGTTCCCTGCAGTGATATGAAAGCTATTGACTTGACTCAGCCTTTAAAAAGATAGAAAAAGATATTAGGTCATGTCCATTGACTAAGTGCTTGCCATCTCCACTGCCCATTTAAAAGGCATGCTTTTCTCTGAAATCTTCATTCCCCAGTCATTGTTTCCACTTAATTATTTCAATTTTATTCCAAATTCTTTTCCATGGGACTATTAATATTCAGGGGAAAAACTGAACTGTTGTGTGCGCGTTCTCTACAGTGAACTACAGTCAGTAGGTTTCCAGGAGGTACGATGATTTTACGACCAGCTTCATCAAATTTTAGAATTCATAGCATTCTTAAATACAGTTTAAATCCTTTTAAGGGAAAGAAAGAAAAAAAACATTTAAAGGATCACAAAAGTCAAAGGAAGATTTCAGAGAAAGATAAATATGCTTTCTTCTTGCTTAAGATATTCTATTCTTTCCAGACTCTCTCATAATGAACATGAGCATATGCAGAGAACTTGCATATTGTCATATTTCTCAGCATGAATAATCCTGGAAAGTACATATTCACCAACAATGGAAGCAACTGAAAATTAAAACTAGGTAGAAATAGCAGGAATATGAGAAAATTGGGAAGTTTTATATTCTTACGAGTAAACCCATGAGTCAAACCCAAGTCTCCTGCATTGCGGACTCTAACCCGCCAGGCTCGTCTGTCTACGGGATTTCCAGGCAAGGATACTGGGGTGGGTTGCCATTTCCTTCTCCAAGGAATCTTCCTGACTCAGGGATCAGACTCACAACTCTTATGTCTCATGCATTGGCAGGCAGATTCTTTACCACTATCGCTACTTGGGAGGTCTCTTATCGCTATTGGGCATACTATGTTTTTATTTGTTTGTATGCTTATTTCCTTTCTCCATACTCTAAAATGTAAGCATTGCTGGCAAAAGCTTTATCTACTCTGTCAGTTGCTTTAGATTCCCTCCTGGTACATAGTAGGTGCTTACAGTTATTTCTTACAATAATAAAAACATAGATTTTTCCACTTAGTACCTCAAACTCTTGGGTTCCCTACTTCCTTCCACTGACAATGTGTATCTGTATTTTCGTCAGTATACCCCTACACCCTACATTGTCAGTGTAAACAGGGAGCAGTATATAGCACCTCACTTATAGGATGGAATTATCTACATGCCTCAGCAACATATTTAATTTTCTGGGTCATGAGAAACACTCACTCTTCTTCTAGAGAAGCTTCTAACAGGAGCCGGGACCGTACTATTTCCTTCCACGTCTGTGTAAGAGCGTGTGTTTCATGCTTGTGAAGGACATTCTCAGCACAGTCAAGGGGATTTTGCCCAGCCTGTGCCACTCACAATGACTTCCTGGGGGCTTGTTCTCCTTGATATGAAGCTTCTTCTGGGCTATGCCCAGCCCTGGAATTTTCCCACTGGTCTCTCAACCCAGAACACAATTTGTCCCATCTAACTCCCTATATTCAAATTCTACTACTCTTTTAAATATTATCTTAACACTACTTATTTCAGGAAGTCTCTTCTGAGAGTTCTGGTGTAGATTGTTTTTCAGTCATTTTATATGCAGAGCACTCTATTTGCCCCTCTCAGATGGTATTTTCTCCTATCGGTGATCTCCTTTAGGTTTATATCTTCTATTCTACTAAAATCTGCAAAGGAATAATGATGCCCACTTATCTTTTGGTAAGTGAGCAACATTTATGTTTTCATGGAGCTTAGAGTCTGGTAGAAGATTTGTAATGAAGTAGACCAATAAAGTTGTAAGTAAGAAATATGACAGATGTTGAGAAGTGCTCCACAGAGAATGAAAACTGGGTGGCATGATAAAGAGTGACTTGTAAGTGGTCAAGGAGGTGGCATTTGACCCTGAATGACACAAATAAACCTTAGAGAAGGAGGAAGGTGAAATAGTATGAAAGATGAATATACCAGGAACCAGATTATAAAGGGTTGTATAAATCAAGATAGGGAGTCTTCATTTTCTTCTAAGAGTGAACTGAAGTATTCCTAAGCTTCTAAGCAGGGGAATAATGTAATAAGATTTGTGTTCTTAATTTCCCTTTCTTTCTCCAGCATCTCTTCCTCCATGCCCTCCTCTCTTTCTATCTCCTTCCATCATTTCCTTCCTTTTCCCCTCTCCCTCTCCTTCCCTTTCTTCTTCTTCATCCCCTTCCTCCTCTTATTTCTTTTTGTCTGTCTCTTTATTTCTAAGCCTTCTGACTGCTCTAGGGACAACAGATGCTGAGAGGAGCCAGAGGCCACCTGGACAAAAGGTGCCCCTGCCAGTTTCTGGCATAGAAGAGCCCTTAATGCAATAAAAATATTTAAATAGCAATAAGATGATCTTGTCAGGACTTCCCTGGTGGTCCAGTGGTTAAGAATCTGTTTTCCAATGCAGGGGATGCAGGCTTGACTCCTGGTCAAGGAACTAAGATTCCACACGCTGAGGGGCAGTGAAGCCTGTGTGCTACAACTAAGATCTGACTCAGCCAAATAAATATTTAAAATAATAAAATGAACTTGTCATACCGTGTAAACATGGCAGTGTTTGTGTTCTTTACTCACTACGGGCTGGTTTAGCTACACGGAAGGTTAAACGTGGTGTGCAACATGTGCTATTGTCTGTGTTTTCCCTCCACAAAATGTTCCCAAAGGCCATGGATTTTGGTCTGTTTGGTGCAGTGATCTACCCCAATTGCCTGGCAAAGTCTGTGGCACAGAAAAGAGACTCAATAAATATTAATTGAATTAATGGAAGCAATTTTTCATCCTTTTCCTTTCTGAACCTTCTTTTATGATTTGCTTCCGACAACTTGCCTCATTTACCAAATGGGGCTGAAGTAGGTACAAAGGGTGAGAAAACTTTTGGAACTGTGTCCTTGCCATAGGAACAGTTCCTGACAAACGAGATCAAAGTTCCCAGTAATGTTCCATTGTATATGTGTTACCACGTCTTCTGTGTATAAAATAGATAACTAATTAGAACATACTGCATGGCACAGGGAATTCTACTGAAAACTCTGTGGTGACCTGAATGGGAAAAAAGTTCAAAAGGGAGCAGGTAAGATCCCCTGGAGAAGCGGATGGTAACCCTCTCCAGTTTCCTGATTGGAGAATTCCATGGAGAGAGGAGCCTGGTGGGCTACAGTTCACGGGGTCCCAGAGTCAGACACAACTAAGCGACTAACACACAGACAAGTGTGCGCGCACATACACACACATGTATGACTGATTCATTTTACTGTTACGGAGAAACTAACACAACATTGTAAAGCAACTATATTCCAATAAAAATTAATTTCAAAAGAAAAAACTCTCAGTGTTATTTTCACTGGTGCACTAAGATTTTTCTCAGTTTAGGTACCAGATAAGTGTGTTTATTGTCCACAGTATTTATTTGTTTTTATCTCAACTACTGCCATTTTCTCTTTCTTCCTTAACTTTTAACATTCTTTCTACAAATCATCTCTCTTGTAGATGTTTTCTGAGATTCTTCTCTTAAATCTTCACCCCTACCCCACTCCACCCCCATTCCGCATTTCAGTTGAGGCCAGCAGCTTCAAAAGAACTTGATTAATTCCATGTTTTCACCAGGAAGGCCTTTCCAGAGGTAGCCATTACAGAGAAAAAAGAAGGTTGTACATTGTTAATATGCTTCATTCCGCCTGGAGCTTTGCTGGAAAAGTTTCTGGTTCAATACTATAAACCTAACTTTCACCTTGGGCAACCAGCAATTAAGATGTTAGCAGCTAAAGGGATGTAGCTATAGTGATGATTAGGGAATCAGATTACTTGCTGCTGCTGCTAAGTCGCTTCAGTCATGTCCGACTCCTAGCGACCCCATGGACTGCAGCCTACCAGGTTCCTCCATCCATGGGACTTTCCAGGCAAGAGTACTGGAGTGGGGTGCCATTGCCTTCTCCGTTATTGCTATTAGACTGAGCATCTTTCAGTGTTACTTTTTTTTAAATGTGTATATCATGCTATTTTCCTGTACTTTACACAAAACTTTTAAGATTTATTTCTCAAGTTTAAACCCTTGATCCCTTGACCCACATGTAATGTATTTTTATTCACCTTTCAACTTCCAGATTCAGATATACCAAAGAATGAAACTTTCCAATTCAAAGACAAAGTCAATAGCTCCTTGTTCAGTTCAGTTCAATTCAGTCGCTCAGTTGTGTCTGACTCTTTGCGACCCCATGAATCGCAGCACACCAGGCCTCCCTGTCCATCACCAATTCCTGGAGTTCACCCAAACTCACGTCCATCAAGTTGGTGATGCAATCCAGCCATCTCATCCTCTGTTGTCCCTTTTTCCTCCTGCCCCCAATCCCTCCCAGCATCAGAGTATTTTCCAATGAGTCAATTCTTCACATGAGGTGGGCAAAGTACTGGAGTTTCAGCTTTAGCATCATTCCCCCCAAAGAACACCCAGGACTGATCTCCTTCAGAATGGACTGGTTGGATCTCCTTGCAGTCCAAAGGACTCTCATGAGTCTTTTCCAACACCACAGTTCAAAAACATCAATTCTTTGGCACTCAGCTTTCTTCACAGTCCAACTCTCACATCCATACATGACCACTGGAAAACCCATAGCCTTGACTAGACGGACCTTTGTTGGCAAAGTAATGTCTCTGCTTTTGAATATGCTTTCTAGGTAGGTCATAACTTTCCTTCCAGGGAGTAAGAGTCTTTTAATTTAATGGCTGCAGTCACCATCTGCAGTGATTTTGGAGCCCAGAAAAATAAAGTCTGACACTGTTTCCACTGTTTCCCCATCTATTTCCCATGAAGTGGTGGGACTGGATGCCATGATCTTCATTTTCTGAATGTTGAGCTTTAAGCCAACTTTTTCACTCTCCTCTTTCACTTTCATCAAGAGGCTTTTGAGTTCCTCTTCACTTTCTGCCATAAGGGTGGTGTCATCTGCATATCTGAGGTTATTGATATTTCTCCCGGCAATCTTGATTCCAGCTTGTGCTTCTTCCAGTCCAGTGTTTCTCATGATGTACTCTGCATAGAAGTTAAATAAACAGGGTGACAATATACAACCTTGCCATACTCCTTTTCCTATTAGGAACCAGTCTGTTGTTCCATGTCCAGTTCTAACTGTTGCTTCCTGACCTGCATACAGATTTCTCAAGAGGCAGGTCAGGTGGTCTGGTATTCCCATCTCTTTCAGAATTTTCTACAGTTTCTTGTGATCCACACAGTTAAAGGCTTTGGCATAGTCAATAAAGCAGAAATAGATGTTTTTCTGGAACTCTCTTGCTTTTTCCATGATCCAGCAGATGTTGGCAATTTGATCTCTGGTTTCTCTGCCTTTTCTAAAACCAGCTTGAACATTTGGAAGTTCACAGTTCACATATTGCTGAAGCCTGGCTTGGAGAATTTTGAGCATTACTTTACTAGTGTGTGAGATGAGTGCAATTGTGCAGTAGTTTGAGCATTCTTTGGCATTGCCTTTCTTTGGGATTGGAATGAAAATTGACCATTTCCAGTCCTGTGGCTACTGTTGAGTATTTAGTGCAGCACTTTCACAGCATCATCTTTCAGGGTTTGAAATAGCTCAACTGGAATTTCATCACCTCCGCTAGCTTTGTTCATAAGTGATGCTTTCTGAGGCCCACTAGATTTCATATTCCAGGATGTCTGGCTCTAGGTGAGTGATCACACCATTGTGATTATCCTTATTAGATCTTCTAAATAATGTGTCAGTCATTTCCACATATATGTGTACAAAATGGAATCACTCCTTAGCAGATACAGGGAGCTCATTATTTCAATTGTGATAAGGTTTTTTCTAAAGATTATCTGATATCTGTTTCTCTGTAGTTCTCAACAATTGACTAGAGTTTTTATTTCTTAAGATGCTTCAAAGAGATAGATTGTAAGAAATGCCTCTGACACTTCACACTTTTCTGGGTCTACATTCCTTGCACCTCTTCCTATTAAGGGATGAGAACTATTTTTCTACTCCTTACATCTGGGCTGGTCTTGTGACTTAGTCTGACAAACAGAAAACTTCAGAAGACATAGTGCCCCAATTCTAAGCCTTGGCTTCAAGAGGCTTTGTGTACATTGGCCAGTTTTCTTGTTGTTTAGTTACTAAGTCATGTCCGACTTTTGTGACCCCATGGACTGTCATCTGCCAGGCTCTTCTGTCCGTGGGATTTCCCAGGCAAGAATACTGCAGTGGGTTGCCATTTTCTTTTCCACAGGATCTTCCTGATGTAGGGGTGGAACCTGCGTCTCCTGCTTTAGCAGATGGATTTTTTTTTTTTTTAAACCACTGAGCCACCTGGGAAGCCCCAGTCAGTTCTCTTAGGAGCCCTGTAATGCCATTTAAAGAATCCAAGACTAACATGCCAGAAGATTAGAGACCACCTGAAGCTGAGATGAGTCATCCCAGCAGACCCCATTGTAGACCACCAGCCCATAGAAGACCTGGTAGCTGACTATCAACACACCAGGAATTGCAATGAGGATCACCTAAAGCTGGGAGAATTGCCTGTCCTAGACCAGCCTAACAGAGAAGGCAATGGCACCCCACTCCAGTATTCTTGCCTGGAAAATCCCATGGGCGGAGGAGCCTGGTGGGCTGAAGTCCATGGGGTCGTTGAGGGTCGGACACGACTGAGCAACTTCACTTTCACTTTTCACTTTCATGCATTGGAGAAGGAAATGGCAACCCACTTCAGTATTCTTGCCTGGAGAATCCCAGGGACGGGGGAGCCTGGGGGCTGCCGTCTATGGGGTCGCACAGAGTCAGACATGACTGAGGTGACTTCCAAGCAGCAGCAGCAGCGGCAGCAGACCAGCCTAAATCAACTGAGAGAACTTAGAGCTAAATAGATCATTGTTGTTTTAAGCCACTACATTTTGAAGTATCTTATTTTGCAGCTATAGCTAACTGATGTAAAGACAAATATCTTTCTACACAGCAGTCCTTACAATTGTGCTGTAAAAAATAATTGTATGGTGACTTGATTCAGAGAAATACAATTTAATTCACCAGCATTAACTTTCAAATTTGATGAGACTAGCTTGTATTCATGTCATCATGAAAGTCTTTGAATGATTACCAACTATGAAATTCATGAATCAATGACAAGATGAAATACCACAGTAACAAAGTAAAATGGAGTTCCACAATTGAAGAATCAAAGAATGCATTAAAAAGATTTCACACTGAATTTACAAAACTATTTAAAGTAATAGATTAGAAATGCCCTGATTTACATGTAATCCTAAAACTAATCCTATGAAGTAGGTAAAACTATCATTACCCATTTTAAATAAGAGTCAAGCAAGGATTAAAGGGATTAAATAATGTATAAGAAAGAGTTCACTAAGCTTAGGGGTGAGGAGCCTCCATGCTCAGTAGCTTCAGTCATGTCTGACTCTTTGCGACCCAGTGGACTGCAGCCTGCCAGGCTCTTCTGTCCATGGGATTCTTCAGACAAGGATATTGGAGTGGGTCACAAGCCCTCCTCCAGAGGCTCTTCCCAATGCAAGGATCAAACATGTGCCTCCTGCATCTCTTTCTTTGGAGGTGGATTCTTTACCCACTGAGCCACCTGGGAAGGCCAGGCAGGGCACAGAGCAAATCCCATCTCTCTTGATTCTGAAAGGTTGTTGTTGAATCACGCCAAGACACCGGGATTCTTGGCCTCCAGAGGAGAAGAATTCAATCTGGGGCCAGAGACAAGGCTTGATCATTCAGAGCTTTTGTGTAATAAAGTTTTATTAAAGTATAAAGGAGATAGAGAAAGCTTCTGACATAGGCATCAGAAGGGGGAAGAAAGAGTACCTGCTTGCTAGTGTTAACAATGAAGTTATATACTCTCCAATGAATCCAAAGAATGTCTGGAGGTTGTAAAGACCTCACCAGACCTACTCCCATAATTTACATTTTAAGATAACAGAATTAGCCAGAAGGTTTAATCCAAAGACTGTCCTCAGGCAGGATACATTATTGTTATATAATCCTAAGGAATGTAGAGAAGGAAAAAAAGTTTGTCCTTTCTTCCTCCTTGAGAATTCCAGACCACTCTCTCCTTGGGGAACCCTAGACTCCTTATCAACCTGCCTAGGAAATGACTCTCTCAAATCCAAAGTCCATGATTCTGGGATCTACTATGCCATATGTTCTCAATCCTGACTACATACTGGAATCATTTGGGAAATCTTTTCTACATGCCAGTTCCCAGATCAGTACCCAGAAAAACTGAATCAGTATCTTGGGGAGGGAGAGGGGGCGGCTATGGAGGAAGAGGCTGTTGTGTGTTGTTGTTTTTTTTTAACTCCGAAAATTATTTTAAAGATGTAAAGCTAAATTCCATTGCATTATGCTTTGCACTTAAATAAGATTGCTAGTCCTTACTAGTGACTAGATGGCCCTTCATGGCTTAACCCCTGCCCATTTCCAGACTCACCCTGTACCTCTTCTCCATCAATGGATTATTAGTGTTAATTAAATACAGCATCAATCTTTAAAGAAATGTCCAGCTGTGAGGTGGATTTAGAATTCACACAGGACCATTGGATCATGTTGATTGTACACTTGAATTCACCACAAACTTGCTTATGTAACTTCAAACAAGTCCTTTAATCCCACAAAGCCACAGTATCCTCATGGATTCAGTAAGTTTAGAGTTATTTCTCATCCAAGACCTCACAGTATTTTGCCAATGTAATATGACTCTAAGAGATTCTACATTTTATGAGAGTTTTTAATTGGCAATAGACTAGCAGCTTACAAAGCAATCAAGTAAGAATTGAAAAGTCAGTGAATTGTTTTATATTTCACTGCCATCTATTGGATTTAGGCTGTATCCAAAATGTTTTGGGTTTTTCACATACAGCTCAATTCACTTTAAACAGTCCTGTGTACTTCTGAGTAAAATGAGGTTTCCTTGTACTATTATATGAGAAATGGCCTATTTGAATGGCTTAATATTCTATTCAGGAAATACATAAAGGGAATTCCATTCTTACTATCTATAATAGTTATAAGTTCATTCACCATGAAGGACTAAGATCAAAATGATAGTATTATGAAAATTTAAAAATACCAGCCAAAGATCTTACTTCTAAGTCAAGACTGAACAGAAATGTCTGAATAAGGTACTCATTTATTTCTGTTATTGGCAGATTTGCCAATATTGCTTATAGATTTTTATTTGAGGGGAAGATGTGCATAGGAGTCAAGAAAATGAAAATGAGCAGGGGCCAAAATCTTGAAAAATCATTTTAAAAAAACATTAAATACAGTTTTTCATGAGTATTAGTGTATTCCAATAACCATCTTAAACCAATTGAGGGGCATCATGCAGTGGTAACCTGGAGTCTCTGTCAGAAGACAAATCACAGCAAATTCTTTTTCATTTTCTTGCTGCACAATTTCTTCAAATGATTATACGTTCTGAAAACAGAGAATGTATTCTTAATTAAAAATGTATTGTAGCTAGTTTTCAGGAGCAACTTTTTCTAGTACTTTGTGAAATAATCCAAACATTAATTGAAAGACTTTTTAGAGTTAACATTTATTCATAACTTAAGGCTTCTCTGATAGCTCAGTATATGGATAGTAAAGAATCCATATACAATGCTGGAGACCCCGATTCAATTCCTGGGTCAGAAAGATCCCTTGGAGAAGGGAGAGGCTAACCACACCAATATTCTTGGGTCCTTGTGACTCAACTGGTAAAGAATTTGCCTGCAATGCAGGAGACCTGGGTTCGATCCCTGGGTTGGGAAGATCCCCTGGAGAAGTGAAAGATTACCCTCTCCAGTGTTCTGGCCTGGAGAACTCCATGCAGTCACAAAGAGTTGGACACGACTGAGTGACTTTCACTTTCAAATATAATAATTAATATTTTATTATATTTGCTTAATCATATATTCATCTTTTTACTCATCATTGATCTATCTCATTTCTCTTATTTTATTGATGCAGATAAGATCCCTCTGTCCATGGGATTCTCTAGGCTAGAAAACTGGAGTGGGAAGGGAAGCCCTGGATATGAGTACAGTTCAGTTCAGTTCAGTCGCTCAGTCGTGTCTGACTACTTGTGACCCCATGAATCACAGCACGCCAGGCCTCCTTGTCCATCACCAACTCCTGGAGTTCATTCAAACTCATGTCCATTGAGTCGGTAATGCCATCCACCATCTCATCCTCTGTCTCCCCTTCTCCTCCTGCCCCCAATCCCTCCCAGCATCAGGGTCTTTTCAACGAGTCAACTCTTCACATGAGGTGGCCAGAGTATTGGAGTTTCAGCTTCAGCATCATTCCTTCCAAAGAAATCCCAGGGCTGATCTCCTTTAGAATGGACTGGTTGGATCTCCTTGCAGTCCAAGGGACTCTCAAGAGTCTTCTCCAACACCACAGTTCAAAAGCATCAATTTTTTGGTGCTAACCTTTTTCACACTCCAAATCTCACATCGATACATGACCACAGGAAAAACCATAGCCTTGACTAGATGGACCTTTGTTGGCCAAGTAATGTCTCTGCTTTTGAATATGCTATGTAGGTTGGACATAACTTCCCTTCCAAGGAGCAAGCGTCTTTTAATTTCATGGCTGCAGTCACTATCTGCAGTGATTTTGGAGCCCAAAAAATAAAGTCTGACACTGTTTCCACTGTTTTCCCATCATTTTCCCATGAAGTGATGGGACCAGATGCCATGATCTTAGTTTTCTGAATGTTGAGCTTTAAGCCAACTTTTTCACTCTCCTCTTTCACTTTCAAGAGGCTTTTGAGTTCCTCTTCACTTTCTGCCATAAGGATGGTGTCATCAGCATACCTGAGGTTATTGATATTTCTCCTGGAAATCTTGATTCCAGCTTGTGCTTCTTCCAGCCCAGCATTTCTCATGATGTACTCTGCATAGAAGTTAAATAAGCAGGGTGACAATATACAGCCTTGACATACTCCTTTTCCTATTTGGAACCAGTCTGTTGTTCCATGTCCAGTTCTAACTGTCCAGTTCTAACTGTTGCTTCCTGCAGAGTTCCAAAGAATAGCAAGGAGAGATAAGAAAGCCTTCCTCAGGGATCAGTGCAAAGAAATAGAGGAAAACCACAGAATGGGAAGGACTAGAGATCTCTTCAAGAAAACTAGAGATACCAAGGGAATATTTCATGCAAAGATGGGCTCGATAAAGGACAGAAATGGTATGGACCTAACAGAAGCAGAAGATATTAAGAAGAGGTGGCAGTTTTTTGTGGTGTACACAAAAGAACTATACAAAAAAGAGCTTCACGACCCAGATAATCACGATGATGTGATCACTCACCTAGAGCCAGATATCCTCAAATGTGAAGTCAAGCGGGCCTTAGAAAGCATCACTACGAACAAAGCTAGTGGAGGTGATGGAATTCCAGTTGAGCTATTTCAAATCCTGAAAGATGATTCTGTGAAAGTGCTGCACTCAACACGCCAGCAAATTTGGAAAACTCAGCAGTGGCCACAAGACTGGAAATGGTCAATTTTCATTCCAATCCCAGAGAAAGGCAATGCCAAAGAATGCTCAAACTACTGCACAATTGCACTCATCTCACACGCTAGTAAAGTATGTTCAAGATTCTCCAAACCAGACTTCAGCAAATTGTGAACTGCAAACTTCGAGATGTTCAAGCTGGTTTTAGAAAAGGCAGAGGAACCAGAGATCAAATTGCCAACATCCGCTGGATCATCGAAAAAGCAAGAGAGTTCCAGAAAAACATCTATTTCTGCTTTATTGACTATGCCAAAGCCTTTGACTGTGTGGATCACAATAAACTGTGGAAAATTCTGACAGAGATGGGCTATGAATGAGTACGCTTTCCCCTAAATACTTTAATACTCCTGTCATTAGCTAGATTTTAGCATCTGTCTAGAATGATATAAAATCTATATACAAAATTCACAAATATTAAGGGAAATTCGCTAAGTTTTAACAAATGCACATTGATAATCCTGCCCCCATCAACATGTAGAATATTATAATAATGACAGATAACCTCCCTCTCTTTCCCAGTCAATCCTCAATTTATCCCAGATAAAATTATTCTTCTGACTTATCCATATATTGATATAGTTCTTTGACATATAATTTCTTTCCCAAATGGCCTATTTATTTTCTCAACAAAATTTCTTATGGGCAGAAATTTTAAAATGTTGATGAAATCTAATTTATCATGTCTTATTTTATTTTTATTGTTGTGAACATTCTAAGTCCATGTGCCCATAGACCTATGGACTTTGATTATAATGAATAAAAGTGGTGAATATCTATATAAACTACTTGGGATTCTGCACAAGAGATTGTCATTTCTCCTATTCTTATTAATTTACCAAATTATTTATTCATATAAGTATGTGTTCATGGATAGTCATCTTATATTTAGGGTTATAACCCATACAATCTGCATGTATATAACCCATATCTCTTTTTTATCACTTTCTTATTTTATGGCACCAGGAGATGCTCTAGCTCAGCTTGTATATTTCCTGTTTCAATTGTAGAATCATTCACTTCTCCTGGGTGCCCTGATCCCTTTCATTGTGATAATAGTAATAGCAACCAAGAGCTGGGTATGAGAAATGATCTTTGTGACTGGGGAATAGTTGATTTTAGACTCTTGCAGCTAACAGAGCAAAGAAATATATATGTTTGTATACGAGCTTGTTTACATATACACATATATAAATATTCATATATGTAACTATCTATATCTGTGTTAAACTAATCATGAGTTCACACTGAAATCTGTAATTCTTACTGAATGTCCCATGGTTCATTCTAGCCTCCTCTCTTTGCTTATCTGTAATGTCCTGCTCCACCAGTGAGAAATCTTGCTCTCACAATCTACCGAACAGTGGACTTTTAAATTCTGGTTGGGCTTTGCTGATGGATCAGCAGGTAAAGAATTCCCCTGCAATGCAGGAGACACAGATGTGGGCTTGATCCCAGATCCCTTGGAGAAGGAAATGATTCTCCAGTCCCTTGGAGAAGGAAATGATTCTCCAGTGTTCTTGCCTGAAAAATCCCATGGACAGAGGAGCTTGGCAGGCTACAGTCCAAAGGGTCGCAAAGAGTCAGACACAACTGAGCAGCTAATCACATACTACAACAGTATCGAAATTGTTAACCTACGCCCCCGTGGGAGATAACTTCATGAACTAGAGTCCTTATGTATTCTGAGTGCTTATGTGCAGTTCTTTTTGCCTTTAGTCTTACAGAATCCACTCATTTCCAAGTTACTTAGATTACCAGTATCCCCCTCATTCTTCCAGTAGGCTTGTTCCATACACTTGTTGATTAGGTTCACAGTCTGAATGTCTTTCACTTTCCAAATACATCAGAAATTATTTTCTTAAATTTGCATACATTGAAATTCATTATTTGTGCCTGTTATGTTGTATGGTTTTGACACAGGGTTGATTCTTATTTTGACCATTGTAAAACAGTGTCATACAGAATTGTACCATCCTAAATGTGTATTTTTATTTCTCCAATTCAACCTTCCCTCCTTCCTCCAAACCTTAGCAACCATGGATACTGTTACTATTTCTATAGTTTTTCTTTCCCAGAGTATAAGTGGATTCACATAGTATGTAACCTTTAGACTGCTTTCTTTCATTTTGCAATATGCATTTAATGTTCCTTAATGTCTTTTCACCATTGAAATTTCATTTTTATATCACTGAAACTGTCCCATTATAGGACTGCCATGGTTTATCCATTTACCTGTTAAAAGACATCTTGGTTGCTTCAGATTTTTGGTGATTATAAATAAATCAGCTATAAATATTCACATGCCATTTTTTGGGTGAGCATATTTTCAAATCAGTTGAGTAAATGCTTGAGTGCAACTTCTAGTTCATATGATAAGGGCATATTTAGTTTTGTAAAAAATTGATAATCTGTTTTTCAAAAAGGCTATATCAATTTGCATTTCTGTTACCAATGAATGAGAGGACCTGTTACTCTACACCTTTGTCAACATTTTGTGTTGTCAGTATTTTGGATTTAAGCCAACCATTCTAGTAGGACATATACCTACACACACACACAAACTTGTACACAAATGGTCATTGCAGCATTATTCACAATATCCAAAAAAGTGAAAACCCAAACATCATGAAACTGGTGAATGGATAAATACAATGTAGTATATTGATACCATAAAGTTTTATTTTATGCATAAGAATGAATAAAGTACTTCTACTTGCTATGGTATGGATGAACTTTGAAAATATATAAGTGAAAGAGCCAGACAGAAAAGACCACATATTATATTTCATTCATTCAAATGAAATGCCCAAAATAGGCAAATCTAAAGGGTCAGAAAGCATACTATTGGTTGTCAGTTGATGGGAGGAAGGGAACATTAGGAATGATTATAAACAGTTAATGAGTTTCTTTCTGGGGTGATGGAAAAGTTCTGGAATTAAATAATAATGATGATTGCACAGAAGTGTGAATATTAAAAATCACTGAACTGCACACATTAAAATGGTATTACCCATCATTTAAAAGTGGACATTTAATTTCCAAATACATGGGTTTTTAAAGTATCTTTGATATTTTCTTTCATTTTCATATTAATTTCTCATTTAAATGCTTTCTTCTCTGCAATCACCCTTTGTGTTTTTTCAGTCTTTTACTTTACTGAGGCTTTCAATGGCTAAGTCAAAGATCTTTCTTGGTAAATGTCACACGTTGCACTTGAAAATATGTGAGTGATTTTAAAATACCCTTGGATATTGACTTCTAATATAATTCCACAGTGATAAGAGAACAGACTCAATATAATTTCCATTGATTTAGACCATGAAATTTTTGCATCTTGTTTTATGTTCCTGGATATGTTCTAGCATCTCCTGGTTTATAGTCCATAAATTATAGACTATAAATTTGAATTTGAGTAGAATTTGTATCTTACCCTTGTATGAAAATTGTATAAATTTTAATTATGTTGAATTGATTCATAGTGCTTTTCAGGTCTACCATATCCTCCTACTTTTCTGTCTACAAATTCTGTTAATTGATGAGAGTTTGATATTGAAACTATTTTATTATATTGGGCTCCAAAATCACTATGGACAATGAGTGCACCCATGAAATTAAAAGATGCTTGCTCCTTGGAAGAAAAGCTATGCCAAACCTAGACAGTGTATTAAAGAGCAGAGACATCACTTTGCTGACAAAGCTATGGTCAAAGCTATGGTTTTTCTAGTAGTCATGTATGGATGTGAGAGTTAGACCATAAAGAAACCTGAGTGCTGAAGAACTGATGCTTTCAAACTGTGGTGCTGGAGAAGACTCCTGAGAGTCCCTTGGATAGTAAGGCAATCAAACTAGTCAGTCCTAAAGGAAATCAATCCTGGATATTCCTTGGAAGGACTTTTACTGAAGCTTTAATTCTTTGGCCACCTGATGTGAGGAGCTCACTCACTGGAAAAGACCCTGATGCTGGGAAAGATTGAAAGCAGGAGAAGGGGGCAACACAGGATGAAATGTTTCGATGGCATCACCGACTCAATGGACATGAGTTTGAGTAAACTCCAGGAGATGGTAAAAGACAAGGAAGCCTGGTGTGCTGCCGTTCATGGGATTGCAGAGAGTCCAACATGGAATTGCAGCAATGAACAACAACAACAATCAACTAAAAATCTTTATTTATCTACTTAAAAAATAATTGTAATATATAGTGGAACTATATACAACTCTGTTCTGTACTTTCCAAGTTTCCTGTCAATGTGTTATCACACTTTCATGATTTAAAAAAAAATTAAATATGGTGAATATTATGTCATCTGAATTTTGTTTCAGTTTTTAAAATTATACATATATATAATGCAATTTTGAAGATAGATAAGCAGATCAAGTAAGTTTACAAATTGTAAATAAAGTGCATACCACCATACTTCCACCCGTCTAGTCAAGGCTATGATTTTTTCCACTAGTCATGTATGGAGGCGAGAGTTGGACTGTGAATAAAGCTGAGCGCTGAAGAATTGATGCTTTTGAACTGTGGTGTTGGAGAAGATGCTTGAGAGTCCCTTGGACTGCAAGGAGATCCAACCAGTCCATTCTGAAGGAGATCAGCCCTGGGATTTCTTTGGAAGGAATTATGCTAAAGCTGAAACTCCAGTACTTTGGCCACCTCATGTGAAGAGTTGACTCACTGGAAAAGACCCTGATGCTGGGAGGGATTTAGGGCAGGAGGAAAAGGGGACGGCAGAGGATGAGATGGCTGGATGGCATCACCAACTTGACGGACATGAGTTTGAGTGAACTCCAGGAGTTGGTGATGGACAGGGAGGCCTGGCATGCTGTGATTCATGGGGTCGCAAAGAGTTGGATACGACTGAGAGACTTAACTGAACTGAACTAATACTTCCACAGAATGAATTTCTGGGAACTCTCATCCATTGTTGTGGCAGGATAAATTTGTTCATATACTAGGAGAGATCTGTCCATGTTTACTGACTGTCTTTATCTGTATCTACATCTATCTATATTTATATGAATATATTATGATATTAGTATATATAGAATGAGCCTAATAAAACATGTGCAAAATATTAAATGGAGGCATATATAAAACTTCACTTAAGAACAGGAAAATAAAAGTTGTGAGAGAAGACTCAGTATTGCAAAGGCATCAATTCTTTGAAGCTCATTAAATCCACATAAAAATATAAGTATATTTTTTCATATAAATTTAAAAACTGATTTAAATTTTCACAGTAAAACAGACGACTAAAATTCACCAGAAAAACACCAAAAAATAAAGATAAAGATATCAGATCAGATCAGATCAGTCCCTCCGTCGTGTCCGACTCTTTGTGACCCCATGAATCGCAGCACGCCAGGCCTCCCTGTCCATCACCAACTCCCAGAGTTCACCAAGACTCACGTCCATCGAGTCAGTGATGCCATCCAGCCATCTCATCCTCTGTCGTCCCCTTCTCCTCCTGCCCCCAATCCCTCCCAGCATCAGAGTCTTTTCCAATGAGTCAACTCTTCACATGAGGTGGCCAAAGTACTGGAGTTTCAGCTTTAGCATCATTCCCTCCAAAGAAATCCCAGGGCTGATCTCCTTCAGAATGGACTGGTTGGATCTCCTTGCAGTCCAAGGGACTCTCAAGAGTCTTCTCCAACACCACAGTTCAAAGGCATCAATTCTTTGGCACTCAGCCTTCTTCACAGTCCAACTCTCACATCCATACATGACCACAGGAAAAACCATAGCCTTGACTAGATGAACCTTTGTTGGCAAAGTAATGTCTCTGCTTTTGAATATGCTATCTAGGTTGGTCATAACTTTCCTTCCAAGGAGTAAGCGTCTTTTAATTTAATGGCTGCAGTCATCATCTGTAGTGATTTTGGAGCCCAGAAAAATAAAGTCTGACACTGTTTCCACTGTTTCCCCATCTATTTCCCATGAAGTGATGGGACCGGATGCCATGATCTTCGTTTTCTGAATGTTGAGCTTTAAGCCAACTTTTTCACTCTCCACTTTCACTTTCATCAAGAGGCTTTTGAGTTCCTCTTCACTTCCTCCATAAAGGGTGGTGTCATCTGCATATCTGAGGTTATTGATATTTCTCCCGGCAATCTTGATTCCAGCTTGTGTTTCTTCCAGTCCAGTGTTTCTCATGATGTACTCTGCATATAAGTTAAATAAACAGGGTGACAATATACAGCCTTGACAAACTCCTTTTCCTATTAGGAACCAGTCTGTTGTTCCATGTCCAGTTCTAACTGTTGCTTCCTGACCTGCATACAAATTTCTCAAGAGGCAGATCAGGTGTTCTGGTATTCCCATCTCTTTCAGAATTGTCCACAGTTTATTGTGATCCACACAGTCAAAGGCTTTGGCATAGTCAATAAAGCAGAAATAGATGCTTTTCTGGAACTCTTTTGCTTTTTCCATGATCCAGCAGATGTTGGCAATTTGATCTCTGGTTCCTCTGCCTTTTCTAAAACCAGCTTGAACATCTGGAAGTTCACAGTTCACGTATTGCTGAAGCCTGGCTTGGAGAATTTTGAGCATTACTTTCCTAGCGTGTGAGATGAGTGCAATTGTGTGGTAGTTTGAGCATTCTTTGGCATTGCCTTTCTTTGGGATTGGAATGAAAACTGACCTTTTCCAGTCCTGTGGCCACTGCTGAGTTTTCCAAATTTGCTTTCAGGATTTGGAATAGCTCAACTGGAATTCCATCCCCTCCACTAGCTTTGTTTGTAGTGATGCTTTCTAAGGCCCACTAGACTTCACATTCCAGGATGTCTGGCTCTAGGTCAGTGATCACACCATCGTGATTATCTGGGTCGTGAAGATCTTTTTTGTACAGTTCTTCTGTGTATTCTTGCCATCTCTTCTTAATATCTTCTGTTTCTGTTAGGTCCATACCATTTCTGTCCTTTATTGAGCCCATCTTTGCATGAAATGTTCCTTTGGTATCTGATTTTCTTGAAGAGATCCCTAGTCTTTCCCATTCTGTTGTTTTCCTCTATTTCTTTGCATTGATTGCTGAAGAAGGCTTCCTTATCTCTTCTTGCTAGTCTTTGGAACTCTGCATTCAGATGTTTATATCTTTCCTTTTCTCCTTTGCTGTTTGCTTCTCTTCTTTTCACAGCTATTTGTAAGGCCTCCCCAGACAGCCATTTTGCTTTTCTTTTCCATGGGGATGGTCTTGATCTGTATCTCCTGTACAATGTCATGAACCTCATTCCGTAGTTCATCAGGCACTCTATCTATTAGATCTAGGCCCTTAAATCTATTTCTCACTTCCACTGGGTAATCATAAGGGATTTTATTTAGGTCATACCAGAATGGTCTAGTGGTTTTCCCTACTTTCTTCAATTTAAGTCTGAATTTGGCAATAAGGAGTTCATGGTCTGAGCCACAGTCAGCTACTGGTCTTGAGACATTAAAAGCAGTGGTAATTAAAATTGTGACATTAGAAGGAGGGAAATATGCCGATAAAATACAAAATAAGTTATTAAAAAGATTAATATATATATCAAAGATGATATTGTAAAATGGTAGGGATAGAGTAAATATATCTGTTTCTAGATATACAACTAAGTATGAAAAATAAAGTAAGATGCTTAGCAAAATGTAGAAGACTTTGTTTAAAACTTTGAATTTTACTCCAAAAAGCACAAACTGTATAGGAGAAAATTGATAAATGTATTTTTTCTATACATCAATATAATAAAAACACCATAAATTAAATTTAAAACATGACAGATAGAGATAAAATATATTCTGTGATTTCAAAGCTATTTACATATTTTCTGTATTTCATCATTTATGAAAACACAAACTTCAATAGAAGAATGCTAAAAGTCACATGTGAATATATGCTCAATTTGTTAGTAATTAATTTTTTTAAAATAAGGAAACAAGAAACTCTGGCAATTCCAAATTCAGTATTTTTGTGAGGAAAAAACATGTTCCTGTGTATGTATATGTGTACAAACACAGACAGATGCTTTAGGTGTGAGATGTTTCAGAAAACCAAATGAACTATCACTGTTGGGAAGGGATATTGTTAAAAATTCTTTGTAAGTTAATTTTTTTCAGCCATCAGTTCAGTTCAGTTGCTCAGTCGTGTCCAATTTTTTGCGACCCCAAGGACTGCAGCACACCAGACCTCCCTGTCCATCACCAACTCCTGGAGTTTACTCTCGAATTCATGTTCATTGAGTCGGTGATGCCATCCAACCATCTCATCCTCTGTCATCCCCTTCTTCTCCTGCCTTCAATCTTTCCCAGCATCAGGGTTTTTTTTTTTTTTTTAATGAGTCAGTTCTTCACATCATGTGGCCAAAGTATTGGAGTTTCCGCTTCAGCATCAGTCCTTCCAATGAATATTCAGGACTGATTTTCTTTAGAATGGACTGGTTGGATCTCCTTGCAGTTCAAGGGTCTCTCAAGAGTCTTCTCCAACATCACAGTTCAAAAGCATCAATTCTTTGGCACTCAGCTTTCTTTATGGTCCAACTCTCACATCCATACATGACTACTGGAAAAACCATAGCTTTGACTAGACAGACCTTTGTTGACAAAGTAATGTCTCTGCTTTTTAATATGCTGTCTAGGTTGGTCATAACTTTTCTTCCAAGGAGCAAGCGTCTCTTAATTTCATGGCTGCAGTCACCATCTGCAGTGATTTTGGAGGCCCCCCAAAATAGTCTCTCACTGTTTCCATTATTTTTCCATTTATTTTCCATGAATAGATGGGGAACTGATGGGACCAGATGCCATGATCTTCGTTTTCTGAATTTTGAGTTTTAAGCCCACTTTTTCACTCTCCTCTTTCACTTTCATCAAGAGGTTCTTTAGTTCTTCTTCTCTTTCTGCTATAAGGGTGGTGTCATCTGCATATCTGAGGTTATTGATATTTCTCCAAGCAGTCTTGATTCCAGCTTGTGGTTCATTTAGCCCAGTGTTTCTCATGAGGTACTCTGCATATAAGTTAAATAAGCATGGTGACAATGTACAGCCTTGACATACTCCTTTCCTGATTTGGAACCAGTTTGTTGTTCCATGTCCAGTTCTAAATGTTGCTTCCTGACCTGCATACAGATTTCTCAAGAGCCAGAACAGGTTGTCTGGTATTCTAATCTCTTTCAGAATTTCCCAGAGTTTGTTATGATCCACACAAAGGCTTTGGCATAGTCAATAAAGCAGAAGATGTTTTTCTGGAACTCTCTTGCTTTTTTGATGATCCAATGGATGTTGGCAATTTGATCTCTGTTTCCTCTGCCTTTTCTAAATCTAGCTTGAACTTCTGGAAGTTCATGGTTCACGTACTGTTGAAGCCTGGCTTGGAGAATTTTGAACATTACTTTACTAGTATGTGAGATGAGTGCAATTGTGCAGTGGTTTGAGCATTCTTTGGCATTACCTTTCTTTGGGATTGGAATGAAAATTTACCTTTTCTAGTCCTGTGGCTGATGCTGAGTTTTCCAGATTTGCTGGGATATTGAGT
Organism: Bos javanicus; assembly: GCF_032452875.1. Classification (NCBI taxonomy): domain Eukaryota; kingdom Metazoa; phylum Chordata; class Mammalia; order Artiodactyla; family Bovidae; genus Bos; species Bos javanicus. The sequence goes on from NC_083881.1 coordinate 38,425,997, forward strand.
ACAGCACTTTCACAGCATCATCTTGTAGGATTTGAAATAGCTCAACTGGAATTCCATCACCTCCACTAGCTTTGTTCGTATTGATGCTTCCTAAGGCCCACTTTGCATTCCAGGATGTCTGGCTCTAGGTGAGTGATCACACCATCGTGATTAACTGGGTTGTGAAGACCTTTTTGGTATAGTTCTTCTGTGTATTCTTGCCACCTCTTCTTAATATCATCTGCTTTTTTTAGATCCATACCATTTTTATCCTTTATTGTGCCTATCTTAGCATGAAATGTTCCCTTGGCATCTCTAATTTTCTTGAAGAGATCTCTAGTCTTTCCCATTCTACTGTTTTCCTCTATTTATTTGCATTGATCACTGAGGAAGGTTTTCTTATCTCTCCTTGCTGTTCTTTGGATCTCTGCATTCAAATGGGTGTATCTTTCCTTTTCTCTATTGCTTTTCACTTCTCTTCTTTTCACAGCTATAGAAACACTAAAAATTGCAACTCACTGCTGAACAACCATCAATAGGAGAATGTTGGATCCCACCAAAAAGGATACCCCATGTCCAAGGGCAAAGGGGAAGCCCCAACAACATGGTAGGAGGGGGTAAATCGTTCTGAATATTCATTGGAAGGATGATGCAAAAGCTGAAGCTCCAATACTTTGGTCACCTGATGTGAAGAGCTGATTCACTGGAAAAGATTCTGATGCTGGGAAAGATTGAAGGCAGGAGGAGAAGGGGACAACAGAGGATGAGGTGGTTGGATGGCATCCCAACTTGATGGACATCAGTTTGAGCAAGTTCTGGGAGACGGTGATGGACAGGGAAGCCTGGCATGCTGCAGTCCGTAGGGTCGCAAGGAGTCAGACATGAATGAGCAACTGAACCGAACTGATAGAAACACTGAGTGCCCTAAAATAAAGCTGTTTCACTTCTAAGAACATATCCTGGAAAAAAGCCATGTCTGTGCCAGAAGACATGTAAAGGAATGGCCATTGTTCTATTCCTTATAAGAATAAGAATCTGGAAACCATCTAAACAATCATGACTGGAGGAAGGAAAAGTGTGTGATTATCCCTGAAATGATACTAATTTCCTATTCCTGAAATGGCAAGTAATATATCAGTTAAAATGAATAAACTAAAGCTACAGGTATCAGCAGGGAGAGATGTTAAGAGTATACACGTGAAAAGAAAAAAAAAGTTGATTGCTCAAAGATACATGCAGTTCAATACTAACTATGGAATAAATTCCAATAAAATGAAATAACACCAAGTATTGTGTTTAGTTTATAAGTGTATAAATGACAAACATCATGGATTTCAGGGCCATGTGTTAGAATTGTGCTTGACCTGAGGAACAAAGGCAAGGCAGAGTTGGTGAGGCTGGAAAGAGAACTTCCTAACAGTTTTGTGCCCTGGAATGTATTTGGAAGTACGAATATACTGCTGTACATGTTGAAACATATAATGTTATGAACCCACATCAGCTCAGTTAAAAAAAAAAAAAAGATAAGATTTAATTAAAAAGAAAGAAAATAGGAGTTACTCTTTGAATAAAAAGGCATTTTAATTGCATAGTGAAAGCCGTGTTCTTTTTTCACTGGAAAAGAATAAACCGTGAAATCAATGGCAAAAGCACATTTTCACTGCTAAAGAGAAATCTCACAAGGCAAACTAAGGTCATGTCTTTCAATAACTTGAACAACACAAGCAGATGAATAGACCAGCTGTGGCTGAGGTGGAGAAAAGCAGCTGGCAGATGTGAGAAAAATGGAGGGACTCTGAAAACACCATCATGAGTGATAGATGCTTGAATGGACAAGATAAACCCTAAGCAGGGATCTCTGAAAATACGTAGAGATAGTTAGAAAATGCCTTGCTTGTTTGGAAAAAGGAGAGTCAATTTATTTAGAAAATAAGTCTATTTGTCAATCCCATAACTCCATGCCTATGTGTCAGAATAGGGCCTATAAAGAACCATCTGGTTCTAATTTTTCCTGTGGGCTGAACTTTCTTGTTTCTCTTACTGAAGGCATCAACAGGGGATGACCCATAAGCCTAACAGCATATTGCTCTTTTTTATTAGCTTGCTATGTCATGGAAACCTCCTTACAGAACCCATTCCTCATGTGATTATAATAAACACATTTCTATGAAGGCAGGTGGGGAAACTACCAAAAGCCAAAGGAGGCCTTTTCAGAACTAGGAGAATGAAATAGCAGTATTCCAATCTCAGTATCTGTCTCATTCTCTTTCTCTCCCTCAGCCAATGTCATCATTAGAACAGTTCCTTCTTGTGAAATTTGTCAAAACAAAAAACTGGTTTCCTAGGACTTCAGCCTGACTATGAAAACTTGAGAGTTCTCATTTAAGACAATGACTACTAAATGAAGGTTAAAAAAGTAAATGTCTTAAGTCATGTATACCCTCCTGCCATTTAAAGTTGAAGAAATGGAAACTCGTAAAATTTCTGCCAAAGAAAATAATGCTGGCATAAGTGATGTTTTCATACCCATGCTACTGAATGACTGTCCTGTAACTTTCAGATTATAAAATCTTTGTAAGGGACTCACTAAATTCACAAATGTTTGCAAGAATGCAAAACAAGTTGGTTTGTCATGTCTGTAGCAAAAAAATCAAAACAAAACCGATAATTACTTGGGAATTATTTTTATTTGATGAGAGGTGGCACAGCGGTAAAAGAATCTGCCTGCCAATGTAGGAGGCGCAAGAGACTCGAGTTTGATCCCTGGGTCAAGAAGATCCCCTGGAGGAGGAAATGGCAATCTGCTCCATTTCCTGTATTCTTGTCTGGAAATTTCCACGGACAGAGAAGCCTGGCAGGCTACAGTCCATGGGGTTGAAAAGAGTTGGACACAACTGGGTGACTGAGCACACACACCATATCCCCTTCACTCAGCTTCCCATAATGATGACAATTTTACATAATCGTGACACCTTTGTCAAAACTAAGAAAAAAATGACTGGTATAATATTAGTTAGTAAACTACAGCCCTTATTTGCATTTCACCACTTGTTCTCTATGATCATTTTTCTGTTCCAGGATCGTATCCAGGATACTACAAGTGCATTTGCTCACCATGTCTCCTTACTCTCCTCTGATCTCTGACAACTGAAATCTTTTCTTCTTTTTATATAAATTTGAGCTTTTTGAAGTGTACTATGTAGGTTATCTCCAGATCTGTGTCTGTCTGGTTTCTCATAAGTAGGTGGTGTTATGCGTTTGGGGAACAAATACCAGAGGATAAAGTGTCCTCGTATCTTATCAGGGCTTACATGGTATCAACATGATGAATCATTGGCGGTTTCACTTTGATCATTAAAGTGATATCTGCCGGCTTTCTCCCCTAAGCTATTAATACTATTTTCCCCTTTACATGCTTGATTCTTTAGAATCAGGTCACTAATTTCAACTCATACTCAGATGAGAGGAGTTAAGTTCCACTTTCTTGTGAGAATTCTCTCCTGGAGATGAGACTACCTAAATGTTTCACTTGGAATTCTTCTGTAAAGCAAATTTCCTTTTCCTCCTCCATTTATTTATTTACTCAGTGACTTGTTTATAACATTTTGGGATTGCGGATATTTATTTTATTCTTCGGGCTATAACTCAATAGTATCATTATTTATGTTTTTGTTCAAATTATCACACTTGTGGCAATTGGGAGCATTTTCATATAAGCCCGTGTGTCCTCCTGACATGTTCTCATCTATTTTTTGTTGCTATTTTTTTGGAGTTCTTTGAGGGGAATGCTTTCCTACTTTAGAGAAAAACAAATGCTCCAAGTTCATCTTCCATTTACTATGTGTCAGACTTTGATTCACCTTTTCTCCAAAAAGTCCTAGTTCTTTTCATTGGATTATGTTATTTAGGAAAAGTATTTATGACTTAATGACATTTCTTAAATATATGATTTAAGAACAGGTTTAGTTTTTTTTAATGTACACCTGTAATTTATATAATATTCTACATCAACTATGTATCAATAAAAATTGTGATGACAGTACAAAAAGTCCCTGTATAACTCATATTTCGTTTCTCACATTAACATCTGATACTGGTGTATTTGTTACAATTGACAAACAAATACTGATACATTATTAATAACTACAACCCATACTTAAGTCTGATTTTCTGAGTTTTTATCTAATCTCCTTTTTATATTCCTAAATTATCAGATCAGATCAGTCGCTCAGTCGTGTCCGACTCTTTGCGACCCCATGAATCACAGCACACCAGGCCTCCCTGTCCATCACCAACTCCCGGAGTTCACTCAGACTCATGTCCATCGAGTTAGTGATGCCATCCAGCCATCTCATCCTCTGTCGTCCCCTTCTCCTCCTGCCCCCAATCCCTCCCAGCATCAGAGTCTTTTCCAATGAGTCAACTCTTCGCATGAGGTGGCCAAAGTACTGGAGTTTCAGCTTTAGCATCATTCCTTCCAAAGAAATCCCAGGGCTGATCTCCTTCAGAATGGACTGGTTGGATCTCCTTGCAGTCCAAGGGACTCTCAAGAGTCTTCTCCAACACCACAGTTCAAAAGCATCAATTCTTCGGCGCTCAGCCTTCTTCACAGTCCAACTCTCACATCCATACGTGACCACAGGAAAAACCATAGCCTTGACTAGATGAACCTTTGTTGGCAAAGTAATGTCTCTGCTTTTGAATATTCTGTCTAGGTTGGTCATAACTTTTCTTCCAAGGAGTAAGCATCTTTTAATTTCATGGCTGCAATCACCATCTGTAGTGATTTTGGAGCCCAGAAAAATAAAGTCTGACACTGTTTCCACTGTTTCCCCATCTATTTCCCATGAAGTGATGGGACCGGATGCCATGATCTTCGTTTTCTGAATGTTGAGCTTTAAGCCAACTTAAATTATATATATGTATATTTAGCATTCTGTCTTCTTAGTTTCCTACTTAGGCTATGAAAATTTCTCTGGGACTTTCCTTAAATTTCTATGACCTTGACAGATTTGAGGAGTACTGGTCTTTAGTAGAATGTCCTCATTTAAGATTTGTCTAATGTTCTTCTCATGATTAGACAGGGGTTATGTGACTTTGCCAACAAGGGTCTGTCTAGTCAAAGCTATGGTTTTTTCAGTAGTCACGTATGGATGTGAGAATCGAACCATAAAGAAAGCTGAATGCCAAAGAATTGATGCTTTTGAACTGTAGTGCTGGAGAAGACTCTTGAGAGTCCCTTGCACTGCAAAGAGATCAAACCAGTCAATCCTAAAGGAAATCAGTCCTGAATATTTATTGGAAGGACTGAAGCTGAACCTGAAACTCCAATACTTTGACCACCTGATGAGAAGAGCTGACTCATTAGAAAAGATCCTGATGCTGGGAAAGATTGAAGGCAGGAGAAAAAGGGGACAACAGAGGATGAGAAGGTTGGGTAGCATCACCAACTCGATAGACATGTATTTGAGCAAGCTCTGGGTGTTGGTGATGAACAGGGAAGCCTGGTGTCCTGTAGTCCATGGGGTCTCAAAGAGTCAGACACGACTGAGAGACTGAACTGAACTGATGTGACTGAGGAAGGGAAGACAACAGAGGTAAAGTGCCATTTTCACCACATCATATCAAGGGTACATACACTAAATTGTTGTTGTTGAGGTTGACCTTGATCACGTGACTGAAGTAGTATTTGTCAGGTTTCTCCACTGTAAAGATAATCTCTTTATACTTCATCCTGTATAAAGTATGCTTTGGAAGACAGTTATTATGCACAAGTTCAGACTTAGGAGTAGGGAGGATAGATTACCACTGAAACTGTCTGTAATTATTCTGCAAGGGAGATTATCTATTCTCCCCCATTGATTTATTTATCCAAGCATTAATATCAGTGTGGACCCATGGATACTTATTTTATATGCTATTTATATCCAGGTCTACTTTATTTTTATGCTCAAATTGTCCTAGTTTTGAACAAGAAAAAAATATTTCACTATATCCCAGCGAATAATGACACATACATTCAGAATTTAAAAATTAGTCTCCTCAAATGAACTATCCTATAATAACTAGCTACTATTGATGTGTCTTTCTATAAGTCAGGCACTGTGGTATGTACTTTAAGTATAATTTTAATATTAAAAACACTACTGGCATCTTTATAATGAGTAAGTAAAGCCCAGGTTACTTATCTCTGATTATGTACAAGTTCAGATTCCCTGGTTATGTAAGCTATGTTTCAAAGCTCAGTGTGAAAAGAAAACTCATTTAATTAGGTTTTATAGATTTCTTTCTACAAAACCAAATCGATATATAGAGAATTTAACATCAATCATTTTTGCTAATATTATCAGTTTTTTAGTTTTTCTTTTGAGATTTGTTAAAAACTGCAGTATATTTTTTTACAATGTTGCATAGTTATTTTTTTAGTTTTGAAGTTAATAACTAAAACTTTATGTAAGTTGCTGTGTTATAATCATATCAAATACAGGTATTTAAAATGGGGATAAAATTACTTTAAAAAGTGGAAAAGAAATTTTATATAATCTAGCAATTCACTAGCCAAATTTGCAGGACCATCTTCCACTTTAAAGAACTATTTTCAGCCTATGTGTATCTTTCAAATATCTTGCTAGATTTTCACATAGATGAAAAATCTATTTATAATTATGTGAACTAAAATCTTCCTTTAGATAAAAGAGACTATTCTCATATCGTTTTAGTATACACGGAATTTTCTAGGAATGTGACTACTGTATAAAATGAGGGAAGATTTTGATCTGAACTTAAGTGAGGATTGGTGGTGGTGGTGGTGGTTTAGTCTCTAAGTCGTGTCCAACTTTTGCAACCCCATGGACCGTAGCCCACCAGGCTCCTCTGACCATGGGCTTCTCCAGGCAAGAATACTAGAGTGGGTTGTCATTTCCTTCTCCAGGGGATGTTCCTGACCCAGGAATCGAATCTAGGTCTCCTGCATTGCAAGCAGATTCTTTACCAAATGAGCTATGAGAGAAGCCTCTAGTGAAGACTACTTTGTCTTTTTTTACCATGTTTTTGTGTGAATTGATAGCTTGTTTCTTTTTATTACTGGTGAGTACCCCATATCATTTGAGAGTAACTTGAAAATTTAATGATTAATAAATAAATGTGATATTCTCATTATAAGAACAATGATAAATAAAAGGAAAATAAATTATAATTCAACTATGTATTTCTATCTGTAAGCACTCAGTTGGATACCCTGGGAGACAAAATGAAGCAATATGATAATTGTTGAACATATAATAAAACTGTTGGAATGAAAAGAATAAAAATAATAAGAAGCAATAGGAAAGTGTTGAGGCAAATAATAACAAATCAGTGAGTGGTTTGTATGTAATAAGAGAAAGATGGAAATAACCTTAATTCATGTAAGGATATTGTGCCAAGAAAAATTACTGACTCTTGAGTCAGAGAAATAAGGAAGCATGATTAATATTCTTGTAAGTAAGCTGAACTTTATTTTTAAATGTAGCATCAAACTAATTCTTGATGTTAAGTTAGAAATGTTTGTCATTTCAAAAGAAGTGTTTGTCATACAAATTTTGAAAAGTATAATAGAAAATGTTTTTTCCTCTCTAAAATCACACCATAAGTCAATGCAACCATTAAGTCTCTAGTTCTTAAAATTAACCTGAAAACTCTACCCTCAATATTTGATAGAAAACAGATATCAGATTGGAACAAAGGCAAAAAAAAAAATTCTATATAAAATTGGTATCTCAATCCTCTTCAGTCTATATCAGGTGATTAAAAATCAATAGCTAGTTGGAGGAGACTCTTGAGAATCCCTTGGACTGCAAGGAGATCCAACCAGTCCATTCTGAAGGAGATCAGCCCTGGGATTTCTTTGGAAGGAATGATGCTAAAGCTGAAACTCCAGTACTTCGGCCACCTCATGCAAAGAGTTGACTCATTGGAAAAGACTCTGATGCTGGGAGGGATTGGGGGCAGGAGGAGAAAGGGACGACAGAGGATGAGATGGCTGGATGGCATCACTGACTCAACGGAGGTGAGTCTGAGTGAACTCTGGGAGTTGGTGATGGACAGGGAGGCCTAGCGTGCTGCAGTTCATGGGGTTGCAAAGAGTCGGACATGACTGAGTGACTGAACTGAACTGAAGATAAACATAAATTCATGTTTCAAATATGAAATTTTAACAAAATATATTATATACCACTGTGCTATGATCAATGTAAAATATTTAGTATGACAAAACTATGGTGTTTAAAAAAATTTATTAACTTCAATAATGGAAATTTCATGAAGTCTGCATTTCCCATGTCTCTGATAATTTAAGATTTCATTCACATAAAGTAAGGAGTCTGAAATCACCTCTATGATACATATTTAGTCAGTTTCATTACTTTTGCTATAACTACACTATTCAGTGAAAGACTTTTCAGCTTCTGTTCAATTGAAAAAAACATAATAATTATTTAACTTTTTTCCAAAATATATGTGTATGAATGCCTTCACCTGATTCAAATGTTTGATAATTCAAGTTTGCTCTCAAGATCATATTTTAGTTTCAATGAATTCTTTCTTCAAAAGTTGGCTAGTGCATTCCATCTTTATTTCAAATTAATCAATATCCCAATTTTAAGTTCATATGGATTTCTAAGTCCAACCACCATATATATTTAATAGCTTGCAAATAAGTACAAGTTATATAAATATGTAACTTGTCATATATATACATATTACATATTTTATTCATGTATCTATGTGTAATCTAACTATCTGAAAAACCAAAACTATGAAAGCTGTAGGTCAGCAGGGAAATTTTTAAGGTAACTTTAATTTGTTGATAAACCAGTGATAATTCTATTCACTTTAATAAAATCTAGTGTGCATCATTACAAATGTAGAAGAAACAACTTTTCGAGTGTATAAAAACCTTTTTAATGCCTTTTAATGTTTAATTCTGATGTTTAATTTTTATGGAATTAAAAATTGGCAATAATATCAAATATTTAACACAACACTATAAAAGAGATAAAGAAACTATATCACTGGTGTTTCTCTCCGACATAGTACTAATAAGCTCTTCTACAACTGTAATAGTGAATTTTCTCCAGCAGTTGTCACACCTGGGATCTTTAACACGGGATCTAGTTCCCTGACCAGGGATTGAACCCAGGCCCCCTGCATTGGCAGTGGACCATCAAATAAATAAAGAAAATAAATATTTTTTAAAATCGTTATGGTTAAAATTCTTTACTAGTGCATGGCTCCTGACAGCGTTATCATCCCTGCTATTCTGTAATTGTCAACTAGAACTTTATGTCTTTAGTGAATTTCTTTTTAATACTCTAGTTACTACGTTTACAATGATCAAATTTTACTTAAAATCTTAAAAGTGTTATACATTTTTGCCAACTTTAAAACTGTTTCTTTGTAGGATACTTATTTAATTTTGACAGTTTTCTTCATCAGAAGAAAAATGTCTTGACAGAGTAGGCACACTGTGAATGGTTCATTTGTGAACAATTTTATGCTTGAAAGTGAAAAGTGAAAGTCACTCAGTCATGTCCCACTCTTTGCTACCCCATGGAGGAATTCTCCAGGCCAGAATATTGGAGTGGGTAGCCTTTCCCTTCTTCAAGGGATCTTCCTAACTCAGGGATTGAACTCAGGTCTCCTGCATTGCAGGCAGATTCTTAACCAGCTGAACCACAAGGGAAGCCAAATTTTATGCTTGCATAGTCAACTGAGTGTTTTCTTTGTCACAGTTTTATATTTGATATTTGCAAATAATGGTTAAAAACATATGTGTCTATACACATACATATGGGCTTCCCAGGTGCTGCAGTGGTAAAGAATGCGCCTGCCAGTGCAGGAGATACAGGAGACACAGGGTTGGGAAGATCCTCTGGATCAGGAAATGGCAACCCACTCCAGCATTCTTGCCTGGAAAATCCAATGGACAGAGGAGCCTGGCAGGCTTCAGTCCATGGGGCCGCAGAGTCAGACACGACTGAGCACTGAGAGCACACACACACACACACACAAGCACACATATATATGAAATTCATATTCTTGTATTCTCTTCCTCCTCCGCCTCCTCTTCCTCTGCCTCCTCCTGCTTCTCTCTCATTTTTTCTGAAGAAACAAGGTCAGAAATAATGGTAAGTTTGTCAGTCCAGGCTCAAAATACTAATTAACAAGTAAATACAGTAAATATAGCTGATTGAAGAAATCCATAATGTAGCAATTTGAAGCATAATTTTGTTTATAAAAGTACTTTAAGATCCCACTTTGAATGAAGACATTCATGGTTGTCTAGTATCTCTGGCTACTGACCACAGCAGACCAGCAGGATCTTCCCGTCTCTGCAAACCACGAAACTCCCAAAGTAGTTCCCCAAACTCCAACAAATTTTAAGAATGGTCCTCTAGAGGGCGCCAGCCTTCTCACTACTTGAGCAAAGCTGCGCAAGACAAAGAGTTTACAAAAGACATCACTTTCTCAGCAATTTTTTATTCCGCTGACTCTGGGACGGTTACTTTGATCACATTTCCCCCAAGGTTCTGATCTTGTGCCACACTGCCTGGGCTTTCTATATTCTCTCAGTTTCCTTATTTCTCAACACATGGCACACTTTCAATCTGGTGCTTCTTCGCAAACTAAATCCTCAGGACTATAGCTTTTTCTCCTTCAAAGAAGCCTCCCAAGGTATTCCTGAGTGACTCTTCTCTCTTTATACTAGGTGGTAAAATAACAAGTTATCCTTTCTCCTACATTACACCTTTTTAGACTTTTTAATAACTAGTAAAGAGACTAAATTCCACTGACAGCCTTGATTTTCTGGAAAAAAAAATTCAAAATTAGTGATTTATAAACTGACTTTAGACACAGGCCATTCATAAATCAATGACTCTTAGTAATGCCCAAGTAGAACAGGCAGAGTAAGAAAAAGCACAAAATTGTATTTTCAACATTTGTATTGAAGTGCTTGGTTTGCTTTCCTTAGATTATAACATGTTCTGTCACGTGAGCCCCACTCCCTCACCTGCCCAGCTGAACAAGAGGCAAAATTAAACAAACAAAATCTCAGAGGAAAGTGAATCTTCCTAGTCTTTTTGACTTCTTTACAAAGAAGCTGGAAAGCATATTTCTGCTTCAGTGGGTTCCTTTCTCCACCTCAATATAATGCTTAATAAACATCTCAAATTTCAATCTGAATCATAATTATATATAAGACATGCAAGGAATATTTGAAGTAGTTTTAGAGTAAAAAAAAAAAAAAAATCCACTGCTTAACAAAGGTAAAACAAACAACTTTAGCCCTCAGAGAGCCTATTTTAAAATTATCACCCAAGATCCCAACTTGGGAAAACTTCTAATTAATTTTAATCCATTTTATATACTTTACAGTAAATTTTATTTCTATGAAAGATGAAATCATAGATTTCATGATTTATGAAATCATAAATCAAATATCACATACTCAACACTTTATGTTTGAAATATACTGATTTACCAGAAGAGGGCGCAATCTATCTAGTCTCTAAATGTTCTTTTTTTTTCTCTATAATTTGTATACATATGAAAGCTCTGGAAACTCCCCACAATTTTACGTGAATGTGTTTTCGCATTTTAAATTTTAATCTTATTTAAATAAAAAGGAAGAAAAATTAGAGTTTTTAAATTGTTTTAGGAAACTGAAGTACATTTTGAGAACAAATTATTTTTTCAATACATCCCTTCTGTGAAGAAACTTATTGTTACAATTAAAATAGAACAATAGAAGAGAATGTGAATAGATGGTTTAATGACCTTAAAGTATTTGTTGTCCCTCATTTCTTTCTTCCACTGACGTGATGCAATTTTTATCATTTAACAGATTAACCAATGTTGGATAATGTTTTTGATACTTACTGCTTGTTTTTACAATATCTTAAAAATATAGCAGAAATATAATAGATTAATGGCTGACAAAATTATTTTTGACTAGCCATTCGATTAGAATAAAGGACTGATATCAGGTATGTTTTCCCTTATTTTTTCACTTTTCATTGCCACTTAAAATATTGAACACTTTGTCTTAGATGAACTTGTCCAAAAGTGTGTATTTGTCAACAATTACTTTTCATCTTAAAAGATTATGGAAATATTTATTTCAGATGGCTTGTTTCATACCTAGACTATTGTCCCTGGTACATAAGATGCTTTTGAGATTAAATTTCTCTGCTTACATCCTTAACATGAATTGCCTGACTATATAATGTATTAGAGTTATGGAAGACATATGAAATATAGAATCATGGCTATACAGGTGTAACATAAATGCACCTGTTATTTTTAAATACAGAACTAACTTTTTCAGAGGCTCTATTGAGGAAAAATTTTGGTGACTAGGTATCATGGATAAACTATCAACCTAAGACCTGTGAATCAGGAAGAATTAATCTGCCCTTTATAGCTGTTCTGGGGCTCCTCTGACCACAAGAACCAAGAGCTTTGCCATATTGCTGAATCTGTTCTTCAGTGTCTCTTTTGAGCAAAAAGGCACTCCTCAGCTCATTCAGTCTTGGGAGAGAGCCTTGGGAAGAATGGATGCAATCCAAGGGTGTTACTGGAATTAGGGCTCCACAGGGCCAGGTTAGTGTGAGCATGGTTGTGGTTTGGTTTTAAGGGTTTTTTATTTTATTTTTTTAGTTGCCTTGTGAAGCTGTCCCCATTTGAACCTCCAGTTCCTTCTTCCTCATGGCCTAGATGGAAAGGCAATAAGCTGAATTTCACATTAAGCCCTATTTTCTCTTATGCCAAATACGACCTCTGGTTATAACAACATATATGTTATGTCTCTCTGGGAGGGTAACCTAGACAGGCAAGGATTCTTTAAAACACCAGGTTCTATGGAGCTTGTGGAAAGAAGTATTAATGGTGACCCAACAGTGAATTAAATTCACACACGTTACATTCATATCTCCTATTCAGAGAGCAACTTAGTAACACAGAGCTCTCACAGTTTCTAGTCTCAGTGTTGAAGCGTCTTCCTCATACATTACTGTGGAGTAATGAAATTCTCTCCAAAGATAATAAAGCAGTTTTGTCAGGCTAAGTTACTTTTAGACATCAATGAAATGACATTTGGAGTCTAATTTATTTAACAGTGGAGAGCATGAGCTTTGGCGGGAAGATGACGTTCTTTTCTACAATTTCCACTAAAGAGGAGACTAGAATTTCAGGCTGGTTTTCAGGGAGGCTGGACAACTAAGATTATTACAATGCCAAAAAGCAAAGGAGCACCTCCTTTCCCCAACTCTTTATTCCCAACTTCCTGACTTTGAACCCCCTTGGCATGTCATAGTGGGTGGAGGGCAAGCTGAGTAGAGGCAGATTAGCTGAAGGGGATGAAGCTCAAGCCTCAGGGTCTATTGTCTACAGGGCCCTTTGCAGAAATATCAGAAAAGGCTCTAGCAATGTGTTCACAGGGTATTGTGTTTTTGTAAAATTTGCAAAATCTTGTATTTTGATGAGTTAAGAACTCCATCACAGTTTAGCTCTGCAGGGTGTTGATGAAATTGCCCCCGTTTGTGTTGGGGAAGTAGAAGTTGAGTTGAACAGACATCCACCTAGTTTAGAATAGGCAGGGTATATTTATATAGCTCAGGATCTCTTCTAGGTATAATTGTTATTGCTAACTGTCTGTATTAGAAATGCCTTCTTTGATCAACCATACTGAAAGACTATCTTTCTATTATCTCTAGGAAATATTACAAGATTGTTGTCATGTAAAGAGGCAATCAAAGACTATGCAGTCAATGATGAAAAGATTATGTATTATTAAGTGTTTTGTATAGTAATTGATATTTTTCTAGATTTTGTGATATTAGTGTTAGCTTTTTACATTTTGCAGTATATTCTAATTTTCTCATTTAAAAATATGCAATGTGGAATTATTTTGTTTCATAGTTTTAAGGAGGGAACTGATAGTTGTCTAAGCCAACACATTTGTCACAAAAGCTGACTTGCCCTGACTCAGAGTACAAGTGGACTCCTGACCGTATCTGATGATCCAGCTGTGCTTGTCAGAATCTGGACACCTTGTACCAAGCACCTTTTCATTGCTAGGTCATTGTTTCCTGCCTACAACTTCATAGACTGCATTTTCTCCAGTCAAGACAGGCAACCACAAAGCCAGTAAGTACATGATATGCATGTTCTCCTGGTCCTGTTCTTTTATTTTTCACTTTCTCTGGGGATCTAAGAGGCTTCCTGCAATACATCCTAGTGTGCTTCTATTTCCTTCCTGCTAGAATGACTAGTAATAACAAATCCATATGTGTCAACCTGGGATCCTTTACTCTAGTAGGGTAACACATCTGTAGGATGCCCACAGAGAGCTCCCAGTTCTGGCTGACTTCTGGGTTCCTGTGTGAACTAGTCAGCATCCCCATCAAAGAGCATTTACTGAATGCTAACCAGGTATGTACCTCTGCTAGGCTACGGGGGTATGAAGATTGCTAATTCCTACTCAGAAATTGTTCCTTTTTTCAAAAACAAATTGTCTCTTTGTACTGATAAAGTTCATTATATTTAGCATCACATTTGACCCTCAAAACTCTGCAAAAGGTGGATCTCTTTTAGAGAAAGATATACCAAGGATGAGATGGTTAAATAGCATCACCAACTCAATGGACATGAATTTGAATAAACTCCAGGATATAGTGAAGGACATGGAAGTCTGGAGTGCTGCAGTCCATGGGTCTCAAAGAGTCAGAAACGATTTAACTACTGAACAACAACACTAATATTCAGAGAGCTTCTGTGACTTTTCTAAGTTTAGGCTACTCATACATGGCAAAACTTGAGACTTCCCTGCTGATCCAGTAGATACAAATCTGCCTGCCAATTCAGGGGACACAGTTTGGATCCTTGGTCCAGGAAGATTCCACATGCCATGGAGCAACTAATCCCGTGCACCACACGAAGCCTGTGCGCCTGGAGCCTGTGCTCTGCAACAAGAGAAGCCACTGCAGTGAGAAGCCTGTGCACTGCAATGCAGAGTATCCTCCACTCACCACAACTAGAGAAAGTCCACGCACAGCAGTGAAGACCCAGTGCAACCAAAAATATATAAATAAAGTTTTTTTAACTGGCAGAATTTGGACTGGACCTCCTATCTGGACTCCTCACCACACCTTCCTGCTGTGCCACCCATGCTGCTACGAGTGTGTCCCCTGGATCCTTGTTAATTGGTAGAATACGTTGTCAAAAAAAATTGGAACATATCAGGTCTGTGTTCTAATGACGGCTCCCTCAATTGCTAGCTATGAGTCAGTTAATATCTGTTTCTGTTTCATCTGAGAGATGTTGTGAACATTTATAGAGATATTAAGAACATGAGTTTGGAGATATGCCTGCCAAAGGAGAGAGGTGACGAGGTGCAGAAAGCACACAATCTAAAGTTACCCTCTTGACTTAGCTCTCTCTCTTTTCTTTCAACAGATAGATGCAGACAAACCTTTGATAACTGTGTTCCCTGAATTCATTCCCCTAACATCATTCCTAAAGGCAACCTCTAGTCTAAGCTGCTATATATCACTCTCATGCATGTTTTATAACTTCTTTATTATTGTTGTTCAGTTGGTAAGTCCTGTCCTAAGCTTTGTGACCCCATGGACTGCAGCATGCCAAACTTTGCTGCCCAATCGGTATCTCCTGGAGTTTGTTCAAACTCCTGTTGGTTGAATCAGTGATGTCATACAATCATCTCATCCTTTGTCTCCCCCTTCTCCTCCTCTCCTCAATCTTTCTTCAGCATCAGGGTCTTTACCAATGAGTTGGCAGCTCTTCGCATCAGGTGGCCAAAGTATTGAAGCTTCAGCTTCATCATCAGTCCTTCCAATAAGTATTCAGACTTGATTTCCTTTAAGATTGACTGGTTTGATTTCCTATTGTCCAAAGGACGCTCAAGAGTCTTCTCCAGCACCACAATTTGAAAACACCAATTCTTTGGTGCTCAACCTTCTTCATGGTCCAACTGTCACATCCATATATGACTACTAGAAAAACCATAGCTTTGACTATAAAGGCCTTTGTCAGCAAAGTAATAATTTCTTTATCCATATTTAAATTTGTATCACTAATGGCATGTGCTCAGCAGAGTTTCTGGCATATAGTAAGTCCCAATAATATTATATAACTGTTCCTTTTTTTCTGCATTCTGGTCAAATATTGTCAATAGTTTAAAATTACATTTATTATTTTTATTTGCATTTTTCTTATTACTAACAAGGTAATAAAATTCATGGGCTTCCCAGGTGGCTTAGTGGTAAAGAATCTGCCTGCCAATGCAAGAGATTCGAGACCCAGGTTTGATCCCTGGGTTGTGAAGTTCCTCTGGAGAAGGAAATGGCAATCCATTCCTATATTCTTTCCTGGATCTATGGACAGAGAAACATGGGGTCACAGAGAGTCAGACACAACGGAGTGACTGAGCACTACTGAAATTCCTAAGTTTATTTTCCACTCAGTTTTCTTATTCTGTTCCTGGTCATTTTTTCTGGTTGGGTGGTTTGTGTTTTTATTGATAACTTTTGAATTTCTTTGCTTATTCTGAATACAAATTTTTCAGTTATATAAGTTACAATTACCTCCTTTGAATGTGTGGTTTATTTTTAAATTTTTTGATAATTCTTTTATCATACCAAAGTTATTAGTTATTATCATAATGAAACTTACCACATTTTCTTTTGGGTACTGTGTTGTGTTTTTTAAAGAAGAAATAAAATTCTCTTTGTTTGCAGCTGACATAATTGTCCACGTGGAAAATCCCAACGTACTGATGTAAAAACTTCTGGAACTAGATAGCAGTTATAATAAGGTTTCAGGATACAAGATACAAAAGTAAATTGATTTCATATATGGGTACTGTGATTTTTCTATCGCGTTTAAGAATTCTTTCTTCACCTGATGTTAAAAAGCTATTTCACCTATATTTATTCTACAAGTTTCAAGCCCCCCCCCCCCCGCCATGTCTTTAATAAGTCTGATATTGTTTTTGTTTGTGATATGAAATAAGTATAGAATTTCATGTTTTTCACAATGCAATTAAATGATCCAGTCTTATTTTTTTATATATAATATCACACTTGCTACATACCAAGTTTCCAAATAGGTATGGTTGTGTTGTGTTCTGACCCATTGGTCAAACAGTCAATCCCTGAACCAGAAAGCATTTTTAATGACAGGTAGAAAGGACCTTGTGAACTTCTCTGGTGGCTCAGATGGTAGAGAATCTGCCTGTAATGCAGGAGACCCAGGTTTGACCCCCAGATCCAGAAGATACCCTGGAGAAGGGCATGGCAACCCACTCCAGTATTCTTGTCTAGAGAATTCCGTGGATAGAGGAGCCTGGCAGGCTACAGTCCACAGGGTCATAAAGAGTCGGACATGATGAAAACGACTTAGCATGCATGCTTACAAAGAAAGGACTTCATCAATAGGCTGTAACTAACAAGGAGCTCTACAGCCAACCACATGTGCAGCACTGGCTGCTTTTCCTTCAGATCTTTCGCCATATCACTTCCATGGTACAGAAATCATCATGGGTTTCTTGGTACAAAGATTGGCTCCTTGTCAACCTAGGGAATGACTTCTTGACTTACTGACCACTGTATGGGTATTTATTAATAACTTCTTTTTTAAAAGATACATGACAAGAATCCAGTTGAGCTTCCACATTACTAAGCCTGTTGCACCCTTATGGATATGATTCCTGAAAAAAAAAGAAAGAAAAGGTGAACCTGGAGAGGGAGAATTAGAACCTGAAGATGGAGGAAATGTTCCTTTTTAAAACAATTCCTCCAAGTTCTGCCAACCGTGCTGTTCCAACATGTGGTCGGAAGCATTGGTTTTTCTAATACTTTAAGATTTTTTAGTTTGTTTGGGAAAGTTAGTGTCTGCACCATGCTTTGGGCTCAGAAGTTAAAAAGAATGACTTTGCTCTATGGGAAGAATTGAAATCCTCCTACATTCATGAAATTTTCACCCTCATAAACTAGGCTCAGTAAAAAAACAGTTAGACAACAAAGGTCCGTCTAGTCAAGGCTATGGTTTTTCCAGTGGTCATGTATGGATGTGAGAGTTGGACTGTGAAGAAAGCTGAGCACCGAAGAATTGATGCTTTTGAACTGTGGTGTTGGAGAAGACTCTTGAGAGTCCCTTGGATTGCAAGGAGATCCAACCAGTCCATTCTGAAGGAGATCAGTCCTGGGTGTTCATTGGAAGGACTGATGCTAAAGCTGAAACTCCAATATTTTGGCCACCTCATGTGAAGAGTTGAGTCATTGGAAAATACCCTGATGTTGGGAGGGATTGGGGGAAGGAGGAGAGGGGGAAGACAGAGGATGAGATGGCTGGATGGCATCACCGACTCAATGGGACATGAGTTTGGGTAAGCTCTGGGAGTTGGTGGTGGACAGGGAGGCCTGGCGTGCTGCGATTCACGGAGTCTCAAAGAGTCAGACATGACTGAGCGACTGAACTGCACTGCACTGAGGAACTAACCTTGTGGTTGAGTGGTTAAAACTCCATGCTTCCAATGCAGGGGGCATGAGTTCAGTCCCTGCTGGGGGAACTAAGATCCCTCATACTGTGAAGTGTGGAAAAACATAAAAATAATAACAATTAAAAAACTAGAATGTATCTGAAAACCTTCCATCTAGATAGAGTAATAGAGTGGAACCCACTGGCTCCAGGCTTATAACCAGACAGTTCAACCATCAATCTCACTAAAGACTGTATTTCTCCAATGAGGCTTCCCTGCCTTTTCTTCATACTGTGAGCACTTGTGGCAGGGGAGGTGTCTGGTCTTGATTACGGTCAAAAGACCATCACTGTCAAGGCAAGCCTTAGAATCTCACCTAATGCAACTTTCAGGACTAATACTTAGATTTCATCCAGTTAGTGTAATAATTCTATTAGAAGTTCAATCAAGTAGAAAGTACACTGGTTATAGGTCTAGCCATTCAACTTTTACACAGAATAAAAACAACACTAATTGGATTTTATCTGTAAAGGTATTCCTCTATGTAGAAAAGGGATACTTCCACTGTAAAAAATAAGAAAAGATATAGAAAATGTCCATATGCACAGAGTCCTCCATTTTTGAATTCATTCTTACACATCAGTTAAACCACTCTGATTCTATCAGACTTGAATCCAAAAGCAAAGGTTATTTATTGTACTAGAAATCTAGAAATAGTTATGAACCAAAAAGAAAATAGTAAAGTTGACAAAATAGGTGGAAATATTATCTCAGGATACAGAACCAATTATTAGTTGTCCTTAGCACACATGATGGCCTCTAAGTTTGCCATATTTAATTAAATGCATATAATAATGAAATGATATATTGAACCCTTTTGGTTTTGAGTTATTATCTCCAGTGGTTCAACCTCAAGCCTAGAATGACCTTTGGCTTCTGCTATTTTCTCATAGTCATGAAAGACATGATTCTTCCATTTGAGAACAGACCAAGCCAAACCAAATTATTGCATTTTCCTGGCAGAAAAAACTCTTTTAAGTTAGTGAATTTCAATTTTAAAAAACTGACAATGTTTTGCCAATAATTTGGCTTAGTACATGTATATGCATAAAAAATAGTGAATGGTTATTTCTTTTATTTTTCAATAAGCATGAGTAAAGAAAATTCAATATGCTTTTTACTATATCACGATGGCAACAATAATTTGAAGTTACTCATTTTTATAATCACCCTAAGGTATTTACTATGTTATTATAAAATGGATGAGTAAGAGAAAGCTAAACTAGTGAATAAAATACATTTCCAGAGGTTTGTTGACGCTCTCTGTAGGTATTTTCATGG